>NC_143564.1:60595357-60936428 GCF_054136105.1 Typopeltis vanoorti
ATACTTTAATCATTAGTTATATTATTATTTGACAAAGTAAAAAGATGTATACTGTTTGATATATTACAAAGAATAAATATACCTAATATTTTACTACATGCAATATTGAATATATATAAAGATAATGAAATAAAAATAAATGAAAAGTTGTCTGAAAAACAATCTATAAACCAAGGAATAAGACAGGGATCTCTGTCTCCAATACTTTTCAATATTTACATTAATGAAATATTAATACAGTGGAACGCCTTAAACAATCAAGGTATAGAAATTTCCCGGAATAACAAAATAAATACGCTATTATTTGCAGATGATCAGGTAATAATATCAGATAAGGAAGACAATTTACAAAGAGCAATATATAATTTAAACATTATAGTAGAACAGTTTGGCATGAAAATTTCCATAGATAAAACTAAAACAATGACATTTTGTAGACAAACTCCAGTTAGAAGGAATAGTTATTAATAATAAAATAATAGAACAGATAAATACTTTGTTATTTTGGATGTGAAATATCAAATGAAGGAGAAAAAGACATAAAATTAAAACCTTCAAAATTTTTACAGGTTATAGGCCTGATAAAAGAACAGTCAACCCAAATATAGTACAAAAAGAAACACTCTTGAAAATATACACTACTTTAGCAGTGCCCACATTATTATATGGCAGTGGAATTTGGGCAATAAACAAACAAGATAAACAAGAATAAAAACAAGTGAAATGAGATTTATGAGAAGAACTGCAAAATACACATTATTAGATCAAAAAAGGAACGAAGATATTTTAAAAGAACTAAAAACAAAATCGATAGAAGAAAAACTAAACAATTATAAAAAAAAAAAAATAGAATGAACATGTAAACCGAATGGCCAACACCCGGCATCCTAAACAAATACTAAAATATAAGCCAATTGGAAAGAGAAGGCAGGGTAGACCTCAAAAAAAAGAATATTGGATGGATAATGAGACTGGAACAGACCAATATGGTCTATACCTGTATTTAGTGTTATGATGATTATATTATCATTTATACAGTTTGTTTTCACTTCAGAAATTTTTGAAATAAAAGCATAAAACTATGCAAGACATCGAGGATTTTCTTAAACAGTGTTATTCTTATTGTGATTCAGCAACTTTCTGAAATGTTAACTGCTTGACTGACTGTTAGTAATTCTTACTTTTAACAGAATTGATTTTGGTGAGTAGTATATTATTTTATGGAACAATTGTGAAACAGTTGACTAATTATCCTTCCCAACCTTCATGCCAAGTCTAGCTGACCAGCTGCATTATTCCCCCCCCACACACACACACACCATCTCCAAGAGTATAAAGACAGCCTATATCAATTCCAGCATTCACATATCCTGGTTACTGAGGAAACATAATGATGGACTCTAAGAAAATAGGAAAAATTTTTTTTAATGATTTACCAGAAAGAAAAATATCTTGATACAAGAAAATTTTCAATGCACATCTTAGTGAACTTTTGAAGTAACAGACAAGAAATAGATCAAAATTAAATTGAAAAATCCAGCTTATAAATGAGTCTGTCTAGAAAGGTCATCTGTGAATTTCCGTAACTCCCCTCCAGCCAGATTAAGATGCCCATCCATGGAAGCTGTATAAGGAGGGTATGAACAGGGGAGAGAGAGAAGCAGGTTCTCTTTTCATGGAGAGTGATTGGTAAGTGGAATATATTGCCTGAGAGTGTGGTGAGTGCAGAAACTATGAATGGGTGTAAAGCACAGTTTGATCTCCCATGATGACTTTTTTGACTCCTTGGAAGTTTGACATTAATGATTTTGCATTGTCTGTGAAATGTGATCATTAAATCACAAATTTGTCATGTAAATTGAAATTTGAAGCTTATTATTGCACTTTATAAGACTCATAAATGTCAAATTATAAAGCCAATGTATTGACCCTTTTCTATGAGCTGACATAAAATCTTGACACTTGATCATGCCTGAACTAAAATAAATGTTTTTTTTTATGATATCTCTATCATCAAGGCAGTATACAAATAGTACTACATGACTAAGTTGGTATTATTTCTAGCCCTAATCCTCGTTTTTTTTCCAGATTATTTGTGTTCTTGTCAGATCTCCAATATTGTCAATTTTTAGACTTTGCTCTTCTTAGGCGCTAATAGCTATACTTAGATCTTATTCTTTATATATGTCTTCCTGGTGTGCAAAATGCATTTTGCTAACCTTTTCTCTTCCAGCTCTGTTTAAGTACCCATACCACTTTAGATTAGCACTGCTCACTGCTTTTTAATGATGTCAAGTTCCTTTCTAAAATCATTTTTAATAAATTTTAGAAAGACTTGGCATGATTAGTAAGAAACGAGTCTGCCAAAAGTGACATCTGTTCACTCTCCTGATTTTTCTGAACTCTTGTTTTTGTGGTAGTTTTTGATCAATCTCCAACTTACAGATCCCTCATTGAAACATTCTCTTGTATAATTCTAGTTTTGTGTTTTGATAGCTGCTTCTGTTATTCTGTTTAAATTTATTCATCTGATTCCCCACCATACTAACTTATTCTAGTTTACACACACATTTATATATTATGTTAAAAATTCTATTAAAAAAATTATATACCTATTTCTTGAATGTGAAAGTTGTCATTTGGAATCAGAATAAATAAAATAAGTTAAAATGTGATCTCATTATCATGCTTTCCTGTTTTCTCTGTTATAGTAACTAATTCCAGCTATATGCATTATCCACCTTATTATATCGTGTTTAATGTTTTACTAGGTCTGATAATATCAGCTGATACTGAATAAATTGCTATTTTATTTTAGTACGCATGTTTTTCCCAAGTATAGCCACTAGCCATATCATTCTAAAAAAAATTGGGTACAGTAAATGTCTTTGACATGTGGTTAATTCATTCTTAGAGTTTCTGCACAATAAAATATGCTGTTTCTGCACAAGAAACATCATATTTATGCTTAAATATGATATATTTATAACAAATATGTCCATTTCAAGGGATAATTAAAACTAATCGGGGTCAGCTTATGAAATGGAAACAGAAAAATGAAAGTATATTCAGTATCCTATTGAGCATATAAATATAAAAAAGTATGTAATTGTAGGATAGAAACAGTATTACATATTCATAATGAATATGTAATACTGTTTGCACCTGAAGTATCTTCAGGACTGAGGCAACTCCTGGTAAAGGTGGACCAAAGACAAGGAGTGATGACAGCTTGGTCCACCTTTACCACGAGTTGCCTCAGTCCTGAACCAGGCGCAAACTTTGTTTGCTTGCATTTTGATAAAGGATTAAACTAAATTTATTATAGTCTAACCAAGTGGAAAAAAACTTTCAATGTCTTTCTCTAAATCCAGAGTAATTTAATAATAAGGTGGGACAGTTTTTGGCAACTCGTATAGGTAAATGACTTCTCCATTGCTTCCACCTTTAGTATCACCACCTCTGGATCTGGCTCCCACTGATGAGACCTCAATAAAGGTCGAAACCGGTTGGAAGTTTGGGTGATGAATAGCAATGCTGTAGCCCATGTAGTTTTAACTGATGTTTGGTTGTTGCTGTCACCCAGTTCCTGGGTGGTGGTGGGGGTAATTAATGGTAATGCTATAGCCCATGAAGTTAACTGAGGCACGGCTGTTGCTGTTACCTCTCAGATGACATATGAGCGGCTCTGCACGGTGGTGAGGTGAGTGAGCCTGCCATGGGGTAGAGCCAACGCTGAGAGTTCTTCTCAGTGGCAGGGTGAGTCTGTTACTGGGGGGAACAATGCTGAGTTTTTGGAGTTTGTCCTCTACTTGAACATTCAATAAAGGTCTAAACCAGTCTAGGTAGTGGCCCTTCCCTTAATGCATAGTATTATACATGTCCTCAAGGAGGTGTGCTTTGCATTAGAGGAGATACTAAGACAAGATGTGATGACTGCTTGGTCCATCTTTACCACGAGTTGCCTGAGTCCTGTAGATACTTCAGGTGCAAACTTTATTTGCTTACACTTCGATAAAGGATTAAACTAAATTGATTATATAGTCTAACCAAGTGGGGAAAAAACTTTCAACTGTTTGTATTAGTTGTGTTTATGTGTTATATACACATATATATAATGCACATTTAAATTACATATCATCTTTCCATACTTAATGGCAGTTGTTTAATGTCTTCAATCCAGATCACCAATGATTTTTCCATTTCTTCCTTTCATGTACCTCTTTTCTTAGAAATTATCATGGATTGCATTGGCTGAACTTTTCATGTGCTGCATAATGCAAACTTTATCTTTCATAATAGTTCTAACAGTCAATTATAGATCCCCAAAAATTATATTCTTGATTTAATCCTTTATCCAAGTATAAGCAAAGTTTGCACCTGAAGTATTATCAGGAGTGGGCAACTCGTATAAAGATGTGAAATCATTAGCTTCTTTATATAAATTGCCCAGTTCTGACAATACTTGAGGTGCAAACTTTGTTTGCTTACACTTGGATAAAGGATTAAACCAAGAATATAATTTCTTGGGATCTTTAATTGATAGTATAACCAAGTGGAAAAACTTCCAACAACAGTTCTAACAGTCAGTTCATTCATTTCATAAACTCATACAATGTCTGTGAACTTGTTCCCTTCTCTTATCACTGTGAATACATGTATTTATTCTCATCACTTTTATGTTTCTCAGACATATTTAGGGTTTATATATTGTTTTGAGTATGTACCACATAGGTTCGCTAACAAGACACAACTTGTGCTTAACGTAGAAACAACAAAATCATATTGGTTGCTATGAGCTCAGGATAATTAGAGGATGTTGCTAGTCTTAGTCGAACTACCACAGCCACTTATCCTTGAATCCACATAACTTGAATCGATGTTAGTTGGGGACTTACTGTATCTTCACAGTGAAGTTTACAAGTTAGTCATAGAATATAACTGTGTATTGCACAATTCTGTTGCATGTGGACCCTTTTTTGAAGGGTCAGTGTTTTGTGTAGAAATGTAAAGTTAGTCATTTTGGAATAAATAGATTACAAGCTGTGTACCACATTGATTGAACTGTACTCTGGGAAATAGATAAAACTAGGGATTTTGGAGGTGGTAGGAGTTGAAGTTTAGAGGGCATATATTGCTTAGGTTGCCAAGGTTCATATGATTACTTGTCTATTGAAGTATATGCTAACAAGTAAACACAAGGAAATTGTTATTCCTCTTTATAAGCCTTGATACGTTTACACCTGGATTACTATTCTCAGGTCTGGTCACCTACGTTTCTTGGGTATGAGGAAGCAGTAGAGGATCCAGAAGCAAGTAACCAAGATGGTGATGGTATATGGAATGCTCCTTATGTGAATATACATTGAGGATTTGTGGGTTGCAGAAGTTGGTTGACAGGTGAAAAAGAAGGGATATTATAGAAACATTTAAGTTACTTAAAGGGTTTTATGAAAGTTGGATTATAGTGCAGGGGAAATGTTTCAGCATTTGGCTAGAGTTGGCAGAACACGACATCATCCCCGGCAGTTGAGTAAGAGTGTAGTTAGCAGAGGTGAGGACTCAGTTTTTCACTTGGAGAATTGTTAATGAATGGAATGGATTGTGAGTGCTTTTTCTGTTAGTGGATTCAAGGAGAGGTTTGATAGATTCTGTGTGGATAGCTTGTGTCTCCTGTGATGAGTCTTTTGACTCCATGGAGATGCCTATACAATAATAATAATAATCATCAAGCTCAGCAATAAAAAAAAAAAAAAAAAAAAAAAACTCTAACTACAATATATATACATTATCTTCGAATTGTGCATCCTATTCAAGTTACAAAATTGAGAAGAAGGGGGGGTTGCATTGTGTTCTGAAACAACTTTCCATTTGAGAAGTCAAACACATTTACAGCCAACATTTAATACTTACTCTCTGGTAGTGAACCAATTCTTTACCTTACTATTCTTTTCCCAAATTAACATTCTGTAATTATTTATTACAGAATGTTATCAATGGGCTTCACAGATCAAAGCTTTTAATTGTGTTCAGCATATGAAATTGTGGGAAATAATGAAAATAATAGGTTTTGCCTAACAAATTATCTGGTTGATAGCTAACTTGTACAGTGAGCAAGAGTGTTGAATTAACTGATTGGCTTCAGGTTGGCAAGCGAGTTAGGTAATGATGCCTACTTTCTCCTTGCCTATTTAGTATCTATGCTGAGGACATCATGCATGTGGCATTAGATGAGCTTAAGACAGAAATTAGAGTAGGTGGTAGATTGATCAGTAATTTGAGGCATGTGATGATACAGTATACTCCTTTGTATTGACAAGGAAGAACTGGGACAAATCCTTGACAAAGTTAATGAGCTCAGTAAGAACAGAGGATTTCAGCTCAATCCTAGAGAGAGATTGTGATTCTCAAAGGAAACACAGACAGGGAAGCTCCTGAGAAACAAGTGAACCTCAATGGAGAAATGAATTGAGGAAGTCAGGAAGTTTGAGTACCTTGGATTCATTATGTCACATTTTAAGACAAGTCCTTCTCCACAGGAACAAAGTTGAGGATTCTGATGTAGCTGTTTTTCCAATAGTGACGTATGGATGTGAGACCTGGAACCTAAGGAAATCTGATGGGAAAAGGATTGCTGCTTTTGAGATGTGGTGTTACAGAAGGAGGCTGTTTAACTGAAAGACAAACGTATGGGTCCTAGAAATAATTAGTAGAACATTAAACGTTCCTTAAGGATATTGACAGAAGAAAGTTGAAATATTTTGGATACATTGAAAGGAGGATTTCTAACAAAACAGTAATAGAAGGTAAAGTTCCTGGAAAAAGAGAAAAGGGTAGATCTTGGATGATGCATCTGGAGTGACTGATCTTCAAAGAGTTGAAACCTCAAGAAAAGCATATCTTCCCTACTGAGAGGAATGCAATTCACCCAGAGAAATACCACCACCCTGCCTTTTTTTCCTTTTGAGGTGTGAAGTGGCTTTTGCCATGTTTCATCTCCAGAGTAGGGCTCCTGGTTTCTGTCCTCCCTTTCTTCTCACATGCAGAGTGATGGCCTTTCTGGGCATACTCATTATACCATTATCATTTGCAACTAGGGAGCCAGTTTCTGCTCCATTTGAGGGTACAGCAGTAAAATAGTTTTCTGCAAGCGGGTTGCCAAATATTGCATGGGACTAAACCCAATGGTATCACATTTGTTGGAGACTTCCCAATCAGCTGGCAAATAATCCTGCTGCTTACCCTGCCAGGTCATGCCTGGAGGGAGACCAGGTCAGTGGTATGCAGGAGTATGCAAATGACAGTACTCTTCATTCCTCTTCCTCATGCAATAAATCCTGCAGTACATACCCTAATGTTATATGCATCAAGATCTTCCATCAGTGACTTGAACACTGACCTCCTCAACATCCTGAAATGGAGTGAAGACAACTTAGTATGAGGGATGTCCAGAAAGTATCAGAAAGTTCCATTTTTAAATATTTTTTACTGCAGTGCTGCATTCGCAATGGTGCACATGTGTGCTGAGTTTGTTGATTCGTTAGCAAGGCGTTGGTGCCATTTTCAGACATTCTCGTAGTGCGTACGCTTCTTGATCTGTGTTTATAATGTCTAAGAAAATCGAATCGCCCGCCACATTGAAATTAGGTCAGTCATACGTTTCTTGAATGTGAGGAACGTTAAATCAGCTGAAATTCATCAACAAATTATTGAGGTTTATGAAGAACATGCAATGAGTGACGACTTCTCACCACCTTCGGCTAGGAACAATTCCACCATCCCCCATAGTCCTGACCTCGTGCCAAGTGACTTTCACCTGTTCAAACATCTGAAATCTTTCCTTGGTGGCCGGCAGTTTCAAGATGATGATGAGGTCAAAGAAGCTGTCAATAAGTGGTTTGCATCACAGGTGGCAACCTTCTACAACGAAGGTATACAACTTTTAGTGCCCCGTTATGATAAGTGCCCGAACAATGGTGGAAATTATGTAGAAAAGTAGGGAAAGATGTTCACTTCTTTAATTTCCAATAAAGTTTTTTGTAAGTATATTTTTGACAGCCCATCGGAACTTACTTTCTGGACGTATCTTGTAAATTTCAATCCAAAAAAAAACTCAAGCCTGCCTTATTACCTGCAAGAAAAATCCTACCTCATGCCCTCTCATTTTTGATAATATTCAGTTTCCTTTCAAGATCAATTTTCTCATTTTGGGTTGACTGTCACATCCAGTTTATTCTGGCACAAACATATTACTTACATAGCCTCTAAAAAACTTGGTGTTTTTTCTGTTCTAAATATTAGAACAGAAAAGAACACCAGCTTCTAACACTTTATAAGTCTCACACCTGTCCAACTTTGGAGTACTGTTCCCACATTTGGGGTAAAGCACCCAAGACCTCTCTAAGAATTCTTGATGATATTCAGAAGAGGGTAATCTGCTTGACAGATGATGACCCTTCAATCACTTTTATCATAGATGTTCTGTTTCAGTGCTGTGCCTGTTGTATAGGTATTTTCGTGGGCATTGCTCCTCTGAATTGGCTGCTACCATTCCTCCACTTTCTTCTAATCATAGAAGAGCTGGAGCAGCCACTGGCCAACACTGATACACTGTCAGCTTCATATGCACTGAACTAATACTTCTCATCAGCTGCCCTACATTCCATCCACCTCTATTCTTTGGAACAATCTCTCCTATACTGTTTTTCCTTTAAGAAACTTCCATACTTTTAGAAACATATCAACATTTTTTCCTTAATCACTTGCCCACACTGTAGTATAATGGGTCATGTGAGCTTTCATGTGTTGAGTCAACATAAAAAAAAATACAACAGGACCACCTTGCAAAGATTGGTGTGGCATATCACCAAATAATGGAGTGGCCATGCAGCATCTGATGATGTCCTATCAATAGACAGATAGATGAATTGTTTATGCTTCTCACCTTTGCTAGCATTTCTAATATTTCACAAGTACAACTTTAAATTTACACTTTACTCACTTGATCATTTATTTTTCTGTTATGCTACAATTCTTTGGTCTGACATTACAGTGTAATATATGAAGACACGCACACACACTGATTGTCCTCAAAATAAACATATCAACATGACCACTTGTACTCCTGTTAATTTTTCACTGCAGACATTTGGTCATGAAGTATAATGGCAGCTGCTCCATCTGCTTTTGATAACATCAGCTTCCATACTGCTGCAAGGTAGCCATGTTTGTTATTATTTGGGTATCAATCTATAACCACATATTGGCTAGCATCTTATAGCAATTTGATATGCAAAACTTTATACTTTGTGTGCATTATACATTCATGTTTTTCATTATTTATTAGATTGCAGTCATTTTTTTGTGATTTGTACATTGCATTATTTTACTTAAACGAAATGTGAAATTCTTTAAAAATATAACAAAGCAGACCTATATTTTTGCATTCAGGCACATTCTTATAGTTTGTATAGTATACAGTGATTTCTGCCTTCATGATGCAGTTATTGGTAAGGAATCCCATCATAAGTCAAGGACTGACATGTATGTATGTATAATGATTTCAACATCTCTATGGATTCTAAGACACACTAGCCATTATTTATGCAATGTCTATTATATCTCCCCTTAAAAAATTAATTTACTGACAGTGCATTTGCAACTCCTAGCAATCTTTTCTACTCATTCAGTACTCTTGAAGCAAAGTGTTCCATAAGTCATTCCGTTTTTTTTTTCTTGCCCGTCCTGTTGTCTATTAGAAATTTTCATTTGCATGATCCTGTAAAATTCCTTTAGTAATGTTTCTGTCATATTGTTGAATTGTGATAGATTATGCATCTTAGAAATTCCAATTTTATCACAGTTCAACATGAGTTTCCCGACAAACAGGAAAATAAGCACATATGCTTGCCTCTGGGTAATATATGAACGCCGTCTATAATGTATAATTAACACTAAGATAGAAGTGAAGAAATATTTAATATGAAAAATATGTGAGACTTAACCTGCTTTGCAGGAAGTCTAATAGAGAAATTTATTTAAGGTATTAATTTATTTAAAGTATCCCATTTCATGTATTATAAGAAAGCAAAGTGTATAAGCTAAGGTCCAAGGGTCACATTTTAGCCGTCCAGAATAACGTATGGCCGGAGGGAAAGTGAAGTTATACGAAAAGGAAGCTAGAACGCTTTCTAGGAAAACACGCCATGCGCACGTGGAGGAGCACGGTAAACAACATGGCAAAGTGCGCAAATCTCCGAGATTGAAGCAGGCAATATAAACGCCAATCCCTCCACCACCCACACACACACACACATGAGGCTCTTTGTTCCTGTTTCCTAACTTCACGGACGTTGGCTCTCGGTCTCTGCCAGCAGAGAAGATTCTAGGCTGGCCGTGGAAGTTATGAGTCATCTGCCGTAGCATGCGAGTTAGGGCTAGCTATTTCCTCAGACCAGGATAGCTATGCTATATCGTGCAACGGTAATACAGATGTGTGCCTGTGATACTAGTGAAAGTCCTGAGCGGCACATAGCCTTTCCAATTCGGAGAATTGTAGACCTTAAAGGAGCCTTAATGTTCAGACAAGGCTGAAGAAAGAACTGAAAGTCATTCCAGGAACAGTAATGTAGATTGTCATATTCTGATTTCCAGTTGAAGATTTGTGTGCGAATTCTCTAGGATATTTTGTGTAATGGACTTATTGTAAAGAACTTTAGGAACTATCCCTATTTTAGCATTGACCTGTCCCTGTTTGAGAAATGTCTCCCTAGAAGGGATTTGTATAAGAGATGATTGTGAAATATAACTAGTGACCATGTGAGTGATAAAGGATAGGCTACATAAGCTAGAAGTTTGTTAAATTATACATAGAAGTGGTCCAAGTAATTTGTTCATGTATTGTAATGTTAATATTAAAATAGAGATCTTGCTAGCAACACAATATAGTTAACCATGCATTTATATTTTCTCATGTATAATTTCTTGATTTAATAAATATATGTCATGGCAGTTGCCTGAGTCCAGCTTGTTATATGAATTCAAATAGCCACTCATAAAATTACCATCGAACCTAGCGGGAGGGACGAGTATAATTTGATATTTAGAGCCACGACTGCATGCAAAGATAAAGAGAACAGGAATTAGTTTATTTATTATTAGAAGTTTATTACTGTGTATCACTCTGAGAGAGCCACCTTGGATAAGAGTCTCGTCTATCCTCAATATTGGCTGGCGCAGTTAAAATATAAATTTGTCAATACTTACCAGGTGAACTGTCTCAGAGAATAAGATTAATGGCAGCGTTCCATACTTGGATAAAGCCCTAGTCATTAAATAAGTTACACGTGACTAAACTTTAGAGCGGCCTAAATTTTAGCTTGTTTAAAGAAAGGGAAAATTTGTATGAATGAGTAGGGTATACATAACTAACAAGAGTAGATAAAGGTAATATAGTAAAAGAATATGCAACGCACATACAGGATAGGGTACATAACAATATCCTATTTTGTTCTGTCCATCAACCAAATTTTTCTTGTCTTCCTCTGAACCATTTTCACTTCTCTGTGTACACACACACACATGTAACCAAATCTGAATAGAACCAAATGTGACAAATGTATTTCAACAATCCATGTGATCCTTTGTGCTGTTCTGTCCACTTTTACAATATATTCCCAGAATGTAATAATTTCTTGGGTGAGAAAAAAAAAAATCTTTCACTCAGACTATAATATTGAACAGTAATAAATTTCAATCATTGCATCAGTTTTCACGATGACGCTGTAGACATCATTATTGTAGCATTAACTCTCACTGTAACGAACTAAGAGTCCAGACAGTTTGATCTCTGCTAAATTTGCTGTAGTGAAAGTGACTTTATTTAAAAAAATAAAATTAATTTAATTATCTCCTTTAAATAAATATTTTTGAATGATACTTTTTCAGCTCAGGACTTAAGATCAAG
This sequence comes from Typopeltis vanoorti, assembly GCF_054136105.1. Classification (NCBI taxonomy): domain Eukaryota; kingdom Metazoa; phylum Arthropoda; class Arachnida; order Uropygi; family Thelyphonidae; genus Typopeltis; species Typopeltis vanoorti. Next base: position 60,607,323 of record NC_143564.1, read on the forward strand.
TTCCAACCAAATGATGATATCTTTTGAGTCGAAGTATCCAAAATCACAGACTGCATTAAAAGCAGGTGTTAAAATATTCAGTAAGTATATTTTATCGTTTAGACTTTATTAAGATATACTTAATAATGGGGAGTGTGGATGTGGCGTTTGCATACCACGGCGCTTGGTCGCACGAAGGAAGACTTGATTTCGAGTCTTGTCGGCAACTAGAAGAAATTTTTCTACGCCTTTTTGCGACCAGTTCCCGGGTTAATCGATCTCTGGCATGGGCAGGCGGGTTTTTTTGTCCCGGAAACTCAAGAAAATTGACCATAGAACCCACACTATTTCAGACAATTAAATATATTGTGTTAGGGTTAGGAACCGCGAGATGGCAGCACTTGTTGGGCCATTCTCTTCACTGCGTGCCGCTTAATTAGTGATAGCCGTGGGACAGCTATCTCTGACTGGGTACCAGTGGAGATTGAACTGCCCACTCAGTCTCCAAAAGTTAGATAGGGCTAAATGGCCTCGCCTACTCCCGATATACGGGAATAAAAAGATGTGAGCGGATAAGATATACATGTAAGTAAACTAATATCTCAATTATCTAACCCTCATATTTGAAAATTTCCTGTTATAAAATAGAGTACATGCTTTATAGCAAGTTACTTTGGTATCTGTCTAATGACAAGAACTCCTAGCACTGTCAACAGAGCCTTAATTCATTAGAATGTCAGCTCCATCAGTGTTGAGATTTCTGTTGCTCTAAGCTTGTTCCATCAAAGATGCTCATTTGGATTTATCTAGTGCTGTTAGAGATAAAGTGAACAGTGTGGTGTGTAATCTTATGCTCCTCAATTCATTCCAAATGATTATTAGCTTTTCTCCAAATTTTCCCTCCCAAAATATTTCTGTATGTTTGTCAATCATTTCCTACTCTGCTATTTAGATCTCCAACAAGGACCAACTTTTCCTTTTTCATTGTATCAGTTGCTTTCTCTAAAACCTCAAAAAAATTCCCCTACTTCTATTTTAGTAGAACCTTCTGTGGAACCATAGGCACAAACAAGTCTCATTGTCCAGTTCCCCATTCTGATATTGCCTGCCAGTCAAAAAGATTAGCCTCATATTTAGAGTTCAATTCTATAGCTACTCCTTCTTTTCGCAGATTGTAATTGCCTGAATATAACATTTTGTATTTATTGCTTAGAAAGATCTCACCAGTTTTGTCTTTTTTGTTTCAATCATCCCTATCATGTCAATCTAGTACTTATCCAATTCTTCTGCTACTTCCATTTCTTTGCCATTCAGGCTTCTTATGTTGATAGTACCGATCTTCTGGTGATGTTGAGTTGGGGTGTATTTTCACATTTGTTCCAGTAGCTGACTTTTCACTGTTCACTCTGTTTCCCTGGCAAAAAACAACGGGGGGGGGGGGTCTTGTTTAACCGGGCAATACCCCATGTGGCATGAAATTCTCATGTATATCATTTTACATTGTGATTTAAGCCAATAGAATACAATTTGGTCGTCTAAATCCCAAAAATCCAGCACATCCTCATTTGTTCAGTATCCAGGTAGATACCTAACAGGATGCACCACAAGAAAGTGAGGATTAGACTGTAATGATATGTGTCTAATGTAACAAAGGCTGTTATTTGCCTATAATGTAAGCCTGTTTGGTTACCGGCTATTGTAATATCTTTATTCTAATTAGCTGTGTGCTTTTGCTTTCGTAACCTTTCTTGCATATTCTGTTGCATACTATGTTTATCCACCTTTCATATTTACTAGTCGTATGCCTATGAACACTGGGAAATTTATTTGTTAAGAGTGCTCCACCAATATTTCTATATCGGCATACTCAGTAATACATCCGGTAGATCTCTCTCTCTTACTAGCATATATTCCTTCAATAAAGTTTACATAAGCAGTCGTGGTTCTTAAGTACTTATTTGGGGTTGGGTTCGAGGTTATATCGTAGTGTGTAGTGTTCATGCAAGCTCCTGATAAGATAAGTATTATTTTCAGTTATCGTTGATAAAATTTACTTAATATTGCGTAGTTTTGTTTGCCTTGCGTATTTCAGCGCGTCTGTTTGTGTGTTTTTGGTGTGTTATAACTTATTATTTGATAAAACACGTTGCAATAATTATGGCAGCTGTATGAAGGAAAATGGTGGCCAGTAATGATGGTTTGCCATCTTTATCAAAGAACGGTAGTTTAAAAGAAATGAGTCAGTGTACTAGCTGTGAAATGTACGCTTTGCGGAGTGTGGTCGAAGTGTGGATAGATGATGATAAAGGATTGAATGTGTGTAGAAAATGTAGGGAGAATGAGGAATTGAAGTGTATTTCGGATCGTGAGTGTGATATTTTTGTCAAACTTCAGAATGAAGAAAATAGCGATATGACAAGAAACGGCAAGGTTGTACATGAGAATTATGAGAGTGTGAATGATAGTATTAATGGTTTCTCAGAGAATAAAAAAGATGAGATAGATGCATTGAGTGAGATCGCGTTGTTGAATGGTGCGATAGAACGGGCAAAACAGCAGCTAGAGTGCATGAACAAAAGTCGACTGAATGAACCAACCAATAATAAAAGGTATGACAGGAAAAATAGGCGTATGAATGTGAACATGAACAAAATGAAGGATAGAGTGCTGTATGGAGACTCGTTAGTACGAGGTGTGTTAGTAGAGGATTTGACAAAATCGTACCAACCTGGTGCGACCATAAAGGATGTAACTGAATCTATTAGAGAGCAAAAGGAAAGAGTGAAAGAAATGATTGTTGTGGCAGGTACGAATGATTTGAAAGGAGATAAAATGGAAATGATAGAAGACCTGAATGAATTGTTTGAGGTAGCAAAAGAAAAGAGTGAGAGAGTTAGAATGATTAGTCTTTTGCCACGGTATGACAGTGAAATGCTTAAAAGGAGGGCCATAATTGCGAATGACTTTATGCGTGGGTTATGTATGACGAGTGGTGTGGAATTTGTGGACGTGTGGAGTGAGTTTGATGGGCGAAAGGATCTGTATAAGATGGATGGCTTGCATTTGAATGGTTACGGTGTAAGAAGACTTGAGAAAATGTTGCTGAATGTAGTGGATGTGCAAATTCAGGGAAACTAGATTTGATAAGGGGGAGGAGTAGATATACAGTTCTTAGGGAGGCAGTTGAATGTATGAATGAATATAATATGCTAGAGCAAATAAGAACAACAAACCAGAGTGGGATAGTTAATATAAGGCATCAAGGTAGGGCTGGGGCAAATGGGGGTCTTAAATTCATGTACACTAATACTAGGAGTATTAGGAACAAGAAGGAAGAGTTTTTGGCCATGGTTGGCACTTCCAGACCACAGGTTATTGGTATTAGTGAAACATGGCTGACTGTAGATGATATAGCTAGTGGGATTGAATGTGATGGGTATAGTATGTTCAGGAATGACAGAGAGAATAAAATGGGGGGAGGAGTATTGTTGATGATAGCTGATGAGCTACAGCCAAGGAGAATAGAAGTTGAATTGCAGGATAGAGAAAAGAGCACATTTGAGGCCATTTGGTGTGAGATTATGGCTAGCAGAACTAAATATACAATTGGGTGCTGCTATAGACCAGGTGATGGAAAAGATGGTGGTGACAGTATGCACAAGCAACTAGAAGAAATGAGTGGAAGGAGGGTGATTATTATGGGAGATTTCAACTATGGCCGCATTGATTGGAGTGAGGAGAGGACACACGGGAGGAAGGAATTGGATTTTATGTGGTTATTAAGGGATAACTATCTGCGACAGCATGTAATGGAAAATACTAGGGGTCAGAGAGTGCTTGACCTAGTAATTACATCTGAGGATTTGGCTGTAACAAATATGACCACATTGCCACCAATCGGTGAGAGTGATCATAGGGTCTTGACTTGAGAGGTGGCTAAAGGTGTAGAATTTTCAATTAAGACAGGGTACATGTGGAATTATCGGGCTGAAAAGTATGACAAGCTTAGGAGTTTGATTGGTTCAGTGCCATGGCATGTACAACTGCAAGGACTAGAAGTTGATAGTGCATGGGAGGTAGTTAAGAAGTGCTTGCATGAAGCAATGGCTGACTGTATACCTAGAGTCCGAATAATAAATCAAGTAGCGGTTAAATGGATGAATAACACCATTAAGCTTGAGCTGCAAAAAAAGAAACAACTATGGAGGGAATTTAAGGAGAAAGGTGACCAGCAGGCACACGAACGGTATAAAGTGCAGGCCAGAAGGGTGACGAGTGTGGTAAGAAAAGCAAAAAAGGAGTACGAAAGAACATTGGCCATGCAGGCTAACGAGAATCCCAAACAGTTTTTTAGATATGTAGCAAGTAAAAGGAAAAATGTAGATGGCAGAATGATTTTAAAGAATGCCGATGGTAGGGAGGTAACTGAATCAGTTGAGATAGCTGAGTTACTGAGTGAGCACTTTGCAAGATTATATCATCCAGGTGGTGACATTGCAGAAACGAATAAACCAGTAGATTATACGAGAATTGTGGTGAATGAAGTGGAGGTGAGTATATTGCATAACCTTAATGTCAATACATCTGTGGGATTGGATGGTATACCAGCTCGTGTAGTACGAGAAGCAGCTAAAGAATTGTCAGTACCCTTGACCATTTTGTTTAATTTGAGTCTCGGGTCTGGGTTAGTCCCGAGCGGGTGGAAGGAGGGGAAAATAGTTCCACTGCATAAAGGTGGTTCCAAGACTGCTGTTGTAAATTACCGACCAATTAGCATATCAGGAATCATTGTCAAGGTCTTAGAGAAATTAGTCAAGAAAAGAATACAGGATTGGATAGATGAAAATGGGATATTGTATGGGGGACAACATGGTTTTGTGAAGGGTAGATCATGCCTCAGTAACTTGCTCACGTTTTATTACACAGTGACGGCTGAACTGGATAGGGGTAATGGGTTTCCAGTGATACTACTGGACCTAGCCAAGGCCTTTGACAGGATACCACATGGAACCCTAATCAGTAAACTGGAGCAGATGGGGATAGATATAGGGTTGGTAAGATGGATAGGAGGGTGGTTGAAGGAGAGATACCAGAGAGTGGTTTATTCAGGAGTGGAGTCAAAAAGACGTCTTGTGACCAGTGGAGTGCCGCAGGGCTCTGTTCTTGGACCACTGCTTTTCAATTTGTTCATCAATGATATTGGAAAGGATTTGAGAGGAAGTGTTCACTTGTTTGCTGATGATGCAAAGTTGGGTAGAGCAATTGTGAGTGCACAGGATGTTAAAATTTTACAGGATGATTTGGATAGTTTGGAGAACTGGGCTAGGAAAAATGGATGTCAGTTTAATGTGGCAAAGTGTAAGGTTATGCACTTTGGGGTGAAAAGAATAGCAGCAGTATATCGCATTGGTGGAACTGTACTCCAGGAGATTGATGAGGCCAGGGATTTGGGAGTGCTGGTGGATAGGGAGTTGAAGTTTAGGGGGCACATTGCAAAAGTGACTAAAACAGCTCACCAAATCACTTGGCTTATGAAAAATACTTTAACATGCAGAGACAAACAAGTTGTTGTTCCTCTGTATCGAGCCTTGATAAGACCCGATCTGGACCTCTGTGCCCAGTTATGGGCACCAGGGTTTCTTCTTGATGGGGAGGAAGTGGAGAGGGTCCAGAGACGAGTGACCAAGATGATAGCAGGTTTGTGGAATGAACCTTATGAGAATAGGTTGAGGATTTGTGGGTTGCAGAAATTGGACGATAGGCAAAGGAGGGGTGATATGATTGAGACATTCAAATTACTGAAGGGTTTTTATATGATTGATCCAGAAGATATTTTTGAAAATATGACTGGTGGTGGGAGGACTAGGGGCCATGCATGGAAGCTGGGCAAGAGTGTGGTTGACAAGGGTGTTAGAGCTAGGTTTTTTACTTGGAGTGTGGTGAATGAGTGGAATAAGCTTCCAGAGTCTGTTGTGGGTGCTACGACCGTGAATGAGTTCAAGGCAAGATATGATAGATACTGTGTGAATGTTGAATAGTTGTTCCAGACATGATGTTAGGGCCTCCCTCGATGAGTCTGTCGACTCCTTGGAGTTTCCCGGAACAATAATAATAATAATTTAAACTGCACTTTTGATGCCTTAGTTCTTTCCCACTTACAGAACTGGTTTATTTAGGAACAGTGCATTGTAAAATAAAAGTTCAGGCAGCACTCTATTGACATATAATTAAAACACATTTATTTACATTAATAACAAAGTGCATTAATTAAACAATAGAGAGGTTACTCTCTCTACCTATCTATTATACTTTTAGCATAAAGAAACAAACTTTCCCTTTTCTATACTAAATGACTATACAATATAATTACTTCTCTGCTTATTAAATCAAATTGTTGAAACTAATTTACTCTCAACGAGGTTAGCTAGCTATGCGAAGTTATCTCACAAATTATATTCCAATTAATAACAAATCAGAGGACTCTCTTATAGGCACTTCTTATTACTATTTCTTATCAGTCCATCTATGACATATCTCATAGATTTCAAAAGGAATGTACAATAAAATATGGAACAAACTTACAGAGGCTCTGTGTCACACAGTCATCCAAATGTCCTGCACTAAAGTTCCTATGCTTCTCCTTTCATTTCGGGCCTCAGGCTTCCATCTGGAGAGTCTTGCTTCAGGGGTTGTTTTGTCAGAATATTGGCGGGCTTTGGACTGCAATTTTCCGATACTCGAAAAGCTCATCCAAGAAGTTTCAGCATACAGGCTTGAAGATCGCTCTGCGGCTTTTGGCTTCGGTTGACATCTGACCGACACTGCCTCGGGTATTTACATCGGCTGTTCTCTCGTTATTTCCATTCTTCTCCTCTGGATCCTACTTCGGGAACTTCTGCCTCTAACTGCCATCTTTTCTGCTACTCACTGCAGACCCTGATAACTCCCGATGTTCGGCTCAGTCCCTTTTTTATTTCACTTTCTCTGGGACCTTGCATGAAGGGTTGTAACCCCCGAAAAATTCAGCACAACTCCTTGATCTTCTGTTAAGACCGACCTGTTCTTTCTTCTCCTCTGTGCACTCCTTCCATCCTATCTTGTCAGGCAGCGAAAACTTGTCTGAATGTTGCCGATCTCTCTTTGACACTAACTTTGAAGGTGTTTATATGCAGAGCTCGCAAACAACTTTCTCATACACTTAAATCGTAAACAACTTTCTTGTGCCTTTATACATAGCTATTATACAAAATTCCACTGGCAAAGCATTGTCTTTGTTTTTTACATTCTAGAAATTTTTCTTAAAGCAGTAAGTACAGTCAATTCTCATAGGGTTATTTACATTAATATTTAGCATAAAATATATAGAGACATACAAGGTTATTTTTGTAACAATCTCATGAGACTTGACCTGTAAAAATCAATGTAATGCTTTGGTATTTCCAAGCTACATATAAAGTTTTACAGCATTAGGTCAGAAGCCCTGGTCAATTCTCTGCATTCCTTTAAAGGCTATGTGGAGGTCTCCTCTCAGTTATACATCTTTGAACCTTAAGCACCCTGCAAACAAAATGCTATACTAGATTTTGAAATGGCCAAACCACTTTGTTTTTAGATAATTTGCTCTGCAAATATCTTTCACAAATTATACATATTAATTTGCTCCTATTGTTTTTGATTTTACCCATTGTGTGCCTCTGATATATTCTTCTCTTCAAGTTCTTTCTTTATTTAACTGTAATTTTAAAACCTTTATGCATTATGAATTAATATTCCCACTAACCAAAAGTGAGCAGTTACTTTTTTAATTGTAACAGGCTTTTATTCTTTCTCACTTTTTAAATTATAGTTTGACCAGAATATAAAAATGTTATATAAAAATTATAATTGACATTATTAAAAACATGCTAGCACAAAGGAAACAACCTGAACTAGTTTTGTGACGTAAGTGTTTGAAAAACTGCTTTATAATCACAGAAGTTTTACATTTGCAGATTGGAAAACAAGCAATGAATTCTTAAAATATTTTTATCATTACTATTGTAATTACTTGTAATGTGTACAAACATCAAAATGGGAAATTGAACAGTGAGATTTATTTGTACCTATGGTCCAACACAAGGTTCTAAGGATAAAGTGGAAGAATTTTTCCAAAACATTAGAGAAGTTAGCTTATGTAAAGTAAAAGGAAAAGTTGGAGTTCTAAACAATAGAGTAGGAAATGAATCCCTGACATGGAAATACCTGGAGAAAATTCAGAGAAAAGGGCAAAGCTAATAATAATGGTAAGTGCCTGCTGGATATTTCTGTTTAGAACATGGATTATTTATCATTAACACCATCATAAAGATGTGCATAAATTCAGACAAAGAAAAGACACAAGAAATATATCTTCACTATATTATTTGTTATTCATAGTAATAACTTCATACTGTGATATGAAAATATACAGTGGATTTGAAAGAGAAAAGTGAATGCCATTTTGGTATTCAGGAAAAAATGAATATCATTTTTATTCTGAAATAAACTGATTTAGCTAAAGAGGCATCTGTAAAATTGTCTGCAAAGATACAAAGTTCAGTGGTGGATTCCAGAAGTTGGTAGTCATGAAAAAGAAGAAACTTCTTAGGAAGTTTCTTCTTTTTCATGAGACAATAAATATTATTCTTCTGAGAGAATACACAGAAAAATTTAAAGCAAAGATCTTAGCAAAAGTCATGGGAAGACTGGTAAGAATGTAGAAAATGTTATAGATTCTATTAAACAAAGCTTAGAAATGAAAGAAAGAATACTGTTGCATCAGATGATAATGATGACAGGAAAACTGAAGATAAAGATATTCTACATGTTTGAACTAATTAATTTGAAAGATAATTAAATGAAGCTAAGTTAAAATGATGCTATCAAGTGTGCACAATACTTGAGTTAGAAAATCATAAGTATGAAATGTGGAAATTCAGCTAGAGTAGATAATATTCATCCAAGTGTATGCAAACAAAGTCTGGGTAGTGGCCCTTCTCTTAATGCATAGCATTATGCATGTCTGCAAGGAGATGTGCTTTGCATTATGTGAGATACTAAGACAAGTAGTGATGAGAGCTTGGTCCACCTTTACCACGAGTTGCCTCAGTCCTGAAAATACTTCAGGCACAAACTTTGTTTGCTTACACTTGGATGAAGGATTAAACTAAATTTATTATATTCTGAATATACAATAATGTAGAACATGCAACTGCATACAAAAATCATGTTAAGACTTATCGAAACATGTCTTAGCCATATTAGCATGTGCGGAGTATAAAAGCATAGCGTGTTGTGCTCATTTCCACAGTGCATAATTATCACTTCAGTTGTAAACTTGTGTCACCTACCACCCATTATTTTGTTAAAAATGGCAGAGCAACATGATATACCAGAATCCATGACTTGGAGAACCATTGGTCCGATTAGAAGCTAGACGAACACAGCAAGTTGTCGCTCAAGCGTGTTGTGATCTTAAAGCATAATTTTGCGACTCTGGAATCGCTTTCTGGAGATGGGAAATATTTGACAAGGTCACCCATCATCAACAATTCCAAGAGACTATCAGTAATTGTCATTACTTGCCAGAAGAAATCGAACAATTAATGCAACACAGATTCGAAGGGAACTTGCCGCAGCAAACAGGGAGGCTGCTATTGACACAGACAGTATGAAATTGTGTTCATGCCATAGGTTTATATGCTTAAAGACCAATGGTTTGCATTCCACTTACTGCAAATCACAAAAGAGCCTGAAGAATATGGGCACAGGAACGCCGCAATTGGACAATTGAGGATTTGGCTCATGTACTTTTTTTTGGTAACGAGGCCAGATTCAGTCTGTAACCAGATAACCGATTTATATTGATATGCCGTAAAAGTTGAACAAGATATAATCCACAGTTTGTTTGTGAAAGACCCGAACATCAAGGTGAGAGTTAGATGGTATAGGCTGGAATAAGTATAAGTGGCCATAGTGATCTCTATTTTATCAGAAATTATTGCTTAATAGCCGAAAGGTATTGCGATGAAGTTTTAGAACCTATAGTTCATCCATATGCTGCTGCAGTTAGCCAAGAATTGATTTTTATGGATGACAATGCTTGTCCACACCATGCAAATTTGTTAAAAGAGTGGTTTGAGGAAGAAGGTATTGAACGAATGGACTGGCCTGCCTGTTCACTGGATTGTAATGCAATCAAACATGCCTGGGATACTTTAGGTAGGCGTGTTTCTGATCAACTGGTGCCACCATGATCACTTCAAGAGCTCAAAATTGCTCTTCTCACACAAGAGTGGGGAAATAGCCCACAAGAACTATTTGATCATCCTATCCGGTCCGTGCAATCAAGATGTACTGCTGTTAATTGAGAGCAAATGCCCTATTAAAAATTAACAAAAGCGTTTTGGGATATTCTTGTTGTTGTTCTTGTTAAAATTATTTCATTCTATAATTTCATTACTTGCCAGAAGAAATCGAACAATTAATGCAACACAGATTCGAAGGGAACTTGCCGCAGCAAACAGGGAGGCTACTATCGACACAGACAGTGCAGCCACAAATTTATTACAAATTTGTAATAAATATTAATTTTTTTAAACAATATCTCATCAATTTCACCCTATTCATAAGTAAGAAATATTTATTCATGTGTAAAGTGCCCAATACAGTAATCACTCAATTAATGTGTTCTTTAAAACAGGTGCATTAATCGAAAACGCACTAATCGAATATAATAACCTATGGGAAAATGTATAATTCATTCCTCAGATTTCTTATTTGACCCTTAATTTTTTTTATAAAAGAATTAGGGTATGTCTCAGGGCCTAGTTAAAGGAAAACCATGAAGCTGAAAGACAATAAAACATATTCAGAATATAAATTTATTATTCTGCTTCTTAACAAAGAATTGAGCTAACTTAGTTTGGCAGGCATTCTGTTTCTTTTTTTTCATACAACTGACGGTATGGCCCTATTGCCTCTTCTACTACTTCTGCAAATTTTACTGCTTCTCTCTCCATCAGGGTCAGCCACTAAGCATTGCTGCTTAAAAGCTTCGATCGTACGAAAACTATTTTCAAATTGTTTCTGTGAAACCTCTTTGGGCTTGTCAATGATTAAATTTTCTTCATATTCTTCGAGATCTTCCCACTGTGCATCTAAATTTAGCAGGTCAGAATCACTCAACTTCTCAGAATGAGATTTAATTAACTTAGATTCATTTGAAAAGCCTCTAAAATGATTTGCACAATGTGGAAGAATGTGCTTCCAAATGGCTTGCATATTGCTAGCAGTAATTTCATTCGACTTTGCAACTTTATAACCAGGCTGAGATTTCTCTAATTTGGCTAGAAAAGTCTTGGAAGGCATTTGTTTCCAAAAAAAGGCCGGCTTCATCAACATTAAATATATGTTGATCACAATAGTTCCCTTCTTACACAATTTTCTTCAAAATCTCTGGATATCTCCTTATCTGCATTTTCAACTTTACCTGTGATTAGAACATTATGTACGCTATTTCTCTTTTTGAAATGCTCAAATCACCCAGCACTAATGTGGAATTCTTCTTTTCCATCATTGATAGCCCTTTCTTTCCAGGTTACAAAGAGAAAATGCTTTTGATTTAATTAGGCCAGTGTTTAGCGAGATCCATTTTTGGTTACAATCTTCGATCCATGTAAAAAGAAGTCTCTCTAATTCGATCATTCGAGTGCATGCATGATGAACTTGAAGCAGCCTTACCTTTCTCTTTGTATTCAGCTGTTGATTCACCCATTTTTGTGTTCTTGTCCTATCTTTGCTCTGGACTTGCCTTGTTCATTTACTTTATTATTTCAAGTTTTTATTCCGATCAGATGACTTTTTTGAATCATTTTCACTTCTATTTTTTGCTCACTAATTCTTTTACTCATGATTAAAGGTTAGGAAAATAATTTAAAATAAAAAAGTAAGAAAAAACAATTGCACAAGATATGATCAGCAAAATGCTATGTAAAGCAGACATAAATTTTGGCGGTAAATATGGAACATAGTGTACATGGAAATAGTGTAGTATGCCATTACGAAATAACTTTGTAAAATGTTTCAAATCAGTAACTAAATTATTTCATCCTGGTGAGTGATTTTTTAAAATAGTTAGCCATAAATAATGTATAGATCGAAAATTTTTAAAATCTGTAGCGTGTATTTTTAAGATGTATATAGGCACACTAATCGGAGGTGCATTAATTGAGGGATTGTCGTAGTTATAATTATTTGCAGAAATTTATAATTATCCAACAGAAACTAAAATATCCACTAATTGTTTTGAGCAGTGTAGTAGATAAATGTTAGGCAGGCTAGTGAAAAGCTTATGATGAAGTCTGGAATTGCTTTAAAAAAACTATTAAATGAAACAAGAAGTGACAGAACAGGAGTAAATAACATGCAGAAATATATGTATACAGGGATGAATATTCTGGACGTGCAGTGCACACCCATGAAATACCAGTTTCATCGATATTATATTTTTGCATTTATCCCTGTTCAAGACTCCCCTAATGTATATCCTGGATTCATGTGATTCTTAAAATTAAACACAATATACTAATGCTTAATGAAGAGTACACTTTTCGACACATAAACATTGCATCACATTTGCATTAATAGCCTGGGTGTGTGGTCACAAATATAGACACCTTTGAGCCCTTTAAATAGACGTGTAGATGGTGCAGTATGTCAAATTCTTAGCGAGCGTTCCAGTGATTTAAAACAGCCCAGGAGGTGAGGTATGTATGGTGTGCACCAAGACAATAGCACCCAGAACCATTCACGGCTGTGTTTGATTATTGTGTGAGGCAATCCAATTGAATGTTGTCATTTGTCATGAGTTGCTATTTTTGTTTTCTGAGTTTCATCTGTTTTATCTGTGTGAAGTGTGAACTGACATGTTTATGATCCAATATAGACAAGTTTTTAATATATATTTATAATTTTTATAAATAATTTATAACTTTTGCCCATATTTACGATGAGAAACAGTGTTGACGATGTACTGAATGTCCCGTTTTCTGCCAGAGCTTTTGCAAATTGTATGATTATAGTCAAATGAGGTTGGAACCTGTGTATAATAAGTAAAATGAGTTATTTCAGCTTTTCTTTGGTTCAATCCGGAAAAGAATAATTCCAAGTGATTACTTTTTCCGATTTCTGTGCGTATTGTATCACTGTATTTAAAAATCATATCAAAATTCAAATTATCCGTGTCTTTCTTTTGTAGCCAATGATAATCTAATTGCACCACAAAGCATAAACCCTTTGTGCATCTCAAATAATTGGTATGCATGTGAAGCATAACTATTGTTCATTTGACCTTTATGCTTTTCATATTTAAAATTATATTGATAAATTAAAGTATTCAAAGTTATCCTACAATTAATTGTATTGGACCAATTAAGATGAGTGCTAATGCGCTATGCACTTTTAAAACTTTCATACATCAATAAAAATGCAATCATAAGGCTATATTGACATGAATTTTGTAGCATGCATTGCATAAGCCACACGACAGCACACCCAACCTAAATGGGCATGCGACACCACTGATATATATATATATATATATATATATATATATATATATTAGTACTTGAGGTTGAAATAGTCATCGAAAGCCTGAAATGTGTAAAGGCTAATTCAGAGGACCTGGTGAAAAAAAGGTCAAATTTCCGATGATTGGAGTGTAGCTCTCATAATACCCATCTATAATAAAGAGAATAAACCTAAATGTGAGAATTACAGAAGCAGAAGAATTTCTCTACTAAGTGTTTCAGGTAAGATTTATACAAGTATTCTCGAAAAGAGGCTGAGAAATTTGAAGAGCAAGCTGGGTTCAGAACAAACAGGGACTGTCAAAATCAGATTTTCTCTTTATAACAGGTAGTTGAGTCAACACAGGAATATAACAAGGATCTATACTTAAGTTTTGTAGATCTGGAAAAGGCATACAACAAGGTTTCCTGAAAAAAGTTTTTCGGAATGCTACAATTATATGGGGTAATTGGAATATTATACAGAGCAGTACCTAGTCAGAATTGAAGAAAATACAGGAAGATGGTTTGATGTATAATCAGGTGTAAGACGAGGATTCACATTGTCTTACTCTTATTCATCATCTACATGGATTGCATTATGAAAGAAAGTGATATTAAACCTGTTGTTAGAATCAGATATCAAACTTAGCACTTTGCTTTATGCAGATGATGTACTCCTGAACACATCCAGTGCAAGTCTCCAAGATTCTCTAACAGTTAGTTAGGCACAAATTTTAGCAAAGATGGTAAATTACATATGGAAATAGACAACAGAATAAGCAAATCTGGTATGGTGGAGATACAATTGAATAAATTTATATGGAATAAGAGACAGTAGCCAAAGCCCTAATCTAGCATTGTATTAGGCATCGTTCATACCACTTTAAGTTATGGATCTGAGAGTTGGGTTAATAAAAGAAACATATAATCATATTAAAAACGAAGATGTTTGGAAAGAACTTGAGATTGTTAGCATTCAAGAACATGTGAGCAGGTCTAATAGGGAAATTGTCGACATAAGATTAGTAATAATGTAAACTTAATCATATAGTACTATCATAGTAGTGTGTACCTGATACATACCCTAGGATATATCAGGAAATTGGTGATGATCACCATTGACCTCCATGGAGTTACCCATTATGGGAAGTCCCTCTGTCACACATGCACAGCTCATCATACTGTGCCATAATACACTCACATTCTCTGCAGTCCCACAATCTCAGGCAACATATTACAATCATTCATCACTCTCCATGCATAAAACCTGCTTCTCACTCCTTCGTTTACATGTGATTATGCCTGATGATTTATACATCTTAATTAATACGAGGGTGGTCTGAAAAGTTCTCTGCCTCGAGCATAGATGGCAACACTATCGGCACGATTTCTTTTTTTTTAAGTTTTTACATCTGTCATAAGCATCCATGCAAAATTGCCAGTCATTCTATCGAGTAGTTTGTTTTATACAGCTGTCTGAAGCAAAAGTGTTGTCTGTATCCCTTGAAATGGATAAAATCGAGTATCATGAGGTTATAAAATTCTTTGTAAAAGAAGGTTTAACGGAAAGAAATTCATTCAAAGTTCATAAAAGTTTATGGGCACTCTTCTCCTTCTTTTTTGACAATTAAGAAATGGGCTGCCGAGTTTAAATGTGGCCTTGAAGATGATCCATGTGAAGGACGTCCAAAAAGTATAACAACACCAGAAATCATTGATCAATATTTTGCATGAAAAAGCTTTTTTGCAAAATGGGTGCCATGCTTGCTCACAGCAGATCAAAAATGCACCCACATGAAAATCTCTGAACAGTGCTTGGAGCATTTTAACAAGAATAAAACTGATTTTGTGCATCAATTTATTACTATGGATGAGACTGGATTCACCAGTACACACCAGAATCCAAACAACAATCAAAAGTGGACAGAAGCCAGTTGTTCAGCACCAAAAAAGACAAAGTCGGTTCCATCTGCAGGAAAGGTCATGGCATCAGGGTTTTGGGATGCTAACGGCACTTTGTTTATTAATTATCATGAAGAGGGTAAAACAATAACCAGGTAATATTCTGGTATTTTAACCAGACTAGATGAAAAAATTCATGAGAAAAGACCCATTTTACAGAAGGAAAAAAAATCATCTTTCATCAGGACAATGCACCTGCCCACAAAAGTTTTTGGCAATGGGAAAATTAAGGGATCACCAGATTTGTCTCCCTCTAACTTCTATCTTTTCCCAAAACTAAAACTCTTCCTTGCAGTTTTTCATCGAATCAAGAGGTATTTGTAGCTGTAGAGAGGTATTTTGCAGATCTTGCTGAGAACCACTACAGGGATGGGATAATGGTGCTGGAACATTGCTGGAATAAATGTAGTCTTAATGGAGATTATGTTGAAAAATAAAAATAATTTTGAAATAAATTCGTTTTTTCATTGTTAGGCCGAGAACTTTTCAGACCACTCTCATGTGTGTACATGTGAACAATTCTTGTTACCATATGTAACCCAGAAGATGATATTGATTTGAGCATCATAAAAATGTTCGTTTTTCTAAATGCTTGTAGTAGATAATTTGTTGTATGAACAGGTACTTAATCCCTTGCCTCAAAAAATAAAGTAATAATTCGTTAATATTATCAAATGTTTCAGTACATAAGTTATGAACAAAAGTATTAATGCATTTTCTGTTTACTGTTTTTAGAGCAAGGAGGATATCTAGAAAATGAAGGCTATATTGCTATGCATGCAGATGATGAACGAGTGGTTTATCTTATTGCTGTGAATAATACACAACAAGCAATGGTTAAAATCATGAATGGGTCTTGTCCAAAACCATGTACTATTAAGTTCTATGAAGATTATTCTGTATCAGCTCCTCTTCTAGAAACTTTAGAAGGAAATATTTCTAATCGGTTCGTCTTATCATCAGGATCAAAAATAATGATTGTAGCAACAAACATTTTGAATTCATATTTATATGGTCACTTTAAAGGAGTAAAGAAAGGTAATTATTCGTTTATGATTTGTGCCTTGTCATGTGACTTGTTTTTAAACATTAAAAAATTTGTATGGTTGTGAAACTGTACTGTACCAAATTTGTTAGTATTTAATGTGCTAAATCATGAAGTACATCAGGTTTTTTCATTCATGCTTGATACTTAATGTAAAGTTCAAAATCATGTATAAGTTTTAACTATTTATGATGAAAAAAAAGACAGCTGAAGTGAAGCCATGGCAACATATTTCTGCAACCAGCTGAAACTCTTCCTCATTACTACCATCAAGTGATTATTTTTTTCAAGGAAAAGTAGATGATCAGTGGAATGGCCATGGCATCATTCACATTCCCTGAATTTTATCCCATTAGGAAGAACAACTCTCAGTTTTATCTACGAATATTCATTGTGAGTACTATTGTTTGCTCTAGAGATGTTGATGTTAAATGACTTCTTCCCTCATGTAACATAACACTTGTATGGCAGGCATGAATAAAATGTAAAAATCCTTCACATAATCTTACCCCTTTCATTCCCCCCAAAATTAGAAATCCGATGGTGGTAGCACAGTCTTATGAATTATGGTAATTGCATAGGTCCAGGAAAAAATTAGCCATTTCATAGTAATAGGGAAGGTCACAATCTGACAGCAAAAATATCTTGCCACACTCTTCTTTGAGTCAGAGCAGTATTTGTATCTCTAAAATTTTCATTAATGTTAATATATTAATATTTTTCAACAACAACAAAAAAAAAAGCTATATGAGTTGTTTATTAAGATAGTATGCAAAAGTTTAATCATCTTTGTTGTTGCTGTTATTATTATTATTACTTGACTTATCGAGGGAGGGCATCTATTCTACAAATCTGTCTCCACTGTACTACCATCATCATCTACACCAACGTCATCTACCACCGACCACCACCACTAGTATTTTCACAGACAATCACAAACATCCATGCCCATGTCAGGATTCGAACCTGCAGACTTCTGGCTGGAGAGTGGATATGCTAACCACTCAGCCAACCATTATACTCAATTACTGCTGTGTTGGATTGCACCAGGCAGCCCTTTAACTGGCTCGTATTTCATGCAAGAGGATTTTTGCTCCCAGATCTGTTTTTCTATCATGACCCATACATTTTTGAGTTTCAGATCCATGCCAAGGCAGGGAAGATGGTGAAAGTCACTGTCATGCTCACTGAACCACTACTGAACAATTCTTCTGTGATGGACAGTGGCATTGCCATCCAATGAACAATTATCACCTGCTGGAAAAAAAACCAACATGGCAGGAATTGAAGACTTGCTGCAAGAGATTTTTTGAAAAAAAAGTAGAGCCTTTTGCCATCAGATTAGCTGAGAGAAGCAGCAGTGATTGTCAGTGTACACCCATTGTAGAAAGCATAATGCACAATATGTGGACATCTGAAATAATGGGCAGAAGATCCATATCTCTGAGGTCTCTATCTGAATGGATTTGATGTTAGATTATTGGAAAAACTGCTATTTCATCAAACAGTGGTTAAACTGTTTCATCAAACAGTTTAACCACACAAGTGAGTTAGTAGGGAATGTAAGAGTTATCAAAAGTAGTTAGGATGACCTTGAAAATGTTGATTTGTTGCAAATGAAGTGAGACTGAGAAAGGAAGGGTAATCACCATAGGCTGGGGTAAGGTGTAGGAATTACTTAAGCAGTTTAAGTTGATTTTATATATATAATTATAAAATATAATTATATATAATTATATATATATAAAATATATATATATATACACACATACATACACACACCCATAGCCTATTTATAGCAAATTAATGCTGGGCGAGAGGATAAGAAAAAAAGGAGGAATCTGTTCACATTTCGTTTGAACAGCTGCAGGTTGTATTGGGGGGGGGAGACTGTTCCAAAAAACAGAAGTAGATGGAATGAAAGAGAAACCAGTGAAGTTGGTTCGGTGACTTTCAAGATGAACTGTAGAGAGATGTTGGTTAGCAGTGGTTCTTGTTCTAATAATTTTGGAGGGAAGTGGAGAAATAATAATGGCTAATTCAGCAGAGCATTATCCATGAAAGTATGTAAAAGCACAAGGCAGAAACTGAACATCTTTGAGAGAGAGGGTGGTGGATTGAAGTGCATATATGAGAGAGGGATCATTAGTTAACTAATTGCCCTCTTCTGGATAGAATTAAGCAAGCTTAGTGAGGATGTTGGAGCAACACTCCAAATATGGGAACAATATTCCTTGGTTGACTGGATTTGGGATTTATATATAAAGTTAGCAGGTGTGAAGTAGTGTCTCGTGTGAAAAAGTAAGTTTTTTGGTGGCTGCAGAAGCTGTAGTCAAAATGTGTTTGTACTAGGAAAGGTCAGAGGTATAGGTCAGTCCAAAAAAAGGGAAATCTGAGCATGTTTGGATGTCTGAGTTTTATTGGATATAAAAGGGGGGGGTGATGTGAGCCCTTTTTCGACTTTCATCTCAGAACTGTTATATACAGTGAACACACACACACACATATATATACACACCTGCATTGCTATACACTAGTCCTACTTGGACTAGTTGTGCTGGAAAACATGCAAAATAAGTTTGTGACTTGGAGTAGAACAACTATGACATATATCAGAGAATGATATATAGGAATACTAAGTAAGTAAGGGAGAATGACAAGTGTGATACCAGAGAGGTCTGTGCTTGGACTTCTGCTGTTTAATTTATATTTTTTGACAACATTGGAGATAGTCTTGAAAGGAAATATCCAGTTAAACACTGATGATGCAAAGTTGGGTCAGGTGTTAAGCTGACTTCAGCAGACTGATTCTATAGACATTAATGGTGGTTAATTTAATGTTTCTGAGTGCTATGATGTGTATTTTGGGCTGAAGACAGTTTCTAAACCAGTTCTTTCATTACTTTTCTTTCACTTTGTTTTTTCAAACTCACTTGCTAGAACAAACTATCAAAAAGTCTCAAGTAAAGAGTTCTGTGTTATTTAAAAGAAAATTCACTATCCTTTTGTCCTTACAGGAATATTTATTTATTGACTGATTTTCTATAGTGAATCAGTTGTGGACAGTTTAGAAATATGCATTAGGTTAGGTGAACTACATTTTTGTTTCTTGCTTTTTTTTTTATTAGCTTAGTTATCCTTAAAGATTTTCAAATGATGTTTGACATGTTAATCATCATGTTCTGCTTCCTGTGAAATAACATTTCTAGCTCTTGGAATATAAGCCAATTTGCAATACAACTGTTGTTGAAAATTATTTCCCCTTCCACCAAGCCAACTTCCAGAGTACTTCCTTTTATAAGTTGGGATTATCTGTGTATTAAAAATATTTTGTAAGTAAACATATGTTATTAAATTAATCTATAAATCTTTGGATAGAATGTATAGATATTCTTTCAGTCTGTATTCTGTATATCTAGAGATATATCTGCTTGTATGTATGTATTCTAAACTGTAATAACTGTACTCTTAGGATGTCACCATGTGAGCAGTTCTCTTGATGATACTTACTCTTTATCTGGCTTTTGTGATACTGTGTGTTCTTGGACAATCTCTCCTAGAAATTCAAAAGGTGAGCTGTATTACTTTTTTATTGTTTGTTTGTTTTTTATTACTATTATTAATAAATGCAGTTGTCTATTCTCTTTTATTAAAAAAAAAAAATTAGAAAAACATACAAAAAATAATTGTTGTAATAATCTCATTTAGAACTAAACTAACCTTAACTAAACTGTGCTGAATTTACTATTACTTGCTTACTGTTATTCCCTGCAATTTTCTTTTTTAATGCATTTTTTAGAATTAATTGCAAATTCTGTCTTCATCAGTCAGAATGAATTACAGTAAATGCTTTGCTGTAGCAAAGTACTCCTCCATAGCACAGTTGAAAGAATGATAGGAGATTGCATTTTTTTTTTAAATTAAATGTGAGTTAGCCAATCTCCTAGCAAGTAGTGTGTTTTTTCCCTTGGAAACCTAATTTTTTTAATCCCATGTACAGAAAAAATTAGTCAGAGAAAACATGCAATTTACTGACAAAACTATTAGTGGGCAGATGAAAATAGGGTGTAAACTGGACAATTGGCCAGTGGAAAAAGGTACTCTGGAGCACTGAATCAAGGTTCACCTGTTTCCAGTCTGATGGCAGGGTATGGGTGTGGAGGCAGCCTGGTGAATGCTTGTTACCACAGTGTGTTGTACCCACAGTAATTTCTAATTTTTTCAGAATTTCTAATTTACAGTCAATAATTTTTGAATGTACTATATAAATGAATTATTACTTGCCACTTATTTTATTCAAAAATTTCTCTACTGTATCCACTCCAGTATTATGCAAACCCATTTTCCAAGTTAATATATTCTAATTAGTTACTTATAACATGTGCTTTGTGTTGTTTGGATGAACGGATGCTAACATCAGCAAGTTGCAGAGGCATATTTGTATTTATAATGTCTACCCTCTGAACAGTACAATCAACTCATGTAAATGATGTTGGATTTTTGTAGCTATTCAGATTTAAGTGAATTAATTTTAAATTTATTTATTTATTTATTCGTATGGCATGAATATCAAAACATGCAGTACAATACACTTTAATAACATATAAAATTAAAAGTCAAAAGTCATTTTAAAATCCAATAAAATTAAAAGGTTACATCCATATTGGTCAGATAGTTCATAGCTTCAGGTGTAGCACTTAAAAAGTCCAGTTTGTCTCCTGAATATGCTCTGAGATAACACTGAGTCACAATATGGTTCACAGTTTGTCTCTGAGCTCCACAATCACAATGTGGGGATGGTTGTTTACCCCATTTAAAAAGCATGTCTGCACATACACCATGACCAGTTCGTATTCTATTACGCTGAGTCCAGGATTTTCGTGGGAAGTGTGAGCAAGCATCAAAACTTTATTGTAATTCATTGAGAGAAAATTTTGTGATGTCATCTGTATGGCTCTCCCACTGTTCTTGCCACTTTTGCTTCAAGTCAAAGTTAGAATGTAGTAGTAGTTGGGCTAATTGTAGTGGTGGATGTCTTGATCTCAATCTTCGTACACTTAAGTCTGGGAGATCTAAATGTATTGGTAGGGCTGTGTTCTCCAAGATTTTCTTATACTCCTGTAAGAGAGCCTTAATCCTGCGCAGATTCGGTGGAACAGTGTTACTAAGAGCTGGAAGCCAGTGTGTGGGCTTTGATTTAATTGTGTCAGAAATCAGTCTCATTGTATTATTTAGTTGGCTATCAACAAGTTTAACATGTGTGCTATTTAGCCACACTGGTGAGCAATATTCGGCAACAGTGAAAACTAGACCAAGAGCAGGAATCCGCAGATTATCAGCTGTTGCTCCCCGTGTCGTGCCTATTAGTTTTTGAATTATGTTGTTACAGGTTCTTAACTTAGCAGAAATGTTTATGTAAGAGAGCATGCGGTCCAGGGTAACGCCCAGGTACTTTGGAAACTTATTGTGTCGTAGTAAACATCCTTCAAAGAAGATATGTAAAGTGACATCTGCCACGTGATTATTAAGGTGAAAGCTTGATACTTCTGTTTTGTCTGGATTGAGCTTGAGCCTCCATTTTTTATGATATTCACCTATAGTTTTCAGATCTTTTGTAAGTATGTCTTCAACCTGACTCATGTTTTTGTGTCGAATGGCAATTACAGTGTCATCAGCATATCAGAACTTGCTTGAGATGGTAGCAGGCAAGTCATATGTGTATAGGTTATAAAGTAAGGGTGCCAATACTGACCCTTGTGGAAGACCATTATTAAGTTTTCATTGTCGGGACATTTTATTTCCTAATATAACTTGAAAGAAACGTTCAATGAGCATGGAGGAAATTAAGTGTGCAGTCCGTTTACATGGGACAATGCTAAGAAATTTGTATATAAGACCTTCATGCCATACTGTATCATAGGCTGCTGTTAGGTCCAAGAAGACAGCTGATGTTTTTTCTTGCTTCTGAAATCCAGCTTCTATGTCACAGCAACCACATTTTTTTCTAAAACCAGCTTGCTCAATCGGAACATGCTGCATAATTGGTGTGGACAATCTGTTGTACAGAAGGCGCTCTAACATTTTATAGGTGCAACTCAATAAAGCAATAGGTCTAACTTTTTGCCTCCTGGGGTGGTTTTCCAGGTTTAAGAATAGCAACTATTTTTGACTTCTTAAACTGGCTAGGTAGTCGGCCAGTCAATAATATATCAGAAAAGAATTCACAGAGCCATTTTATAGTATTTGGCCCCGCTATTAATCAGAAATTCAGGATGGACACCGTCGAAGCCTGGGGCCTTGCCTGCTTTGATATCTTTTATGATGGCTTTTACTTCATCTATAGTGAAGATTGAGGCATATTGTGAGAAAGCAGGGACATTTATTTTTAAAGCTCTAAGTTCTTTCTTAACTTTCTTGGTATGTTCATGGTCCCTAGGTGCCCTTGATATATTAACGATTTGATTAGCTATTTTCTCAGGGGAGATGATTGTGCTTTTTCTTTTAGGTAGATTAGTTGTGGATAGTTGTTGAAGATTCCAAGCTTTTCTACTTGATCGTTTGAAGTCAAGGTTTTCAACCGTATCAATCCATTTTGTTTTTTGAGATGAGTTCAGGCTATGTAGTAATTCATCTGCTATTTCAGGATCTTCACTTTTCAGGAACTCTCTGTAGAGATGTTCGCTCTCTTCGTTCCATCCGGGGACATAATCTTTTCTGTAACCTCTAGGGATATATTTTTTCGCAGTTGATATGATTGCTCCTACAAATCTCTTGTACTCTGCAACTCTAGCAGGTATCCACCGAACACATTTATCCAATTCATTCACAAAATTTCTCCAATTTGCTTTTTTAAAATTCCAACGCGGTCGTGGAAAGGATCTTGCTATAGGTAGTATCATACCAATTTCCAGTAACACCGGTTGATGTTGACTGTGTGGGAAGTTAGAAAGTACATATCGTTTTGCTGGTAATGTTTGCCCTTCTGTGTTTATTGAAACAAAACATAAGTCTGGATTAGGCTATGTTTGCCATGCTGATGATCTGAAGGTGTTTCTATCTTTGGCATCAAATACAATGTGTATATTATTTATTTCTGCCCATTGAACAGGGTAGTCCCGCAGTCATTGTTATCACGGTACTTCCATTCTTCATGATGGCTATTAAAATCACCAATCCATACTGTTGGATGTTGATAAGTAGGTATCACATCTATAGACCATGAAGTTAAAGGAGGTTTATAGACATTGACTATTGTTATGTTGTGAATTTTCACACTCACAAGAGGGTATCGTTATCACATCTTGTTTTCAGGATAGAAGCATTTTGTATATATCATCCTTGATATATGTTGCAGTGCCATAATTCTGGTGGTATGTAGCACCAATCAGAGTATAACCAGTTATTTTTCCTCTTCTATTAAGGTCGTCTGCGTTTTCAGCATGTGTTTCTTGATTTCACATCAATTTTTCTAAAATTAGAAAAATCAGTATTGTTTGACTGCATGCCTTAGCCAGGAGAACTAAGTGTTAGACTGGCTGCCAAATCGCTCTAGCTCAATTAGCGTTACCCAGAGTGCACCACGAGGAGGCGAGCTAGATTACCCCCCCCCCCCCATTTTAAAGATTTATAGCTAGGCAAAAAAAAAAAAAAGCAACATTAATATGAGAAATATTATATTAGCAGTTTCATTGAACCCTCAAAATGTCACTGTTGAAATTAAAGCAGAAAAGAACTGCAAATTTGTTTTTTAATTGAGTGGTTGGACAAACATGACATAATTTGTTTATAGACTGCATGTGTGTGCAGTATTTAAATAGCTGAAGGAATAAGCATTTAGGTTACTTTTATAATTAGCATTAGCATGCAACATACAAGATCTTTTAATAAAGATGGTGTCACCAATTTTAGGCATATTAAATTAAGAATTTGTTGCTTGTGACTTTTGTATTAATTTGAACTCAAGCTACTGCAAACATTGAGTCTGAGACTGGAAACTTGTGTGCCAAATGTTTTTCATGCACACATGAGCTGACAAAAATTAGAGGGAATATTGATTACACATAACCATCCTCTCATTTGGTAAATTGAGATCATTGTAAAAAATCAGATCTCTCTCTCTGTTTGGGTTGACTTACATCTCGAGCCTTTTCTGATATAAACATAATTACATCCACGTCTCCTCTTCCTCTAAAAAAAACCGTCCTTTTTCTGCTCAAGACATTACTTTTCACATGTACAACTCTAGCACCATATAAAACTCAAACTCTGACCTACCTGAGAATATTATTCTCACATTTGGAGTGCACCAAAAATCTCCCTGAAAAAATGCTGTGCTATCCAGAGGAAGGTATCCTTCCTTCACAGATTGACTTCAGCACAGATGTTTCCACTTTATACCTCTTTTTAGATATTTTCATAGACCCTGTTCTGTGTACTGGCTACCAGTAAACAGAATGTGTCCATCTTCAAACTTACTGTGAATCAACATTCATTCATTCATTCTGTCTCTCTGCTTAAGAACAATATTTTGCTAATATTTTCCTTAGACTCCTTTAGTTTTTCAGAAAAAAAAAAAAAAAACATATGAGCAGGTTCACTCTTCCTTTCCCTCTAATTTTTGCTGGCCCATGTGCATATGAACAACATTTTGTGAGCAAGTTTCCAGTCTCAGACTCAATGTGTTAGTGAAAGTCACAATCCACAAACTCTTAATTTGATATACTTAAAATTGGTGACATCATTATTGTTAAAATGTCCTCTATTGCCTACGGGAATAGAGGACAAGGGGACACCGTAGGTGCCCAATCCCCATGTTCTGGACTGGTACCTGTTCTCCTTCAATTCTGATGACTCGGATTTTAAAGACTTGAAAGGGGTTCCCCCCCCCCCACACACACACACAGCACCCCCATTCCCCTGAGTTCTGGACTTGTAGGCCGGTTCTCCTTGAATTCTGATGAGTAGAATTGTGAAAACTCGAAAGGGGGGGGGGGTTTGCTCTCTTGGCACCTTCTTCTGTTGAACAGGGAATATATGACCTGCCTCCAGCAACAATCAGTAGCATTCATTTAGATGTGGCCAACATTCTAATCCATTCTAGGCCTCCCCAAAATAATATCCCACGTAAGGAAATCATTGCTCTAAAAGAGCTACACAATAATAACCACATTGTCATAACCAAAGTAGACAAAGGGAATGCAACTATGGTGATGAATTCAACAGAATATGAAAGCAAAATGCACAAGATCAGTTGAAGGCACATCTGAAAAGATATCTGGAGTGCTTAATAAACATCAACTATGTTCTGTATTTAAACCGTATGTCAAATTGGCAACTCTCATCCATTCACCCAAGGATAGAATCTCTTCTTTATCCACATTGACCATATGTCCTTGATTTAAGAGGACAGTTCTTTAATTCACTGCTCTGTCCTTTAAATTTTTTATTTTTTCTAAAAATGGCCATTTTGTCTCTTATTTTGCAAACTGAATTAGTAAATTGAATATTGGCACACAGCCCATAGAAACATGAAACTGTCTTTTTGACATTGGAAGTTTATTTTTCACTTGGTTAGACTATAATAAATTCAGTTTAATCCTTTATCCAAGTGTAAGCAAACAAAGTTTGCACCTGAAAATATCTTCAGGACTGAAGTAAGGTAGTGCAACTCTGAGCAAAGGTGGACCAAGCTCTCATCACTCCTTGTCTCAGTATCTCCCATAATGCAAAGCACATCTCTTTGCGGACATGTATACTGCTATGCATTAAGGGAAGGGCCACTATCAAGACCGGTTTCGACCTTTATTGAGTTCTCGTCAGATGAGTCAGACCCAAATGTGGAGATACGAAGGTAGAAGCAATAGGAGAGGTCATATTTACCTATAGGAGTTGCCAACAGGTGTGCCACCTTATTATTGAATTACTCTGGATTTAGAGAAAGATGTTGGAAGTTTATTTTTCACTTGGTTAGACTATAATAAATTCATTTTAATCCTTTATAAACTTCCAACATCTTTCTCTAAATCCTGAGTAATTCAATAATAAGGTGGTACACCTGTTGGCAATGTTTTGTAATGTTTTCAGTCCATATTCTGTTGCCTCAGTTAAAACTGATTTATATAAAGCAAATTATATTACTATTTATTCGTACTGTTCTAATCATGGAAATATTAAATTGTGCCCAATTCTTGTCATGTATTTTTTGCCTTTTACTTTGACACCTATTCAAGGTGTCAAAGTAAAAGTTTTAGATTTAAAGAATACCTGGAAAAAATTCTGATATTTAATAGCTTGCATCAAGCATTTACTAAACAGATATCAAATACCTGATAAATTACTTGCTTTGTGTGCTGACGACACCAACTGTAACTTTTGTGGTTCCTAGAGAAAAGGAAAACATTGTTTTCTTTAAAATGCAAAATTTATGTGACAATAAACTGATTGGTGTTATTGTGCTGCCAACATCTCCAATAACTGCATAAGCACTGGTGCCGATTGTCTTCCTGTAGATATTGAAGTGATATTAGTAAAAATTTATTCACATTTTTACATCTACACAATCAGAGTGGAAAAATTGAAAGAATTTTTTGATGATGTAGATTTTCAATATAAAAAACTAGTAGTTTTTTATATTGAAAATCTACAGGATAAAGCAAAATGTGATGCCTAACTCTTCTACCAGCTTTAGAGAGAATATTAAAAATCGTTAATTAAGTCACTAAAATTGTACATTTTGGAACTGGAAAAATGTCCCACAATTCTAAAATACTTTTTTAATGGTGTGTTAGCTGAGGCATAGTTATTTTTTATTCATAGCCAAGCTTCAACATTTCAACAATATATTTTGAAAATTGAATCACAAGAAATCTTCATGTGTGATGCTTCCATGCATTTAAAAGAATTGAAGCTAAAGTTAATTGAACAAAACAATCAAGGGTTTTTACCTATAAATACTAAAAAAAAAATTAATAATTTTAGAATTAGAAAAATCCCAAAACATTGATGCCAACATATTTATAGATGCAGTTCGTAAATTTACCATTCCTGCATTGATTTAAATAACTGGGACAGCTCTTTAGTGGAAATGGAAGTACTTGAATGAGTCCTACTATGAGAAATTTGTCCTACTACTGTGGGCAAAGATGGAGGAAAGCGTTTTGTTCATTTCCAGTCACTGGAACTTAAATATAAATGATGGTAAACTATTTGAAGTTTAATGTATTAAAAGTTATGTCACCAGTGAAAAGATCGAAGAATGGCGACAAAATGACAAGTCCTGCCAACATAGATAGGTTGAAATTTTTAAATATTTTACAGATAAACACATCTTTTAAAAACATTTTAAAAATTGTTGAATTTTGCTTATGTCTCCCTGGATCTAATGCCCCCACTTGAACGAGTATTTTCATTAGTGAACAATATGTGGACCAGTGAAAAAAACCGATTAAAAGTCAGAGAGAGATTGTTTTTGGAATCAACAGAAGCCTTGAAACATACTCCAAACCTCAACAAGTATGGCTGCATAAATTTGCCAAGATTTGGGCGACTGTCGTCATCTTAAGAGCTAATTAATACCTTTTTTTTTTTTTTTTTTTTTTTTTTTTTTTTTTTTTTTTTTCCAACATAGATAGCACTTAATCAGAACCTCATTACTGAACGAGACTTTAGACTTTGTGTTGTATGTTACAGATGTTCAAACTAGTCCCATTGTTATACTGGATTGTTGTCTTGCATACTGTGACAAACTGTTTTTGTGCTCTGAAGATGCTGGATAGAATACCAGCAAAATATCAGCAATAAGTTAATAAATAGTTATTTTCTTATAAGTCTGTGTTCTCACCTATATCATTAAAATTACTCAACCTTAAGTTCTGTTTGTTATTCAATCATGAGTAATGAAGAATACTGAATTTGGTTTTGCCAGGCATTAACATCTCTAGATTGAACCCACTAGCTATGAACAACACATAACAGACTACTGAAGTGAGGATACAAAAAAAAGCCTGGAGTAACTTATAGCTGCACACAAATGCCAGAAGTATTTGGAACAATTTCCAAATACTTCTGGCAGAGTTTGTTGCCTTGCTGAATATATCAGTCTTCAGACTGTAAGCGTTAATGAGACTTGGCTTTCAGAAGCAGATATACTAACTGGTATGTGAGTGTAAAGGTACATTATTTTTAGGAAGGATAGGAGAAGAGGGAGCATGCCACTAATATCAGATGATTTGAGTCCATTTAGGATAGAAAGCTATGGCTGCATTACTAGTAACAATTTTCCATGTATCATTGAGTTTGAATCTGTTTGGCGTGAAATGGAGGTTAACAAGATCAAATACATAGTGATGGGTTATTGCAGAGATCTGGTGGATTAATTGATGGTAATAGCAAAATGCAATGTCAAATGATGCCACTAAACAAATCCTGGGTGACTTTAATTATATGAACTTTGACCGAGTAACAGTGAAATTTCATGAGAAGAATGAAGCAGGATTTATTGAGCTGTTGAGACAAATTCCTCAAGAATATGTCAGAAGGAAATTGAGGTCAGTATTAGAGGGTAGGAGGGTGACAGTGATATGTTATACTGACCTGAGATGTGACTATGGATGTTACATTCAGAAACGATTACATGCTGAACTGCAAAGTAGGAAATTATGAACAACTGAGGAAAATACTAGGTTCAGTCCCATGGTATCAGTTGCCAGACAGAAAGGGTATTGGCAGTTTAATTGAAAGCATTAAAAAAATGTAAATGTTACGATATTAGAATGCATCCCTAGAGTCTGATGAATGTATAAGATAGGAGCAAAACGAATGTGCAGTCTTATTAAGAAAGCAGTGCTCAAGAAAATAAGTCATTTTCTAATATAGAACATCTGTTGATGTGCACAGGAGAATTATGCATTCTGAAATAAAACATCTGCCATTTAGTGATATCAGATTATCTTACATTATTTTTTTTAGCAGTGACCGATTTTTGATTAAATAAATAAATAAAAAGGAAAGAATAACTTTTGGTTATATTATTTATCATGTATGTAAAATTTTCTAAATGTATAGCAAAAAAAAAATGCATGATTTTTTGTAATTAGAAATATTTACATAAGAAATCTTTGTATTACTTACGGCCCATCACAAACTGTTTGATTGTGATATTCATTTGTAAAATGGACTCGCCCCTAATTTAGTTTTTTATTTCTGTAACATAACCTTGAGAGAAGAAAATATTGAACTTTCTGATGACATTTTCATGCTGTTGAAGAACTTCGGTCTTGTTTACAACATGAGATTTTCATCTCACTACCATGTTGCTTACCACATTAGACAGTAGTGTGCTTGAGTGAAGATTGTATTTCCAAAGATGAAATTGAATTAGTGAGTTTGAGAAAATAATAGAACAGCTGTTGTGTTGATTAGAACAGAGACTATGTTCTTAAAAGTTGGAGGTTTAGGGGGTGGAATAGGCTTTGAATACTAAAGAAAGAGCCAAAAGGCTTCATTTTGCAATGTAAAATTACATAGGCAAAGTTGATATTAAATCCAACATTATTTCAAAGCCAAATGTTTGTTGAAACTATGAAAGGTCTGTAAGTTGACCTGAGAGCTTATGAGAATAGTCCTCCACATCCTTGAGTTGCCTTAGCTTGGACTACTTTAAAGACATGAGCATTGCCCAAGCATCCATATATTCGCCTTTTATTAGTCCATGTGATAAAGGTTTCACTGTCCTGACAGCTGTTTCGAACTGATTGGTTCAGCTTGGAAATAATGTTGGATGTAATATTCACTTTGCCTATGTAATTTTACATTGCCGAAATGAACCCTTTTGGCTCTTTCTTTAGTAATTATTTTTACACACCAGCTGAGACTTCACTTATGAAAAATAAATTTTTCTGACATTTCGATTTCCTTAGTACTGAACAAGAGTTTTTGCTCTCTTAAGGTTTCTTCCAAGTCTGGCTCCCACTGAGGGAGGGGGGGGGGGGTTGGCATTTTCCAGTAGGGGCTGTGTCGGTAGGTGCTTTTCCCTGGAATATGAGTGGTTCTTCTCAGTGGTAGGGTGAGCCTGTCACTGACTGGAACTATGCTGAGTTGGATGATCCTTTGGTCACTCATTTAGAGTGGTCTGGGGGATAACCTAATTTTTAGAAAGCCCTTTACTTAAACAGTGCCTAGTCTCTCAAGAGAACGAACCAGTTCGAAACAGCTGTCAGGCCTATGAAACTTTTATCGAATGGACTAATACAAGGCAAATATATGGACGCTTGGGCAGCCCTCATGTCTTTTAAGTAGTCCAAGCTATGGCAACTCAGTGATGCCGAGGACTGTATATTCTCTAAGCTCTCAAACTCACCGAACTTTCATAGTTTCTACAACATTTGGCTTTGAAGTAATGTGGGATTTAATATCCACTTTACCTATTTGAGTTTAAAGGAATTCTTAAGCCAGAAAGGTGGAAAAGAGAATTATGAGGGAAACAAACAGTTATCCCAAAATTAAGAGGTGGATTTCTTTTATATGAAGCTAAGTTGTGGCATAGATAAAAATGACGTATAGTTTCTCCCGAAGCAACAGACAGTTCCTTTTCATATGTTATGCAGCAAAAATGTTCTACTTGAGTGCTAAACCCGAAAGAGGTTAATTCTTTTTATCTTTAAAGATAAGGAAGAAGTTTCCAAAAAAAATACATAACTTTAAAATTATCTTTATATTTCAAGGAAATAGGAAAGGAACTGATATTGTGCAGAAGATATGAAAGAAGAAATACATTCTTTCTTAAGAAAAGTTGTACACAAATTATTTTATTGTATTAGAAGAAAAACAGGTATGATCTAAGCAATTATATTTTAATGGCCATTATTGAGAGAAGTGACGGCATTCAACACCAAACATGATGATAAACTTCTTGATTGGAAGGCAGTTTCAAGTAGAGTTATATAGGCACTCTTCAAAATGGGAAAATGAATAATGAAACTTATTTGTGCTTCTGGTCCCACAGAAGTTTCTTCTAAGGAAGAAGAATGTTTTGAGTCATTAGAACTGGCAGCTGACATAAAGAAAATGGAGAAAGTGGTCTTTATTATTATTATTATTATTAAACAAGACCTCATGGAGTCAAAGACTCATCTAGGAGGTCCTTTTATCTCACACACACATCTCATCATACCGCGTCTTAAACACATTCAAACTCCTTGCAGACACCACACTCTCAGGCAAGGCATTCCAATCACTCACAACTCTGCACGAAAAAAACCTGCCTCTCACTCCCCTACTCACACCCTCTTTATACAGTTTCCAGGGATGACCTCTGGTTCTCCCCTGATCTCCCACTATTCTCTGTAGAACTTCTCCACCATTGATCCTATAACAACCCCTTACCAACTTGTAGGTCTCTATCATATCTCCCCTCTTCCTTCTCTCCACTAGACTCTGCAAATTACATCTTTTCAATCTTTCCTCATACTCAACATTCCAGAGGTCAGAAACTACCTTAGTCAGTCGCCTTTGGACCCTTTCCAACATCTTTTCATCCTTCTGAAAACCAGGTGACCAAATCTGGGCACAATAGTCCATGTGTGGCCTAATCAAAGCCCTATACAATGGAACAAGAATCCCCCTACTTCTACACGTCAGTGTCCCCCGCATCATTCCCAGAAGTCTTTGTGTTGTCTTCACAATTTTGGCGATGTGCCCTCTAAATTTTAGATCCTTATCCACTATCACCCCCAGATCTCTTATTTCCTCTACTTCCAACAATATATTCTCACCAAGCATAAATTCTGCATCCCATCTTTGTTTTCCAAATTTTAAAACCTTACATTTTGCAACATTGAACTCACATCCCCATTTGCTTGCCCAATCACTCAATTTATTCAAGTCTTCTTGCAAGGCCACAACATCTTCACTGCTCTTTATGGTTCGTCCCAACTTTGCATCATCTGCAAACAACTGAATATCTCCATCCAAATCTTCGCCAATATCATTAATATACAAGTTAAATAGTAATGGCCCTAAAACAGATCCCTGAGGCACTCCACTAGTGACTTTCCTTTTCCTGGATATTGCACCCCCATACACAACTTGTTGATACCTATCAGATAGCCAGTCTCCAATCCAATGCGCTAATCTAATATCCAACCCCATCTGCTCTAGTTTGACTGTCAACTTATCATGAGGTACTCTATCAAAAGCTTTTGCGAAATCCAAGTATATTACTGTGTATCCTTCTCCTCTGTCCAAGGAAGCAGTCACTTTATTGTAATAAGTAAGTAGATTACTAAAACACGACCTCCCTTTAGCAAATCCATGCTGTCCATCAAAGATTATACCATTGTTGTCAACCCAACTCTGGATCCTAGTTCTCACAAGCTTCTCCAACAACTTAACCACAACACCTGACACACAGATAGGCCTATAGTTTGATGCTTGAGTTCGATCACCTCCTTTATGAAGTGGCACAATCTTGCCCTCCTTCCACTCTTTAGGGACTTGACCGAGTGCAAGACTCGTATTAAAAAAATATGTCAAGGCAGGTGTCAACTCTCTGGCACATTCCTTCAGAATACGCGGTGATATATTATCAAGTCCCACAGCCTTATTTACATCTAGTTTACTCAACTCCCCAAACACCTCTTGCTCACTTACAGTCAGTCTCTCCTCCCCATCATCAACTGCTCTTAATCTCTCCATGAAGTCACATTCACAAGATTGAAAGATCTTTATGAACTGCTCATTAAGTATCTCCACCACACATTCTGCAACAGCTGTCTTTATACCATTTCCTCCAATCAATGTCATCCTTCCATAATCATTCTTTCTTTTGCTGGCTACATATCGAAAGAACTCCCTAGGATTCTTTTTAGCTTCATTAGCTAACTGCTGTTCATACCTCTCTTTAGCTACTCTCACCAACCAAGTCACCCTCCTTGAGACCTGAGCAGCAGAGTAAGAAATGAATCCTTCTGGATATCTAGGAACATTTTGGAAAAATGCAGAGAAAAGGGCAAAGCTAATAATAGGAAGTATTTACTGGACTTCTGCTCAGGACACAGACTAGTCATTACTAACACCATGTTTCAACATAAAGATGTGCACAAATTCACATGGAGAGAAGACACAAGAAATAAGAAAAGCCTCATTGACTATATCATTGTTGATAGTGATATCATAATCATGGTTCAGATACAAGAGTATATTGAAATTGGAAATGACCATTACTTAGTACTAAGCAGGATAAAAATGGATATCATATTGAAAATAACTGTATGTAAGAAAGTTTTTAAAAAAAATTAAAGTTGAGCAGCTTTTACAGGTATGTTAGAAGCAGTTTGAAAACAAAAACCAAACCTTAGTCTAGTTGGCAAACTCTGAAGAAGATATTGATTGATTCAGCTAGGGAGGTATGTGATAAAGTTGTCTACAAGGATAGAAAAATAAGAACACCATGGTAGATACAAGAAGTTAAAAGAAGCAATTCTGGAAAATAAAATAGCATGCCAAAAGTTCCTAGCAAATAAGTCAGCAGGTATCCTAAACGAATACAGAGAATAATATACGTGAGCTAAACTATATGTAAAAGTAGCTAAACAAAAGTCATGAGAAGGCTTTCATTTAGCTACTTTTACACATAACTTGCTCATGTGTTAAGAGTATGGAAAATAAATATCAGGAAGGTGGCAAAATATTCTGGAGACTATTGAAGAAGTTTAGAAATGGAAGAAAGAGTACTGAAAGCAATCAAAGATTATAAAGGTGATATGAAAACTGAAGAAATTGATATCCTAGATGTCTGGAGTAATTACTTTGAAAGACTGCTAAACACCAAGCAGTGGCAGAACCTTACTATATACTCCTTACTAGAGGAATGCAAAGAGGAGTATGTTTTCAATGCTTGAGGTAGAAAAACCCATCAAAAACTTAAGATGTGGAAGGGCAGTTGGAGTACATGATATTCTATCAGAAATGCTTAAGAATGGAGGTATAAAAGTTTTGCAGTGGCCACACTGCATAATTTAGAGGGCCTGAATCTAGAGTCCTGAATTTAGAGGGTAGAATCAGAAGGTCAAATTCCGTATGATTGGAGCAGAGCTCTCATAGTTCCCATCCATAAGAAAGGGAAAATAGCTGAATGTGGGAATTACAGAGGAATTTCTCTACCAATTGTTCCAGGTAAGATTTATACAAGAATACTTGAAAAGAGGTTGAGAAAGATTGTAGAAGAGAAACTTGGAGAACAAGCTGGATTCATGTCAAATAGAGGTTGTCGAGATCAGATTGTCACTTTAAGACAAATAGTTGAGAAATCACGAGAATATTACAAGGATCTGTACTTAAGTTTAGTCAATCTGAAAAAGGCATACGACAAGGTGTCCATAGAAAATCTTTTCAAAACATTACAATTATATGGGGTGAATGGAACATTATACAGAGCAATATATAGTTTAAGTTGTCACAGCAGTTAGAATTGAAGGAAATACAGGAAGATGGTTTGATGTAAAATCAGAGATAAGACAAGGATGCACTTTATCTCCACTGTTATTCATCATCTATATGAATCACATTATGAAAGAAGGTGGGATATTAGAATTGGACATGTCAAGCTTGTTCTTTGCTTCATGTAGAATGTACTCCTAAACACATCTAGTGGGAGTCTTCAGGATTCTTTAACTAAATTGAATAACAGCTCTAATAAATTTGCCACGAAAATCAGCATTAAAAAGACCAAAACTATGAAAATAGGCAGGAGCATAGAAAACTTCAAATGCATGCTGAATGGAGATCCTATAGAACAAGTAAAATATTTCAGCTATTTAGGCACAGGTTTTTAGTGAAGATGGCAGGTTAAATCTAAAAATAGACAACAGAATAAGCAAAACTGGTATGGTGGGTTGCCAGCTGAATAAATTTATATGGAATAAGAAATTAGCTAGAGCATCGAGCTAGCAATATACAAGACAGTGTTTAAACCAGTTTTAAGTTATGGTTGAATTGATTAAAAATAAAGCACCTGATCAAAGACTAGAGATCACAGATATTAATGTTCCAAGAAAAATGGGGGGGGGGGGGCAAACTGATGGCATCAATGGTAGAATCATATTAAAAATGGAGATATTAGAAAGGAACTTGTCACTATTAGTGTTCAAGAATGTGTAAGCAGAGCTAAACTAAGGTAGTATGGCCACTTAAAATGGATAAGGAAAGGTTAGCAAAACAGGTGTTTGATGCCAAAATGGCAAGAAAGTGACCCAGAGGAAGACCAAGGTCTAGGAGGATTGATTCAATCAGAACTCCTTAGAAGAATTAGATATGACAATGTTGAAGTGCTCACAAGTAATAGACTAATTTGCTGGAAAATTGTGGGTAGGAGATTAATAATAATGTAAACTTAATCATTTAGCACTGTCATAGTAACCTGAACACCCCCTTGGGGACATATATCAGGAAACTGATGATTATTATTATTGAGAGCAGAAGAAACTGTACTTTATAAGTTTTATGTTAACTGTTAGTGTATTCTCATCAAATCCTGTGATCTTGATGAAAAAACAAGAAATTTTACTTGATCTTAAATGTCTTTAACTCTGTTAAGTTTGTGGGCCTTTTTTCTCTTTAGGAGATAAGTTTATAATGCAAATTTGTATTTAGTACTTGCAAAATTTAACCAGTTTACACATACTGTTAAGGCAATACCATAAATCTACACTAATATTAATTATTTGTAAATAAAGATATATTTTTGAATTTTCTTTGTCTCTCACGCATTATAATAATAATAATATCCTGGATACAAATCTGTGATATTAACCACTCAGGTAGGTCAACTCTGATATTTAATAACAAACATGGAAAAGACAGATAATGTAAAGTATATTTAATTAAACATTATATTTCTGAAAAATTTGTGTAGCTCTCAGAGAAATCATATTTGATGGTGTAATTTGTGTCACTTTTCTACTTTAGTCAGTATTGAAATTAGTAATCACTGTTTTATGCAAAATGTGCCTGAAAGGTCTTCAAAACTTTGAGAGGAAAGTACCACCCAAAGGTATGAAAATCTTTTATATAAATACAGATCTAGGAATGCTTCTTTGATGAGTTATTTTGAAATATTGAGGAAATGTTGGTTATCATAGGAGAGGACTTTGCACTGCCATTCTTTAGCATGAACCTTTTTGTTTCTTTCATAACATTTACTTTGTCATCTCTAAGAACAAAAAAATAGATGCATTAAATTAAGTGTAATGCACACAGACACAAATTAGAGATCACAAAAAGTTTGTGGGCCTCAAATGCTTGGTTTTGTATGAAGTGTTCAAAGTGCTCACCTTCAGTACAGATGTGAGTGAGTCTGAATGCATCATTGCGTTAACTCCTGAATACTTACAAAAATTCCTGACGTATTCCAAACTATCGTGCAGCCTATGTGAATTGTTGCTTGTGAAGACAATGCTTGATGCTGGAGATAAATACATGAATATTTTAAATGTCTCTGCAAATCAGTTGACATATTGACCTAAATCCAATGGAAATAGGTCACTGTGTGAGCTGATATGGTGCAGAGGCCATACAATCAGTTCACATCTACCAGTGTGAGCAGCATAAATATGATTATATAAGCATAATCATTCTCACTTCTGTCATGCATAAAGTATATATTTTGTTCGGTCATTAATGGAGCATCATCCAACAAAACAGACAGATTTTTTTAAAAAAAAATAAAAACCTGTAATTTGGTTTTGTGGTTGGTCGAGTGGTTAAGGTATCTGCTCTCCAGCCAAAAGGCTGTGGGTTCGAATCCCACCATGGGCATAGATATTTGTGATTGTCTGCGAAGATACTGGTGGTGGTGGTTAGTGGTAGATGGCATTAGTGTAGTTGTGGTTCATTGTAGTTGGTGAATTTGGGTGGTGGAGACAGAGTTGTAGAGTACGTGCCCTCCCTCGATGAGTCTTTGGACTCCCTGGAGGTGTCACAATAATAATAATAATAATAAGTTACCAGCAGTGTCAGCAAAATGATGAAGTTGATGATACTTCTGTGAGATTTTCATCAGTCCACAAGTGCTAATCATGGAAATTCACAATTCTGTTTCTGGACACTATGCCTCATCTGGAAATAGCACATGCACTACTTCAAGAACCAGGTAGAGTGAAAGTCATACAAGAAAATTCACTTGTGATGAGGTCTACACGTTCTGCAGACAGTAGATAAGCAGCAATGATCTCCAGATAACCATCTGAGAAACATTACTCTGGAACATTGACTAACTATCTTGTACTGATTCTGGTATATCTTCACTTCTGTGTAGATCACTTCATCTTTGTCTGGAGTCCTCATTCCACAAAAGTAAGCTTAAAGTGTCCACATTCCCTAAGATGACATCGGATGGATTAAA
The DNA here is from genome assembly GCF_054136105.1 of Typopeltis vanoorti. Taxonomy (NCBI): domain Eukaryota; kingdom Metazoa; phylum Arthropoda; class Arachnida; order Uropygi; family Thelyphonidae; genus Typopeltis; species Typopeltis vanoorti. Next base: position 60,645,295 of record NC_143564.1, read on the forward strand.
AATTTTAATTAATTAAGCAAGGATAATCAGTGATGGCATGAAAAATTTTTAATTTTTCATGCCATCACTGGTTATCCTTGCTGATACAAATTCTTGGCTGCAAGATGAAGTGAATATCTGCTAAATCCTCATTTGAGTATATTGCCATATCCACATTCCCTAGTTGAATCAGCAGATGAATGAAGAATAACAGTGAAATGAATTCTGTTCATTTCACTGTTATGACGACTATAACACAAAGAACACGCACTAATTCATAGTTAGCAAACCTTCTTTAATGCAGTGTAGCTTTTGGTTTTTTACTACTATCGTGTGTTTGCCTAAATATATTGGAATAAGAACTCTCACTCGGTAAGAAAGCATTCCAGATTCATGTTTGTATAATTGTACATGGGACCTTCATAAGAACAACCTTTTGGTACACAGGACATGCCCCTTAAGTTTTGCTAGACCATTCAAGAGCACCCTGTATGTTGCTTAATACAGTCAGCATTATCAGTGTCTTTATTTATTCCTTAACAATATTTTAAAATATACTACTTTCAGATATTATTGATGTTCATGTATCTTACATGAATTTAGAAGATGGTGATATTTTGAAGATTTCTCAGTTAACTGAAAGTGAGGCATTAAAAACCATGCATTCTGCATTTAAGTATCTTCCAGAACTATACTTTCCTGCATCTTTAGGAGTAAATTTTGAAATTCAAAGACAACCATGTTCTTCACAGCTAGAAAATGAAATAGTATTCCTGGGCAGTTATTCTTCAATTCCTAGTAAGAAAAACGTTTTCTATTTTTTTTTTTAATCTGTTTTGTCTTTATGCAGGGGAAAAAAAAAAAAAGAAGAAGAATATTCTATTTACAAATTAACCTTTACCTTAATTTCATATTTCAAATTTTCATATCAATTAATCTCTCAAAATTAATGTTTTTTTTTCAGGATTTTTTGCATAAAAATACATGTTTTTGGTTTTGTAAAGAAATGTCTAAAACTGGCAGAACTACAGTTCTATTGTGCAATCGTGTCTTGTAACTTCATTTTGATCATGAACATTTCCACATTTCTCAAACATTCATTGATCTCTCCTTCCTCGGGAGGTTGTGTGGGATTCATAGAGTTATAATAATAATAATCTCATTGCAGGAGACCCAAACTATCCACACAATCTATCATACCTCCCCTTAAAACAATTAACAGAGAAAACACTCACAACTGACTCTAGCAATCTATTCCATTCATTCACAACTCTCCAAGCAAAAAATATAGCCCTTGTACCTCTGCTAACCACACTTTTACTCCACTTCCAGGGATGACTTGTTCTACTCCCTCTTACCAAGTGCTGAAACATTTCCTCTGAATCAATCCTATAAAACTTTAAGTAACTTAAATGTTTATCATATCCCCTCCTTTTCACCTACCAACCAATTTCTGTTCAATCTATCCTCATACGGAACATTCCACAAACCACTTGCCATCTTGGTTGCTCACCTTTGAATCCTCTCCACCACTTGCTCATCCCCAAGAGACCAGAACTGGGCTAAGTAATGTAGATGTGGATGTATCAGTGCCTTATAAAGAGGAATAACTTCCATATCTATTTGTTAGCATGTGCTTCAATAGCCAACTAATCTTATGAATTACCTTAGCAATAACTCCTCTAAACTTCAACTCTCTGTCTACCACCACTCCTAAATCCCTAGCTTCATCTGTTTTCTGGAGTACAATTCCATCAATATGGTACACAGCTTGTAATTTATTTATCTCAAAATGCATAACTTTGGATTTCTCCACATTAAACTGGTACCCATTATTTTTTGCCCATACCGATAGCCTTTTAAAATCATCCTGAAAGATGTGGTATTCAGATTGCAAAATCCAGCAGAATCATCTTATAGCTATTTCCCTTATCCAACTCAGCTGTCACTCCATTATAAAAAGTTAGGAAATTATTGAGGCATGACCACCCATTCACAAAGTCATTTTGATCCACATAGAGTCGTATTCCTATCCGTTCATTCCTGAATTCTCTTTTTGACCAATTTTTACCACTAATATATTTCTATCATATCCACTCTTTTTGCCTATCAATCAATTTCTGCAATTCACACACCTTCAATCTATCTTCATACGGAACATTCCACAGACCATTCACCATCTTGGTTGCTCACCTCTGAATCCTCTATAATTTACCATTGCAGTCTTGAACAACCTCCCTTATGCAAGGGAATTATTTTGTTCTCTTTCCACTCTCTTGGAACTCTACTAGAGCTGAGACTTAAATTAAATTAAAATGCCAATTTCTTACAAAATGCAAGTTGATATCTCATCTAATCCCACAACTGTATTTACATTGAGATTCTGCAATATCCTAAGAACCTCCAATTCATCCAACTCTTTTCCTACATCAGTCTCTGTTCACATATGTCACAGTAATAACTTCACTTGGATGATATACCTTTGTGAAGTGATCACTCAGTAACTCAACAATTTTATCTGCTTTTGTCACCATCAGCATTCATTAAGGTTATTCTTCCTCTTACTTTCCACACAATGAAAGAACTCTTTGGGATTTCCTTTGGACTGCTCAACTAATTTCTTCTCATAATCTGAATTTGGCTACCTTACCATGCTGTTCACCTTTCTTACCTGACCCTTGTACTGTTCATGAGTTTACTGGTCACCTGTCTCCTTACATAACCTTTTTCTTTTCTGCAGCTCATTCTTAATAATATTACTCATCCACTTAACTTCTATCTGATTAATTCTCCTCACCTTGGGTGTACAAATTAATATTGCTTCCTCTAGTGCCCCTTAATCATCTTCCATGCACTATTAAGCATAATCATGGAAAGATTTCTGAATGTACTCTTCTTTAATAAGTTAATGTTACTAATTTCAGTCTTGAATTATTGATGGCAATTTTGGTTGTGAAGGTGTAGTTTGAAAATATTGTTCTTTCCAGGATTTATCATCTTTGGTACAACTGTAGTGTGCCCTATTTTGGTCAGGCAGAGAAATGCATTGAGTTGCATATGGAAGAACATGTTGCAGAACTAGAGCCAACGCACACTAACTAATCATGTCCTTAATTCTGCTTGCTCTAACAATAAAGATTCTGTCATTCATCCAATGATCTGGAACAAAAAAAAAAAAAAAAAAAAAAAAAAAAAAAACATTTTTAGATGCTATGATGAACAAGAGAGAAGGGTTATGGAATCAACAGAAATTGTCCTCAGCCCCTGTCCATCTTAATACTAACTTTAGCCATAACCTAACTGATTGTCACTCTTCAGCTATCCAGCTTTGACATTCATATCTGCATTAACATGTCCAACAACACTGTGGCATCTAGAACACCTTCAAATGTCAGCAATGCATTTGCAAGTTAATTTATAACTGTTGTTTCTCTTGTAATGTATGTTTTTGTATTTCTCTTTCATGTTATGAACTGATGAAGTTTTCTAAGACGATGAAACTAGTCATGTGCTCAAATAATAAATATATATTTTTTAATTTAATTATATGTATGTATGTATGTATAATCTGACACAAACAAAAGGTAAGACCTACCTATAGCTCATCAGTGCTAATTTTGAGTAATAGCATAGGAAGAAACGAGAAATTTGTTTATGTTTTTTTAAATAGCTTCAGGTTGCTATTTTCAGGGAAGGTAGAGTGATTGATGCTTTTCTACAGAACAGAGGTGGATGAATGAAATGAAAGAAGAGGAACAGTTTGTAGGTGGATGGTGAATGTTATTCATCAGCAGATGCTCTTGTTTTTCAGTTTTGAAAGAAAGTGGAGGGAGGATTGCAGCCAATTCAGCAGAGTATTGACTATGAAAATAGCTGTAGAAGTGGCATAATGCAAAAATTAAATATCTGAGAGAGAGAGAGAGGTGGGGGGGGGGATCTTCAATTAATGATTTCCCTCTTAATAGCATCAGACTACTATGGTGAGTTTTATAGAAAAGTGTATAGAATTTTTTTGCAAGAAGAAGAGAAATCTGATCATGTTTTGATATCTGGGTATTATAAGAAGAAAGGGGAAGTGGTGAGATTTCTTTTTGTGGGAAATTATACAGGATTTTATTTTATTTTTATTTATTTTTTTCTGTAGCTGAAGTCTAGGTTATCTATGATTGGGCATCACAAGGTTTGTTAAACGAGAATGAAGAGTGGGCCATACTGTCATCAGCATGGGAAGTCATTGAGAGCAGTGAGTGAACCATTTATTTTCCAGAGAAAAAGCGTGAGTAAAAGTACAGAGCTTTGGGATACTGTTGTATTGGTGGAGAAATCTGATGAGAGGAATCTGGCGACCCATTTGCAAAAGTAGAAGGCAGAGTGTAGATGGTTAGTTTGCTGAGCAGAACTCTATGCCAGACCTGATTAAATGCTTTAGAAATTTTTAGAGTAACTGTAAGTTTCTCTTAACCTCTCCACAACCAAGTCCAGAATTGGGCAGTGATAGTGAATGCTAGATCAGCTGGGGTCAAGAGTGACATAATCCATAATGCTGGCAACTAATTAGCTGCTAGGCCTCTATCACTGTAGAAGTTGGCTAGTGATGACCTTTTCAAGAGAATGGAAATGAGAGTAGATGGCCAGTAGTTTGACTTTTATCACTTTTCCTTGGAATTGGCTGAATGTAAACTGAAGAAAATACATAGTGCAACAACTGGAGAGGAAATTGAAAATCCATGTGCTAAGTTTGGGAGCTAAACCATAAAATGGTAGTTTAGTAAATAGTCTTTCATGAGGATACCATCAGATGCCTGTGAAATGTCGAGAGTGACTAAATGAGTTTCTCCAAACCTTACCATGGATTATGCCCAGAATTTACACAGCTCGGCTTGCTGAATTGATATCACACCTGCTCTCCAACTAACAGGTCACAGGTTCAATTCTTGGATGTTTGTAAATGCCTGCTCTGGATGAGCTTGTATAGTTCCTTGAGTTTATAAGGCTTGTCTTTTTTGAACATAAAAAACTGGGTGATGGCAAGGAAATTTCCATCTTTGGTCACTATTATAATGGGGGAGAGCATGAAAGGGCAAAAGCTGCACTACAAATCCTAGGGGGGGGGAAGAAGGTTCTGATGTTCTAATTCTGTTCTCACTCTTTAAACTAAAGCTAATTTACTTCATTTGGTCGTGATTTGCTGAATTTTTGCATTTGGTCTGCCTTGCCACACTCATTGGAGAACCAAGACTATAGAGGTTGGACATTTTTATGGAATGGAGGATGAAAGCAGTTCATCTTATGTTTGTCACTGTATTTTTTAAAGAAATTACAATGTAGACTAATTATTAATATTTCCGATATTCTGGCAGAGTCAAATTGCCATCATCAGAACACACAGTACAGTATGATATGTGCATATACTTGCTAACAATGAGTAAATGAGGCTAAAGTTCGGAGGATGAGTGCTTCCCAAATTTGGGACATTTTCATGGAACTAATTTTGTTGAGAATTGGTTAATTTCTTAAAAATGAGGCAGATTCTAGCAATAACTTCTTGTACTTAGAGGTTACAGTAGAGGGCCTTTCTTCCAGGGTATCTTCACATGGGTGTCCAAAAGCATGGTCAACAAGCATCTTATGTTTGATTATATTAAACAACATCAAGAATAGTATAAGGTATTTATTAAGTAGCTTTTATTTTGTTGAGAAGCAGCCTCTTCAGAGCACAGTCACAATACTTGGGTAATAGTGGTATGAAGAGCAGATGATTAGAACAGAGCAGAAAGATAACATTGTTTTAAATTTAGTTAATGGTATTTGAGTTACTTTAAGTTTTTGTTTCTTAAGAGCATGTGATAAGTGTCATGTTGTTTAGTTTTTAAGAAAACCCTAGTCTTCTTTAGGGGAAATTAATATGAGAAATTTAGTTTGAAGCATGTGTGAAGTGTATTTGTTAAAAAGATAAAAAATTTGTGGAAGGAAAGTGAGACTGCCAAGTTGAATATGTTGGAGATGTTTTGAAAGTGAGTGCCCAGAGATGTTAGGGGATTAAAACATGTTGTAAGATGTTAATGAAAGTGCAGTTTTGGAAGATCAGGAGAATGAAGCAGACTTCATAAAAGAAAGTGGAGTTCTTCATAGGACAGCTTGAGATCAAATGATTGAAGAAAGAAACTATGTGATTGGTACCAAAAAAAAAAAGAGGTGCAAGGCAAGAATAAAAAGCAAGAGGGGGGGGGGGTATTTTTTAAGGTGATTCCACAAGAGTGTGACTACATCTTGTTTCCTTGGTGCAAAAATTAATGATATCAGTGAGACTGTCAGAATGCAAAGGCATAAAGTCAGTGAGTTAACTGTTTTGGCAGGCACTAATAACTTAGTGTGGTATAAGAGAAGATATGAAAGAGTTATTGGAAGAAGCAAAAAAAAAAATAGTGAGAGTAAAGATTGTGAGTATTCTTCCATGGTATGATAGATGTGAGTTAATGAGGAGGGCTATGCTAAATGAGTAGGTGGTGAGGAGAAATAGTTTGCAATTAGTGGACCTTTTGGACTGAATTTGATGGGTAGAAGGACTCTTATATAAGACTGATAGATTGTACTTAAATTGATTTGGAGTTAGGTGACTTGGGAAAGCATTTTTTACTAAGAGCATAGAAGTGTGAAGTCTGTGAAACTATTAGGGTGGATACCATCAAGTGAGAGAGGAAATAACTAAAATGCAGAATCTTGTTTTTTAGATAATGAAATTCAATTGACAGTCAGTACAAGGTATAAAAGCAGTTGTAGACCTAAGTAGGTGCTATGGTTTATGTATATTAATGCCATAATATCAGCAATAAGAGGGAGGAGTTTTGACTTTGGTGCATTTTCAAAAAAGTTATAGACACTAGTTAGATTTAGTCAACTGTGGATGATATCAGATGGATGGCAGCCAAAAAAGAGTAGGTCAGCAGGAGGACAGGTGTTAAAACAGTGCATTTGAGGCTATCTAGTGTGAGATGGGTGCTAACAGGACAAAATATACAGTTAGATACTGGTGAGGTGGAGGGGGAAATGTGGATGATATGCAGTAGCAAATTAAAAAGTAAGTGTGGGCTGAGTACTTATTATGAGAGGAGGAACATCAGCTATGTGGAAATAGATTGGAAGGAAGAAAGAACATGCAGTGGAAAGGAAAGGTATATATTCATCTAGAGATAATTACTTGAAAAAGCATATGGTGGAGAGGACTTGAGGATGCTTTGTTTTGGCAGGCATTAATGACTTTAAGTGTAGTATGAGAGAAAATATTAAAGAGTTGTTGGAAGAAAAATAATAGAAGAGTTAGAGTAAACTGTGAATCTTCTGCCATGGTATGTTAGAGGTGAGTTGGTGAGGAGAGTCATGACTATAAACGAATCAGTGTGTAGTTGAAAGAGGAATAGTGTGCAGTCTGTGGGCCTTTAGACTGAATTTGATGAGTGGAAGAACTTTTATATAAGGCTGGTAGATTGCACTTAAATAGATTTGGAGTTAAGTGACTCAAGAAAGCAATTTTCACATGAAAGTGCAAAGTCTAGGAAACTGTTTGGGGAGGATATCATCAAGTAAGAGTTGTGAATAACTAAGAAATACAGAATCTAGTCTCTTAGATAATAAAATCCATGGGGACAGTCAGAGGATCTATTCATACCAAAGTAGCAACATTCCATTTGAAGAGAATGATTCTTGACTTGGGAAGTTGCCAGGCATTTTGAATTTTCATTTAAGGAGTACATGTGAAATGAAAGGAAAGGTGACAAGCGTATGGGCAATTGAATGCATTGTTGTGGCATTAGAATATGAAAAGGAAAAATATTTGGTATGATTGTGTGTGAAGGAGGGAATGCTTAAGCGGCATCTGAAGGAAGCAATATCAAACTGCATACATAGGATTTGGTGAACAAATCGGGTAGTAGTTAGATGGATGGTTAGTTGCATTAAACAGCAACTGTAAAAATTGTTCTGGGGTATGTAAAAGAAGAAAAGTGATCAGCATACTCACAAGCAGTACAAGACATAGACAAGAAGGATGACCATCGTGGTAGGGGAAGGCAATTAGCTGAGTAGGTCAAAGGAAATACTTGAGTTTCTGAGTGACCACTTTGCAATGGTCTTTCATCCAGGATGAGGATATGTGTGACAGATGTGAAAGGAACTGATGTGGGAATAGAGGTTGATACATTGGAAATTGCTTAGGAAGACTCAATGAGTCTTATTGCAGACTCTCAATGCAAATACAGCTGTGGGATTAAATGTGATATCAGTCTACATATTATGAAAATATGCAAAAGAATTGGCATTGCTTCTGACTAGGATGTTTTAACTTAATGGCTCAGTTCTGGTCAAGTCTCAGGTGAGTAGGAGGGTAAAATAGTTTTCTGTTGCCTAAAGGCAATGAGTGAAGACAAGTAGCAAAATATAGATCAATTAGTTTTTTCCAAGTGGCGGTAAAGATATTTGAAAAGTTTGTTCCTGTGGTGGATAGTATGGCTGTGAATGGGATTAAATTACTAAGGCATAACCTACCATCAGGCCTTAGTTATTACTCATTTGTTATGATAGAAATGGCTACTTGATGATACCATTGTATTTTACAATGGTATTTGACAGGATGCCATATGAAACTCTTACAAAAAAAAAAAAAAATGGGTATGAGGATGGCTGAATTACATCAGCACTCAATGAAACCATTCCAGACCAGTGGCTAAAATCAAAGATACTTTCTATGACCAACATAGTAGGGGAAGGCAATTAGCTGATTAAAAACATGAAAAATATGCAACAAAAAATTGGTGTCATTTGAGGGAGTCAAAACTTCCTCAAAATCTTACTCCCAGAAATATAGAACAAACAAACAATAAATCCTAACAAAAAAAAATTACTTTGACTACATCCACTTTACCAATATCTGTAACAATATCCACTTTTCTGCATGAGCAACTATTTACAACATCATGGGCTCAGCAGTGGGAAAATTGAGCAAGTCGATTGGCCCACCTTTTCCTCGTTAGGAGAATTCAATTTTCAGAATTTCTTGGGTAGTTGAGTTCATTGCCCCATGGAAGACCACTATGTTAGACACCACCTTGCATATAGGAGTACTCAAGTAGCTGATGCTGTGTTTAGTCTCCGAGCAGGGGTTTTCTAGCCTTTTTTTTTCTCTTTACCACCTCCCTATTTTTCTTGCATTGTGAAATATATTCAAGGCAATGCAAAACATGCATGGAAACCCATGTATGACTGTCAGCTCCTCTCCTATTGGTAATGCAGTGAATCATGTAACAGAGCGTATTGGACAAGCTGCCACAACTGCAATTTCTAAAACATCTGGTCAATTTCTGTGTTTTCCTAACCATGGTGGAATGATGATTGCACAGCAGCTAAAGAAGCCCAGAAAGATTGGGGTGTCTTTTGCAGATACTCTACAACAACAAACCTAACTACTTTTAAAAATGCTTCAGCCTGATCCATCATTAGAGCCAGAAGGAATCCTAGATCCAATATAAGTCTTTAATAACAAAATCTACCAGCATCAAAGAAATGTGAGATAAAATCTGGAAAATGAAGGTAGATACACCACCCACCAGCTTTCCATCCCAGAACATAATGGTTACACAGTTGCCAAGCCAGCATCAATTGCCAGCACACTTGGGATTTTTGCTAAAAGATAAATCTTTTGACACCCCCCCCCCAAGTTCCTTGCTCAAAAAAGCAAAGAAGAAAAACAATAAATTCTGTTTTCTTCAAAGTGCACAGAAGAATACAACAGGCCATTTACTAAAGAAGAAATGCTTAAATGCTCTCCCACTACTGTTGAACCATATAACATCCAGTACGAGATGGTAAAACATCTGTCGACATTGTCCCATAGATCAGCTGTTGCAATTTTACAACAGAATTTTCTGAGAGTATATTTCTAGATACTTGACAAAACGCAATTATTATTGCCTTTCCTAGGTCAGGGAAGGATCCAAAATCCCCAAATAACAATATTTGCAATTGGATGGTTGTGCAGTTATGGAAAAAATGGTTAACTCTTGTCTTTTAATGGTGTCTGGAGAGAGATAACCTTTTTTCTAGAACATAATCTGGCTTCTGAAAATATCATTCTACTACTGATCATTCAGTCTGTCTAGAGGCATCCATTTGAGATGCTTCCTAAAATGCAACTATCTAGTATCAGGTTTCTTTGATTGGAAAAAGCACATAATTCTTCTCGGAGATTTGTAATATTTAAGGACTACATGATTTTGGTCTCAGGGCATATCTTCCTCTTTTTATAAAGAACTTTCTATCTAACCAAATCTTCAGAGTCTGAGTGGGAACTGCTCTCTCTTCCAGCTATACCCAAGAGGAAGGAATCCCACAGGCCTCAGTATTATGTGTCATGCGTTTTGCAATCAAGGTCAATTTGATTATAAAACAACTTCCTTCTACAGTAAGTAATGCCTTCTATGTGCATGACTTTACCATCTTATGTCGTTCATGCAATATGAGAGTCATAGAAAGAAAGCTGGAGTAAGCCATTGAACATCTCTTGCAAATGGGTTCAAATTTTCACAGCAGAAGACAGTTTGTAAGCAGTTTTGCTGCAGATGTGGTCTTCATCCTGACCCAGAACTCTAAATAGGATGAACATTAATCCCAGTTGTACCAAGTTCTTTTAACTTCCCTTATTCCTAGTTTGTACTTTGAGACAAATGAACCTCCTTTGTCACTTCAACATCAACCTCCTTTGTCACTTCAACATCAACAGCTGTCTCTGTTAAACACAAAGAAAACAAAATCCTGCCAGACTACTCCATGTGACCAACTATTTTTGCCCATTCTATGAGAATCTGTATAACACTCAACAGACTACAATAAAACCCTTTGATTTGCAAATAAAAGCTTTTTCACAGCTCTCTCTCTTTATACAGCAGAGCACACATGCCAGTTAATGCACTGCCACCATGGCATTCATGCATACCACCCATCTCATTATATTCCAGCATCTTTCAGGCACACAAAAGGGAATATTCTGATTTTGTGCCATCTACACAAACAGTTCAAAATCAGAGAACCTAGTGGGACCTTCTGCTATCTTTCCAAACAGCATTATATCTGCACAAAAATCACACTAAAATGTAACAACTTTACAACTGAGTTGTATGCAATACAACTTGCATTAAAATATATTAGGCGCCTCACTTCAAGCTGGCTTTCCTTCTCTGCTCCCCTAAGGATCCACTTCCTCACCTCTCTATTCCAGATATTTGCAAGGTTTCTTGTTCTTACAACTTATCATATTATGGTCAGACTGGGGGACTGCTAACATCTACCTAGAACAACACAAAAAAATGCATCCACCACCACAACTATCATCAGTCAGGTCTATCACACCTTACCTTGGATATCTTGCATAGAATCAGATGGAAGAAAACTCTCATACTCCATCAGAGTAAATACAAATTTGAAAGATGTTTTAGTATCAGGCTAGTTAACAGCACCCATAGAGGACCTCATAAGACTTGAGTCTCCATTTGGTCTAATTTCATTTTTCCACTTATCAATTTTGTGTATAGGTTATTACAATTTTAACATTGTATTCCTGAAGATGTCTCTGTGACAGGAATTGAATATTGAAATGATTAAATCTTCTGTTTAATTATTTCTTCTTGTTCTGTAATTATTCCATTAAAATTGTAACATGACTGAAATAGAGACTAATAATAAGTGCTACCAAATTAAGCCTAAAATTGGATTATGGCAGTGTCTGATCTGCACAGAGTTTGAACAGAAGTTGTTCTTGCTTGGCCTCTGCATAGGTCATAGTCATCTCACACACTCCTTCCTATTCAGGGGGTGATGGCATGCCTATGTCTGACTCTTGTAATACTGGACTAACCATCAGTCATATTTTAATTGGCTGCCTTCATTTTATGTGAATGAGTGTGGTTATCATTTTAGTTGTATTCACAATTTACTTGAGCCCTATACTATACATTCAAGCATATTGTTATCACACTCAACAAATGTTTCTTTTCCAAGTGGCTATGTGCTTTGCAACAATATGTCTGGGGAAAGGGTGTCCTAGGTTCGATTCCCATTGAGGACATGAGGAGCTCAAGGATGTTCCTCAGCCATAGCCAAATTAAACTCATCTTGAGCATGGACAGTAGGATTCCCTTCCCAGTTTATCTGGGGTTTTTCATCCCACAAGCAGGCAAACCCAGCCCTGTGAACACACATGGATTACAATCAGGAATACTTGAGACCCAGCCATAGGCCTGATTCATCAGTTATTCTGGTTTCGAGCCTGGATAAAATTAGGGAGGATTGAGATGGTGCAAGTAATACTTCCCTGTAAATAGGGCCATATGGCCTTTGTATCATCATATGCTAAATAAATAAATATAGATATCTTTTACCATATATCATTTACATTATTTTTATTTATACAATGTTGTTTTTTAATTGTTTTATGATTTTTTTTCATAGATCAGTTTACATCTGCATCATCTATCATTTTTTATACTTGTTTTTGGATTAATTTGTATATACCCAGAAAAATGTTTGTCAATTGATATTCAGAATATGGTGGATTTGCAATTGCTAGAATCTGGAATAAATTTGGGAAACATACTCAAGTTATAACAACAGATGGATGCAGAAATTTGAATGTGAAATCTTAGTTGAAAATTTACTCTGCCTTGTGTCATCATTATTATTTATTTATTTATTATTATCATCATCATTATTGAAAAAACAATAATTAAAAATTTAAGTATATTTAAAAATAACTTTCATGAGCAAAATTATATAGTTCCAGGAACAGAAAAATAGCTGAGACTCAGAAACCCTATGTGTATTGATTTGTTGTATTGAAGGAGATGGATCAGAAATAATAGACATGTAGATGATGTACATGAAATTTAAGGGCTGCATTTTGAGAATTGTGAGGATAACACAATACACTGGATTGTAAAAATATTGAGGTGGATATTTACATATTGAAATAAAAGTTTTAGTTGCTTTATATACAAAGCTGTGATTAGGCTGCATTATGACTATTATGTGAAAATTTGATAAATCTGGCTTTTGAAGAGTTTGAAATGTGTCCCGAGAAGAAGGACTAAGATAGTCATGCCTTTGAAATGTTGAGTATAATGTTAGATTGAGGGATGCCATCTGCAGACACCACTTGATGAAAGGAGAGATCTGAAATGATTGGAACCTTTAAGTTAGTGAGAGGCTTTTATGCAATTAAGACAGAAGTAGTTTTTTCATAGTGCAGAGAGTAAATGAGTTTCAGGTGCATTCTAGTGAGCATTGTATTTGAAAGACTTCCTGCAAAGTGTCTTACAACTCCATAGAGGTTTGGTGGTAATGAATGAAAATTAATACTGAGAGATTCCAGTTTATTTGAATTTTAATATTTTTTATAAGTTTTATATTATATGATCAATTAATTTACATTTTTCACAAGCTATCGTTTTTTAATACTGTATTTAAAATTTACATGAGAAATAATAAACAATGCAATTCATCAGTTACAAAAAAATAAATAAATGAATAAAATAAATATGTCACACATTTTATCTGCTGTTGGGGAGGTTGATTTTAAATATGACTTTCTTGATTATCCTGCATTTTATTTATTATTATTATTATCATAATTATTAAACAGGTATCACTGGAATCAGAAGACTCATCACATGAGAGCTATTATTCACACAATACCTGTCATACCTCTCCTGAAACTTATTCTCTCACAAAACACACTGGCAACCCGTCCAACCACTTGCCATCCTAAAGGCAAAAAATCTGGTCCTAACACGCTAACCACACAATTTTCATGAGTGACTTCTCGTTTTCTCCCTTCTTGCAATGTACTGGGGGGGGGGGGGGGAAACTTCAGTGTCAATCCTATAAAACCTCTTTAATAACATATATTCTTCTATCATGTTATTAAAGAGGTTTTATAGGATTGACACCAATGTTCCCTCTAAGCTGTGTACACGCACACATTTTACAACTAGCTCACAAAGCAAAAAATATGCGCACACTAGATTTTCAAGATGAAATTCAAATTTATTAATTAAAGAAGTTCCACCTAAACATTAACCTATGAATTCTTTAAAAAATACGGTAACTCAGCAACGCTCAAGCCTATAACCTTGCATTTTTTATTACATTCTCGAAGTTGCACAAAACTTATAAATTTGAGGTTAGCGATTTGATGGCAAAGTGAAAGGGGTGTGGCTTAAATGTGTAATTTTTAAGTAGCATATAGAATGGCGTGTGGTTTGTTTACATCTCAGGCCTGACTCATGGAAAATTCCCAAACGTGATTGGCTGATCAAATTAGTTCAAGATCATGACGAATTAAAACAATGTTTTCATAATTTTAATAAAAATAATTAAATACTTTTAAAAACTTAAATTAGAGTCGATTAAAAATATTGTAGCATTTCAAAATTCTCTAATTTTTAAAAGAATTTTAAAATAGTAGACTAAATAATAACATTCGTGTACATGCATTGAGATATAATCAAGTTAATTAAATCTAGCCTCTAGGCATATCTTTTAGCTGTTGTGTTGCCCTCGGCAATGTTTAGTGTTGGTTCAGCTTTTGCCTTGCCAAGTTATTCAGTGAATAGTGTACATTTGTAAATTTATAAAAACAATAAAAAAACATTCTTCAAATAACAAAATTGCAAAAAACTGATGCACCATGTCAAATTCAAAGGAAGCAAAAGGTGTGAAGCGAAAATGAACTGCTAGCTGCTTTAAAAGTGAATGGCTGGATGAAATAGTGAAAACTGCTACGCCAAAAGCTCATGAGTTGATAAACATTCAGCTGCGTGAAATATTTATGTATGATGCTACAATTGGTGTTGTTTGTATTTATTGTCTTGATGCAAAGGTTGCTGGGGATTTTGCTAATGGGAAGAAGTTTGATGTCACTTGGAAGTTGGACTTTTTGAAATGCCATTTGACAAGTAAAATACATCTTGATGGTGTACACAAACTTCGGCAACAAAATTGTTCATTGCCAGCTACAAGAGTACTGCGTATGCTACGTGAAAGTTCAGATGACTGAGAGAGAAAATGATCAAACCCAGAGCAGATTAAAGTTCTTATTGACAGTGTCTTATTAGTTGTTAAGATGAATAACTCTTTACTTTCAGCATATTAATGAATATATGGAAAAGTATGTTCAACTCCGAGACAGCTGGCGAAGCAAAAATTATGCGTTTGAATTTCTAGAAACAGTCAATTTAATTGTTGAAAATGACATATTTGAGCAAATTGCATCTACAAATTTCCACACCTTAACCATTGATCAAAGCACTGATATAACTGTTAACAAATGTCTCATTCTCTATTTTAAGTTTAGACCTAAAGATTGTAATGAATATAAAACATATTTTAGTGGATAATTTAGTTACAGGCATGTGATGCCTCCTCCATTGTGTTAGTTATTAAACAGTTTTATCAAGAAAAGAAACTTGATCTCCAAAAAATGGTGATGTTTACCTCTGATGGAGCTGCAGTGATGCTGGGCAAAGTTAATGGTGTCGCTGCAAAACTTAAATTAGAAGTTCCACATCTTGTGTAGCTCACCATGAGGATCTGTGATACGTGGAAGGAAATTAAACTAATCGGAGATATTGATACATTAATGAGAACAGTGTACACACTCTTTTCTCGTTCCACAGTGAAAAGACATGAATTTAAAGAAATTATTGAGGCGTCTGAAAATGAAGCTCTTGCCTTCAGACCACTCAATGAAGTGCGGTGGCTATCCAGACATTTTGCATTACAGGCAATAATAAGAAACTATGATGGACTGATCACATCTTGTGAAAAAGACAAATCAGATGATCCCATGGTTAATTATTGTTACAATAAATGAACTAACGTGACATTCAAAGTAGCTGTTAATGTTTTTGTGATTTTAAAGTGATGTTTTTGAAGAAATGGCTTCCCTGTGCAAAATCTTACAAAGGAGTAACCTTACACCACTAGACAGTCATCATTTTGCCAGAGGGAAGATTAACAAAATCAGGAATCAGTATTTAGAAGGTGACTCTTGCTGAAGTGACAGAGTAAATGCTTTACTTAAACAAGAAGAGACTGAACTAGTAGATACTAGGCCCTGTTAAATTTTATAAATTGTTTGTGTGCACATTTAGAGGACAGATTCCCTGAGAATGAGATACAAGAATGGTCAGTGTTTGATATCTCCTCTATTTCACATTGTGATTTCTCATTTGGTAGTGAAAATGTTAATGTCCTTTGTCTTAAATATCATGATTTTCTGGATGATACTACAGAAATAATTAGTCAGTTTAATGATTTCAAATTTTCTGTACAAGAAAAAATTAAATGCAAAATGATATCAAATTTTACACAAATGGTTGTATTTGCTCTTCAAAATGAGCAATTTTGTGATTTGACAAAGTTGATGGATATTGGAGGAACCTTCCTTGCATCTAGTGCGGACTGTGAGCGAGGTTTTAGTCTAATGAATCAAATAAAAAACCAACTTAGAAACCGTTTAGGAGAATGTCATTTGGATATGCTAATGAGAGTGAAAAGTTACCAATTATATGGAAATTCAATTAATTTAGATAGTGTGTATAAAGAGTGGACAGAAGAGAGAAAAAATAAAAAGATAGAAGCTAGAACTAAACAAGATGAGAATTAGTAACGGACTTATTATGAATGTTTAACAAGGTGAGAATTAGTAATGGGAATATTTTGTTATGTATGTTTAGAGTTATTTGCAAAGTTAGAAAATTTAATTAAAGGCAATCAGTCACTAGTGTTTTATCTTTTTTTTTTTTTTACTTTATTTCTTACTTCTAATCAGATCAATATTAAATACATATAAAATATTTATGTTAGCTCTATGATTGATGTCACACAACTTACTTGGTGATGGTAATAATACACAGAATCCTATCTAGTACAATCGGTATCGTGTTGGCCTCGCATGCGTGAAGTCCCCGGATGGAGTCCTGCCCAAGGCTTGTGAATCGTAATTTCCGACTGTTTACTGGGGAGGCTACTGCTGTGTGTGGGAACATGGTGGGGAGTTGGGGTGACCTGGCTGACATCCCATTGACACCAGACGGTAAAGAGTGAACTAAAATCTTTTAACTTTTTTGCTTAAATGATTAGTATGGTGACTCGTATGGGTGCGCACATACTTTTCAAAAGAAGGCAAATTTCTGCGCACACTCACAGCAAAAAATTAGAGGGACATTGACACTGTTTTTTTTTTTTTTTTCTTCAGTACATAAGAAGGGAAAAAACAAGGAGTCACTCATGTTAATTATTTTTTGTTGATTCCCCTTTTTCACCTGTCAGCTAGTTTTTGAAGCCTATGTCCATCAATCCATTCTCATAGGGAGCATCCCATATACCTACCACAATCATCACTTTTGGATTCTCCTCCACCACTTCTTTGTCCCCATCGAATCTGATTGTCTAGATCTGCATGCAGTAGTCCATCTGCAGCCTTATTTAAACCTTATATAAGAATAACTTCCTGTGCCCTCTAAACTGCAACTGTGATGTTTAGAGGGTGCAGGAAGGCCATCATCTTCCTGCATTTTTCATTAAACTGGAAACCTTTACCCATACTGCTAGTCTATTTAAGTTTGCCATTGTTCTTCCCAGATTAGTATCATCAGCAAGCAACTGAATACAGTTGACCCTTGAACAACAGGAGGGGGTTAGAAGTACCGATTCCCCACGCAGTCAAAAATCCACATATAAGTTTTGACTCCCCAAAAACTTAACTACTAATAGCCTACTGTTGACTGGAAGCCTTACCAATAACATACAGTCAGTTAACACATATTTTGTGTGTTATATATATTATATACTGTATTTATCGATACTGTAAGTTTACGTCATCTGTTTACAAGATGAATCATCTGTCTGTCAGTACCTACATCAGTGCTGTCTTATATGATACATATTACTAACACTAGACATCAAAAATGAAAAGATAATGTGAAAAAGAAATTCATGTTTATTTACAGGTATAATGATTCATGCATTGATAATGAAGCAGCAATATATTGCTTTATGGCAGCCTAGCCTGTACACTAACGAATGAATCATTAAAAATTTTTTATTTTTATGTTGATTCATTAATTAAATTTAATTAATAGCAATTAATTTTATGCATTTATGATTTAATATTGCATCTTTACTTTTGTTTACATTGTTCTTGACTGCGAATGATGCTATGCAGATTTTTTTTGTATATTTTATGATAGTAAAATATAAAATAGACTAGTATCTGCACATATTTTATGCATTCATGACTTGCCTAACTTTTTCTTATTTTTTTTGATATTTTTAAGCTATGCAGTTCATCTGTGAGTTTTTCAAATTGCCGCAAATCTCCAAAATCTTTTCTTCTTATAATTGGACCCATGCAGTTCAAACCCCTGTCGTTCGAGAGTCAACTGTATTTCCTGTTAAATAATTTCCTATATCATTAATGTACAAATTAAATTACAGAGGACCAAGTACCGAGTCCTGTGGTGCACCGCTGATCACCTGACTTCTCCTGGACTCAACTCCTCTATAAACCATTCTTTGTCATCTATCCATCAGCCATCCTCTAATCCAAATTACCATATTTATTATATATTCGTAATGGATCTTTTGTGATGAATCTTCTGACTCCATGGAAATACTTGGATAATAATAATTATAGTTTGATTCTTCAGAAAGGTTTCCATTGTTAATTATAGTTTACCGTTGTTAGATGTGGTATCAAATGAAGACTTTTTCTAACTCTCTCACTTGCTGTAAAAAGAGATAATTATCCTTGCCATTTGAATAATGATTTAGTGCCATGCTACTTAGCTTACTATTTTAAAGATTAAATATTCTTATGTGATCAGAATACATGTGGTTTTGTTTTAAAATTTATTGTTTCCAGTATTAAAATGTTAGTGCTTAATTTTATTCTCTTTTGTGCAGGTTGCTCCTCTACATATACATTAAAAAAATTTCAGAAAATGATTGTCACCTCCCCTAATTATCCTAACTATTTTACTTCATTTACGGACTGCTGGTGGAATATCACTTATCAGAAAATGATTTTCTTATCATTTGAAGATCTTCAGCTTTCATCTGAGCAGTGTATAATTATTTACAGCAACAACCAAACAGCAAAAACATTTTGTGGTTTCAGTGGAATGCTACCAGATGATCTACTACTGAATACCAGTGTCAGCATTCATTTTGTACCTCATTCTATAAAAATGAATAAAAGCCCTTTAATTGGCAGTAGAGGATTCAGGTTGCATGTGGTTGCTGTAGGTAAGTCTCTCTCTCTATCTCTCTCATTTTTAGCATGTGAGAGAAGGGAAAAATTATGATTATTAGAGTCAGTTGATAACTTAAAGACATGAAAATATTGGTATTAAAATATGTGATTTTCATTCACCTGTATTTTCCATCTCCGAGATCCATAAGTTAAGGTCAATTCGAACACTCTATCTTGCACACCGTTCATTTGCGTTTTGGCTATTTTCTCTCTTATTCTACAAATTTATTCATCTGACTTCCTCCGTGCCAGCTTTTCTTATAATTTCAAAAATATTATATTTTAATTGCCAACTTCACTAAAAATTGTGAAGAGTCACTATTTGAGAGCACATTTACTAGGTTTCTGCCTATTTTCATAGTGTCATCTGTTGATTGCTGATATTCATACCAGATTTGTTGTTGTCATTCAGTTTTGTTAAACATTGGGGGGGGGAACAATCCCACAGCAATGGTGGGATAGTGGCAATGCTTTTCTCGTCTTTTCTTCTCATATTCTGACTTCTACATCTCAATCTTTTTTACTTTCCTATCTTTCCAGACCATAATGGGATTCACTGTTCTGCCATTTGGTGCATCTTATGAATATTGAGAAAAAGAAAATCTGGTAGCATGCATACACTTCTTTCACTCCTGCTTTGGTAGGACATTATCATTTGGCTAGTGGATGTGCCTGCAAGGATCAACAGTATTGTTGTAAGTCTCGTTTTTCATGCTCTAGGACAGAGCTGTCCAACCTTAGGTAATCCGAGAGCCACATTAAAAAAAAATTATCCGAGGGCCGCATCCAATGCGTATCTAATAATTTAGTGAGCAGCAGCGACACTCGATAGCTGAACAAACTAAACGCGTGCTCACATTTCCCATGAGCACCCGGAGCATGAGCATTAGATCAAAACAGTGTAAGAATGCTTCTTTGACACATCTAATATTTGAAAAACACGTGTGCATATAGTGATATAAAAACACCAAATAAAATAGCCAACATCGAGATTATTGATTAGTAATAGAATTAAAATATCTAATACACATTTGGTTCAAATTGTTATTTTATTTTTTCACTAGTGAAAATCAAAACCCACAGGTGGGCTGCACAAAACACACCGAGGGCCACATGCAGGCTGTGTTTTGGACAGCCCTGGTCTAGGAGCCAGAGCTCAAGACTTGCTGTAGTGGTGCACATAGATAACATCTTGCTTATAAGATAGATAACATCTTGCTTATAAGATATTGGGTGTTGTTGTGTTTTCTGGATATGTAATGGGTGGGAATTTCTAGCTTTGACTTAAAGTCTCTCTGATAATAAATTTTATTATCTTCAAATTGCCCAACAAAGTTTAGAAACCTTATATCCTTTGTTAAGAAAAATTATAATCAGAAAACATCTGATTCATTAAATATTTCATCATTAGTCAGTATGGAAAATGTTGCTCTCTGGGGGAAGACAGTTTTTAAACTATGAATTTCACGCATGAGTGGTCATAATATTTATAGCACAAGTGCATAGTGTAGTGTATGGAAAGGTGGTTATGAGAAAAAAATTCTCGAACAGCTGGAGGTTGTAATCCTTAGAGAAAACTGCAGCAAAAACTGTTTTGAGTAACAGAGGCAGTTGGAATGAAAGAAAGAGGAGGATCTAGTTCATTACCTTCAAAGTTGAGTATATGAATGTTGATAGCAGCTGCTTGTGCTTTTACATGCTTAGAAAAAATTGGATGATGAAGGTTAATTTGCTGGAACACTGAGAGAGAAGGAACCATCTCTTAAGTGAAATGCCCTCTCCTTAAGAACATTATTCTGAGGTTGGACAATTAATAGTAGACTGAGTTTTAGTGACACTGTATTAGAGCATGGTAAGCAGATCATGTTTAAGACATTTCTGGATGCTTGATAGCACCCAATAAAATACCCAGTTATTTCACGAGTCATATTAGATTGGGATCTTGTTCCATATGACAAATTTCTCTTCATCAAATGACAACTATAAGGTTATAAATAAGAGTGCTGATGTTTTGACATTTACTAATAACCTCCCAAAATTTAACATCATCTGCAAAGAACTGAATATCTCTTTGTAGTCCAGTTGACAGTATCATTGATATAAAGATTGAACAGTAATAGTCTCATTACTGAACCATAAGGAATTCTACCTGTAACCTTTCTGTACCCTGATATTCCTCCTACATATACAATTCTGATATCTATCAGAAAGCCAATAACCTAATATTCAAACTCATATATTGCAACTTAAAAACTAATTCATGTGGTAGCCTGTCAAAATGCCTTTGAAAAATCCAAAAAGAATGACAATGTATGCCTTACCCTCATCCACTACTCTTATTACTCTATTGTAAAAGAGTAACCAGATTACTAAAACATTTGGTTTAAGTGTTCTTCTCAGTGCAAAGGATTATCACACCTCATAATGGAGATAATTAATGGCTAGCACTTCACATCAATGCTTCTTCAAGAACTTGTGTTCTTCATGTTTCAGTAGACGATAGATGTGGTGAAAGGTAGGAAAATGAATGGGGGAAGTCAGTTTACGAGGGCTGTTTGATAAGTCCGTGCAAAGTCTAAAAGATGGTGCCACCAGTACGTGTCGAGGTTATTTTTAGTTGCTGGCAACTGTTGGAGGATCACACAAGTTTCAGTCAGATAGATCTATTACTCTGTGTTTGCTGTTCATTTGAATCGATCACGTACCATGATTTGTGAAAAATGGATGAGAAAGAATTTCTTGTAGTAATTAAACATTACTTTTTGAAAGGCAAAACGGCTCAGGAAACCAAAGCTAAGCTTGATAAACGTTTAGTAACTTTTGAAGTGGCCATATGAGCACATATGACCACGTGCCATGTTGGGATCACTTCTCCAGAAATTATTGAAAAAATCCATGATATGGTGATGGATGATAGAAGAGTGAAGATGCTTGAAATTGCTAAGGCTGTGGGCATCTCAAATGACCATTTACATATGAGAAAACTGTCTGCAAGATGGGTGCTGCATTTGCTCACACCAGATCAAAATTGTCAACGTGTGAACTGTTGCAAGGACAGCTTGAAGCTGTTTCAACAGAAACCAGAGGTATTTTTGCTTCATTTTTGTAACAGTGGACTAAACAAGGATTCATCACTACCTGCCTGAGACAAAGGCACAGTCAAAACAACTGGTTGTAAACAGGGAATCTGCACCAAAGAAAGCGAAAACCATTCCTTCAACAGGAAAGGTTATGGCTACCATCTGGGATGCTCGTGGCATAATCTTCATAGACTTCTTGGGAAAAGGACAAAACAGTTGCCGGAGTGTATTATGCATCTTTGCTGGATTGTTTAAATAATGAAATAAAGGAAAAACGACCACACTTGACGAAAAAGAAGATTTCACCATGACAACACACCCTCTCACTCTTCTGCAATTGTGACCGCAAAATTGTTCGATTTACGCTACGAAGTCCTTTTGCATTTCTCTTCCCTCCCCCTCCCCCCCTCCAGATTTGGCTCCCTTGGACTACTTTGTTTCCAAACATGAAAAAAATGACTGGCAGGAAAGAGATTTTCATCAAACGATGAGGTGATTGCTGAAACAACTGCCTATTTTGAAGAGTTGGACAAATCATACTATATGGACGGGATCAAAAAACTCGAGCATCGTTGGACTAAGTGTATAGACCTCAAAGAAGACTGTTGAAAAATAAAAAATGTTTGTCCCAAAAAAATTGGTTTCTTCGTTTTTGCACAGACTTATCGAACAACCCTCGTAATGCAACTGAATATAAGGTTTTGAAATCTGCAATCCACAGATGGGATGTTTTGTACTCACTTGATGGAGTTATACTGAAGAAGTAGAGGAATCAAGGGATCTTGGGGTGTTGTAAATGGAAATTTTTAGTTCAGGGGACACATTGAAGGTTATGAAGACATCTCAGAATTGCAGCAATATTGAGAACATTGGCCATGAGAGATAAAAGGGTGATGGTTCCATTGTATAAAGCTTTGTTCAGACCTCATCTGGATTTCTGTGCTCAGCTCTGGTTCCTAGGATTTGAAGGAAATGAAATAACCTTGGAAAGAATACAGAGATGGATAACAAAAATGATATCAGGACTATACAGTGTTGATTTATGAGGGGAAGAAAGAGACTGGGGGTATACATGCTGCAAAGTTTGGTATACCCTTTGAGAGGGAGGATAAGATTGAGACATTTAAGCTGTTGAAGGATTGTTATTGGATTAACAACACTGGGGAGATTTTTCATATGGTAGAATGAGGGGAACAATGGACTATCCCTAGAAGTTGAAAATTGAGGTAGTGAGTAAAAGGGTAAGAAGTAATTTTTTTGCACAGAGTGGTAGGTGCATGGAATGCATTGCCTGAGGAGTCATACAATAAACTTTAGTGCTGACCTCCCACAATGAGCCTGATGACTCCATGGAGGTCAAGAAAATAATAATATTGATAGGAAAGATAGGAACTCTATATGCACAATAAATAGATATATTTGAAGGAAATAAGGAACCTGAAGGTAATTTTACCTTATGACCTGAAATTTAGAATTATGAGGACATCACAATAGTTTATGATGATGAGGATTACATTGGTAGGTGGAATGTTTGTTAAATTTCATCACCTGGTTTTTGAAGAGAAAAAATATTTTCAAAAGAGTTCAGAGACAAACTAAGGTAATGTCAGGTCTCTAGATTTGGATTTGAAAATAGATTGACAGAATGCTTTCATTCAGAGCTTGGTGATATGATTAAAACATAAGCTGGAGAAGGATTTGTACTGGATTACTGCAGAAGAAATTTTTCATAAAACTGAGAGGGACAGAAGTTCAACAAGCACTGATCTCTGAATGTTGTATATGAAGGATGTGAGCAAGGGAGAGAAGCTGTCTCTTTTACTTCAATATTATTATTATGGAGTAAGGACTCCCTGGAGTAATATATATTACTCCAGGGAGTCCTTACTCATCAAGGGATACCCTAAACATCATGCCAAGTGTTTTCCAACATTTGCGCAGTATCTATCATACTTTGCATTGAACTCATTCACTACTCTCCAAGCAAAAAACCTAGTCCTAACAATGCCCTTGCTAACTACTCTTGCTCAATTTCCAAGGATAGGCCCTAGTTCTCCCACCACTAGACCTGTTCTGAAAAATTTCATCTGTATCAGTGGTGTAGCCAGAGCTTTTGCCACCCCTCTCAACACACGTCAAAACGACATATAGGGAAATAAATTAAAACACTGCGTTTATTTTTGAAGTAAAACTAATTTCAACATTCTAAAATGTTATTTTTCTTGCTTTTCTGTTAGCAAAATTGTCGATGACACTGCCAAAGTCTATTTAATGTAAGTAATTCTTAATCAATTTTATTTAGAAAAACTCGTCTCGCAACTAGCAGCACTTACAGCAATTGTGAGGAAAATTTGCACTATTATTGCAATATTTAGAAATGAATTCTCAAGACTGTATTTTAGAATTAACTGCAAAAGTTCAAAAAAGGTTCAGAGTGCCCAGGGCAGACTGACACCCCTGTTAGCTACGCCTCTACCCTGTATTAATCTTGTAAAATCCCTTCAGTAATTTGTATGTCTCAATCATATCGCCCCTTTTCTATCTGTAACCCAGTTTTTGTCTATCCATTCCTGTTTTACACTTGACTGAATTCTCCAGTATCTTGATAGCAACTCCTGATATACTGATTGGTTAGTAATTTCGCCGCTTGGTGTCGCACTGATTAGATCGTCGGCTTGTCGAGAGCTCCTGAAAATATTAGTAGTATTTTGTGTTAACATTAGATATTTTACTAGAATTTTAAGTAGTATTGTTTGCTTTTTGTTTCTTGGTGTGTCTGTGCAATTTTTGCGTGTTTTCTGTTATTTTAATTATTATTTTTAAGAAAAGATAGCGTACACATGGCACCGATAAAGAAAAAAAATGGCGGCCAGGTCGGCGTGTTTGTTTAAGAGTTTTGATGTAAACGAATTTATGCAATGTGCTGTCTGTGAGATGTATGCCTTGCGAAGAGCGGTGGGAGTCTGGTTAGAAAGTGATAGTGGAGCTAATATGTGTAGAAAGTGTAAAGAGAATGAGGACTTCAAGCGTGTTTCGTGTGTCGAGAGTGATATCGTTAACGATAGTCAGAATGTAGAAAATGGCGGTGTGCTAGAGAATTGCGTGGTAGTGCCAGATAGAGGTGTGAGAGCGTTGCTGAAAGTGTAAATGAAGGTAGAAACACAGAAAGAATGGATGATTTGATCGATAATGAAAATGGTGAGATAAATGCGAGTAGCGAAATTGCCCGTTTGAATGGTGCAATACACAGAGCTAAAAGACAACTGGAGCGTATGGAAAAATGTGTGTTGAACATACCGACAAATAACCGGCGGAAGTCTGTGACGGCAAATAATAGAATGTTCGTAAACGTCAATAAAATGAAGGAGCGAGTGCTGTATGGGGATTCGCTATTAAGAGGCGTAATAATTGAGAGTTTAACGAAGTCGTACCAGCCGAGTGCGAACATAAAGGACATCAGCGAATCTATTCGACTGCAAAAACAGAGGGTGAAAGAGATGATAATCGTGGAAGGAACGAATGATTTGAAAGAGGACAAAATGGAAATGATGGATGTGAGGGAGTTGTTTGAGGTAGCAAAAGAGAAGAGTGAGAGAGTTAGGATGGTGAGTATCTTACCGCGGTATGACAGCGAAGTGTTTAGAAGGAGGGCCATAATCGCCAATGACTTTATGCGTGGGTTATGCATGGAGAGTGGTGTGGAATTTGTGGATGTGTGGAATGAGTTCGATGGGCGAAAGGACTTATATAAGATGGATGGGTTACATTTGAATGGAGTTGGTGTATGGAGACTTGAAAGAGTGTTGATGAATGATGTGGAAGAGTGGATGTACAGATTCAGGGAAACTAGATTTATTAAGGGGGGGGGTAGATATGCAGACTTTAGGGGAGCAGTTAAGTGTATGAATGAGTATATTATGCCCGAGCGAGTACGACGGACAACAAATCAGAATGGGATAGTTAGTATAAGTCATCAAAGTAGGGATGGGACAAATGGGCTTCTGCGATTCATGTACACTAATGCCAGGAGTATTAGGAACAAGAAGGAAGAGTTTTTGGCCATGGTTGGCACTTCCAGGCCACAGGTTGTTGGTATTAGTGAAACATGGCTGACAGAAGATGATAAAGCTAGTGGGATTGAATGCGACAGGTATAGCATGTTCAGGAGTAACAGGGTGAATAAAAAGGGAGGAGGAGTGTTATTGATGATAGCTGATGAGCTTCAGCCAAGGAGTATAGAAGTTGAACTGCAGGATGGTGAAAAAAGCACATTTGAGGCTGTTTGGTGTGAGATAGAATCTAGCAGAACAAAATATACAATTGGGTGCTACTATAGACCGGGTGATGGAGTGGATGGTGGGGGTAGTATGCATAAGCAAATAGAAGAAATGAGTGGAAGGAGGGTAATTATTTTGGGTGATTTCAATTATGGTAACATTGACTGGAAAGAGGAGAGAGCACATGGGAGGAAGGAATTGGATTTTATGCGGTTATTAAGGGACAACTATCTACGGCAACATGTATTGGAAAATACCAGGGGGCAGAGAGTGCTGGACCTAGTAATTGCAACTGAGAATGTGGCTGTAATGAACATGACCATGTTGCCACCAATTGGTGAGAGTGACCATAAGGTCATGACTTGGGAGGTGGCTAAAGGAGTCGAATTTACAATTAAGACAGGGTACATGTGGAATTACCGGGCTGGTAAGTATGACAAGCTTAGGTGTGTGCTTGGCTCAATGCCATGGCATGTAAAACTGCAAGGGCTGGATGTTGATAGTGCATGGGAGGTGGTTAAGAACTGTTTGCAGGAGGCAATGGTTGACTGTATACCAAGAGTCCGAATAATAAATCAAGTAGGGGTTAAATGGATGAATAACACTATTAAGCTAGTGGAAGGAATTTAAGGAGAAGGGTGACCATCAGGCGCAGGAACAGTATAAAGCTCAGGCCAGGATGGTAACAAGGGTGGTAAGAAAAGCAAAAGCAGATTACGAAAGGAAATTGGCCATGCAGGCTAAAGAGAATCCCAAACAGTTTTTTCAATATGTTGTAAGTAAAAGGAAAAATGCTCATGGTAGAATGATCTTAAAAAATGCTGAGGGTAGGGAGGTAACTGAATCAGTCGATATTGTGGAATTACTGAGCGAGCACTTTGCAAGAGTATATCATCCAGGTGGTGACTTTGCAGGAATGGAAGAACCAATAGCTTATACTGGAATTGTGATGAATGAAGTAGAGGTAACTAGTCTATTACAGAACCTCAATGTCAATACATCTGTGGGATTGGATGGTATACCAGCTCGTGTCGTACGTGAAGCGGCAAAAGAATTGTCAGTGCCCTTGACCATTTTGTTTAATTTGAGCCTCAGGTCTGGGTCAGTCCCAAGGGGGTGGAAAGAGGGGAAAATAGTTCCGCTGCATAAAGGTGGTTCCAAGGCTGCTGTTGAAAATTACCGGCCAATCAGCATAACAGGAATCATTATCAAGGTCTTAGAGAAAATAGTCAAGAGGAAAATACAAGATTGGATAGAAGAAAATGGGATACTGTATTAGGGACAGCATGGTTTTGTGAAGGGTAGGTCATGCCTTAGTAACTTGCTCACGTATTATAACACAGTGACGGCTGAACTGGATAAGGATAATGGGTTTACAGTGATTCTACTGGACCTTGCTAAGGCCTTTGACAGGATACCACATGGAATTCTATTCAGTAAATTGCAGCATATGGGAATGGACATAGGGTTGGTGAGATGGATAGGAGGGTGATTGACGGAGAGATATCAGAGAGTGGTTTACTCAGGAGTAGAGTCCACAAGACGGCCTGTGACTAGTGGTGTGCCACAAGGATCTGTTCTTGGACCACTGCTGTTTAATTTGTTCATAAATGATATAGGAAAGGATCTGAGAGGAACAGTTCATTTGTTTACGGATGATGCGAAGTTGGGTAGGGTAATAGTGAATGCAGATGACGTCAAAATTTTGCAGGATGATTTGGATAGATTGGAGGTCTGGGCTAAGGAGAATGGATGTCAATTTAATGTGGCAAAATGTAAGGTTATGCATTTTGGGGTGAAAAGATTGGCGGCAGTTTACTGCATTGGTGGAACCGTGCTCCAGGAAATTGATGAGGCACGAGATTTAGGAGTGTTGGTGGATAAGGAATTGAAATTTAGGGGACACATTGCAAAAGTGGCCAAATCAGCTCATCAAATCACTTGGTTGCTGAAGAATACGTTGACAAGCAGGTTATTGTTCCTCTGTATCGAGCCTTGATAAGACCCCATCTCGACTACTGTGCTCACCTAGGTTTCTTCTTGATGGGGAGGAGGTGGAGAGGATCCATAGGTGAGTGACCAAGATGATAGCAGGTCTGTGGAATGAACCGTATGAGAACAGGTTGAGGATTTGTGGGTTGCAAAAATTGGTTGATAGGCGGAGGAGGGGAGATATGATTGAGACATTCAAATTACTGAAGGGTTTCTATAAAATTAATTCAGAAGATATTTTTGAGAACAGGGCTGGTTGTGGGAAGACTAGGGGACATCCATGGAAACTGGGCAAAAGTGTGGTTAGTAAAGGTGTTAGAGCTGGGTTCTTTACTTTTAGAGTAGTGAATGAGTGGAATGTGCTCCCTGAGTCTGTGGTGGATGCTGTGACAGTGAATGAGTTTAAGGCGAGGTATGATAGATACTGTATGAATGTCGAATAGTTGTGATGAATATGATTTGGGGCCTCCCTCGATGAGTCTAATGACTCCCTGGAGTTGCCCGTAATAATAGTAATAATTTGCTACATCAGTCTTGGAGTCTCCTTGATGCAATGGAACTAATTTCTCCTCTTTTCAGCCCTCCCCCCCTTTGGGACTAGCCCAGAAGGGTAGTTTAACTGAGACTTAGTTTAAATAATGTGGTCAAAGGCACTGACAATTCCCTAGTACTTTCACATAAAACTAAAGCTGGTATACCATGTAATCCCATAGTTGTATTCACATTAAGGTTCTGTAATATGCTATGCACCTCCATTTCATTTATCTCAGTTCTCATATATCTCTTTGCCTCTCTCTCATTATTGCAATATCTCCACCTGGATGATGGAAAGTGTTCACTTAGTAATTCTAGTATTTTGACTGATTCAGTTACCTCCCTACCATCGGCATTCATTAAAATTTTTCGGTCATAAATATTCTTACTTCTACTTGCAGCATATTGAAAGAACTGTTTGGAATTATCTTTGTCCTGCTCTGCTAATTTCCTTTCATACTCTGCTTTTGCCATTCTTACCACACTGCTTACCCTTCTGACCTTTGCTTTGTACTGCTCAAGTGCCTGCAGGTCATCTTTTCTCTTTGAAATTCTCTCCACAAATTTTTATTTTTTTGTACTCCAGCTTAATGTTGGTGTTCATCCCTTTAACTTCTACTTGATTTATTCTCCTGAATTCTAGGTATGCAGTGTATTACTTTCAACCCTTGTAGTTTCATATACCATCATACTGATCCAAGCAATTTCCTAAGTTTTCATACTTAGTAGTCCTGTAATTCCACACGCACACATATCTCCCTCGTAACTGAAAATTCCACACATTAAGTACCTCCCAGGTCAAGATCATATGATCACTCTCACCCATTGGTGGCAATGTAGTCATGTTGGTTATAGACAAATTCTCACATGCATTTACTAGATCTAGCACATTCAAACCCCTAGTATATTCCATCACATGCTGTCTCAGGTAATTATTGCTTAGTAACTGCATAAATTCCATTTCCTTCCTCCCATGTGTCCTCTCCTCCTTCCAATCAATGTTCCCATAATAATTGCCTTCCTCCACTCGTTGTGCTTATTTGCCAATGCATACTATCCCAATCATCCTTTCCATCCCATAGAAGCATTCAACTGCATATTTTGTTCTGCTGGCCTCTTTCTCATGCCAGATAGCCTCAAATGTGCTATTTTCACTGGCCCCCTGCAGTTGAATTTCTACTCTCTTTAGTTGCAGTTCATCTGCTATCATCATTAACACTTTTTCCTTCCCCATTCTTTTCTCTCTATCCTGAACGCTATACCCTTCACATTCTATTCCACTAACTATATCATCTTCTGTCAGCCATATCTCACTAATGCTAATAATATTTGGCCAACCAATGCCAAAATCTCCTCTCCCTTGTTCTGAATATTCCTGACATTAGCATACATAAAGTGCAAAAGCTCATTAGGCCCACTGCTATCCTGATGCATTGTATCCATTCTGGTTTGTTACCAGTGGTGCTAACGTAGGCATTTTATACACATTCTTACACTCAACTGCCTCATTGATGTCTGTATATATCCACTCAATAGCTTTCTCCTTAAAAGCTCTAGTTTCTCTGATTTTGCACATCCACTTCCACTTCATTCAAGAACACTTTTTCCAAACTCTGGACACCAAATCCATTCAGATGCAAACCATCCTTCCTGTATAAGTTCTTTTACCATCACACATCCTCAAAACTCCATATTATTCCGTCTGCATAACCTATGCATCAAGTCATTAACAATTATGGCCCTCCTTTTTAGCTCTACTCTGTCATACCACGGCAACAGACTCGCTATCTTAATTCTTTCACTCGTTTCTTTTGCTACTTCCAGTAATTCTTTGTCCTCCCTCATGCCATACTTTTCTCCTTTCAAATTATTCATTCCATCCAAAATGATCAACTCTTTCACTTTATCCTTTAGTGCTCTGTGTGTATAGCACTAAAGGATAAAGTGATAGAGGTTTATGCTGTGAAGAATTGATGTTCGAGGCTTCATGGAATATTATCAGCACTGAGAAAGGATTAAAACAAATTTTAATGCTTCCAATATTTCGTCTCAATCACAGAGACATCTTCAGGGATTACAAAATACTTTTTGTAACAACACACACGAACAGTCTTTTTTGAATTTATTATTGGAGCATGGAGGATGGGAACCATTAATGCTATCCTAGAACTAAAAATACTAATAGAAAGATCACTTGAAAAAAATAGGAACATTTACATATGCTTCATGGACTTTCAGAAGGCTTTTGACCTGGTAAAACATAATAAAATGTTCAATATATTAGATAAATTAGACATAGAAGATCATGTACTTAAGATTATAAAAATGATTTACACCAAACAGAAAATGCAGCTGTTTAATGCTGAGACTTCTGTAGTGAAAATAAAAAGAGGAGTTAGACAAAGTTGTATCCTTTCACCAAATCTCCATGACTTATTTTTCACGGTATTAACAACACCACAAACACTTTTATCAACAAAGATGTTTTATTAACGCGTTAATAAAACATCTTTGTTGATAAAAGTGTTTGTGGTGTTGTTAATACCGTGAAAAATAAGTCATGAATAACCATCAACACCTAAGCTTATTTGTTAGATTTCACCAAGTCTATTTAATATCTATAGTGAGACAGTGATGAAAAAGATTGAAAAACAAAAAATAGGAATTAGTATCAATGGTATAAAATAGAACAATCTTAGATATGCTAATGTTACCATTCTAATAGCAGAAAACATAAACCAATTAATCAAATTACTGCAGCTACTAATTGAAGAAGGTAAAGAATTTGGATTAGATATAAATGCAAAAAGGACCAAATTTATGAAAATCTCAAAAGAAAGCAGATCTGAGCCAGAAATATTTATAAACAATATGAAAATTGAACATACAACAGAATACAAATATTTAGGCATCTACTTTACTGCAGATGGAAAGCAAGATAAAGAAATAAAAACAAGAACAGCCATAGCTAAAGATGCATTCTGGAAAAATAAAGATATGCTCAAAAGTTCTGAGTATCGAGACAAAGAAAAGAATGATAAGAACATTAGTGTGGCCAATTTTCACAAGTGAAACCTGGATATTCAAGAAGAGAGTAAGGCAACAGATAGTGGCCTTTGAAATGTGGTGCTATAGGAGAGCTCTGAAAATCTCATGAACAGAACATGTGACAAATACAGATGTCCTACAGAGAAGGAGAACACATAGATCTTTATTACAGGAAATGATCCAGAGAAAGATGAGATTGGCAGGACATGTACTGAGAGGTTCATCAGGACAGAGGACACTAACAGTTTTAGAAGGAAAAATTATAGGAATAGGATCAAGAGGCAAAAAACAAAGGACATGGCTTGAAGATATAAGATCATGAATAGGATCACATGGCTATGCAGAAACAAAAAGGAAAGCCACCAACAGAGAGAACTGAAAGGACATGGTGCTGTACCCTCTCACTGAGGAAGCTACATGAAGAAGAAATCCCTGAAGATGTCTCTGTGACTGAGACGAAATATTGGAAGCATTAAAATTTGTTTTAATCCTTTCTCAGTGCTGATAATATTCCATTAAACTTCCAACATGAATCCTTCACAGCACTTAAGCCTCAACACATGGATTCTGATCATTCATGGTGAAGAAATAGCACGTAAAGCAAAACAATATGGTGAGTCGAAACTACGCTGATTGAGACAATTAAATCAGTTGGCCTTTTTAAAAAGATGTCGGAACTCGAGAGTTATTCCTAACTGTGTTAGATTTAAAATCAAATAAAGCCCTCTGGATATACAAACGTGCTAGTCTGCCACTATTACGAGAGCAGATTGCCGCAACTCTCTCCAGCCTCTCTACGACAAACGCTACCATTGGCTCATTACAATCAGAACCCTCCGCTATACTCACTCCTGAACTTTGGTCCATTCTCTTTGGCATCTCAGAAGCTTCTGCTCAGAAAGAATTCAAAAAAAAAAAAATAAAAATAAGCACATCAAAAACTTTAATAACCTTTGTTCCTATTTTGTTTTTTCCTAAATGCCCTGTCATTTAGTCTCTCTTACATGAACATGTAATATATAATATGTGCATGCATTCATTCACACATTTAATTATTAATTACTGATACTTTTTTGTTTATTCTTTTAGATAATGGTGCGGAACTCGGCAGCGATAAAGCAACCTTTGAAGTTTCTGACCAATCAGGCTTTTTTGCTTGGATATTGAAGCCTTCTGACCTTCAAGCAAGGAATATTCAAATTAACATAAATTGGACTGGACCAAGAGATCCGTAGGTTTTTTTTTGCATATCTGTTCTCATATTTAGATATATCTTTCTTTAAATGAAATTCAGTCACTTATGCTGACCTCAGACTATTTCATCAGAACTTCTGATTTCCTGACACAGTAAGCCATATCAGAAAGGAAATGCCCAGCACTTTCTGGGTCTATACATATGCAGTGGTTTGTGGTCTAGACTTCAGGTTTGAAGTAGAATACTAATTTAGAAATATATTGTTAATACAATGCACATTGAAAAGTCCATTGGTTACCCCGACACTTTTTTCTTTGCAAATTGTAAGGACTATTTTTGGTTTCACTTTTGTAATATGTTGTTAACATGATCTCAGTATATCTTGACTTGTTTAGATAGAACTAAAGTATGTTAACCATTTCAGTTTGTTTGATATAATGATTTAGTTTAGATAATTCAGTCATATGAAATAGTCTACTTACAGTTAAGGTCTGCTATTAATATGTATCTAATCTGCTGACATTTATGCTAAGAGTGAAATGTACAAGGCATCATCAACAACCATGGGTCCAGTGCCCATAGGTGTCCGATGCCATCTTGATATGATTCTTCCATTGCAGTCTATTTTGTGCAAGATGACTCAGTTTGTGTATAGAGTTTCTGCACCATTTGACAATGTCATCGTCCCATTCTCTGTTTGGTCTTCCTTTCTTGTTCTTTCCTTCAATCATCCCAAACAGCAGCATTTTTATTTTCCTCTCATTGTTCTTTCAACATATATGGCCAAAGAGATGTAGTTTCCTTTTGATTGTTTTCTTTTGGTTGTGTTCATCTGTAGATTTCCTCATTGCACTTTTTGTATCCAGCTTATTCTCAAGATCTTTCTGTAGCACTTCCTCTCAAATGCTAATATCCACCTTTCAGATTATCTCAGGGAGTACCCAGGCCTTGCATCCATAGAGCATGCTGCTGAAGATATAGGTTTCTATAATGTGCAGTTTAGTTTGCATCTTTATGGCTTGGCTCTTCCATATTTTGTCCATGGCTTTTGAAATAGGTGTTGCTCTGGCTGTTCTAATTTTTATCTCTTTTTTGGGGTCCAAGATATGTGAAGTGTTCCACATTTTTCAGTTAAAATCTGTCTATCGTAACTCTTTTCAGTAACTCCTGTTGTCCAAATATCATTGTTTTAGTTTTTTCAAAGTTGACATTTAGTCCATATCTTTTTTCCTTCTGTGTATAGTGTTTGCAATGTCTGTTCCAGCCTTACTGCATCTTCTTCAATCAGGACGATGTCATCTGCAAAGCAGAGGTAGTTTATTCTCATGCCATTTATTGAAATGTCTCCACCTTCTTCTTTAATCTTATCTAGTGTTCTTCCCAGATGTGTGATGAAGATAATTGGTGATATTGGGTCCCCTTGTCTTGTGCCTTGACTAGTGGCAAACCAATCTCCAGTCTCACCTGCTATCCTGATTTTTGCTTGTGCTTGGCTGTTTATATCTTTCATCAGGTGGATCAATTTATTGTCCACACCATAGTATTCCAAGACAGCCCATGTTATATTTTGGTCAATATTATCAAATGCTTTTTGGAAGTTCACGAAACAGCAATATATCGTTTTGTTCTTTCTTCGAGCTTTCTCTGCTATTAGTCTTAGTGTGAGTATTTGTTGCACTGTACTTCGATCTTTTCGAAATCTGGCTTGCTCATCAGGAAGATGTGCCTCCATATGACCCTTCAGGCGTTCTGTTAGTATTTTCATCAGCACTTTGCCAAGATGACTCATTAATGCAATAGTTCTGTAATTGGTGCTTTCTAAAGCACTGCCTTTTTATGAAGAACAATCAAGACCGGATTTTTCCACTCTTTGGGGGCATACCCTGATCTCCATATTTCATTACACAGCTTATGCATTTCTTTTATAATTGATTCTCCCCCATATTTTAGCATCTCGCCTATTATGTTGTGATCTTCAGGACTGTTGTTGTTCTCGATGTTTTATAGCCTTAGTCACCTCCTCTTCCAAGATGTCATTTTCAAAGGCATCCAACATACTAAATATTTTATTAGTTAGATGGGAATGTTTTTTTGTGCTTAAAATTGTGTACATTGTAACTATACTATCCCTAATGAAATGTACAGTTGACCCTCGAAGAATGTGGGTTTGAACTGCACGGTTCCACTTATATGTGAATTTTTTTTAATTAATATATTGGGAATTTTTTTGAGATTTGCGACAGTTTAAAATACCCATAGATAAACCGTGTAGCCTAGAAATATCAAAAACATTAAGAAAAAGTTAGGTTGTCATGAATGCATAGAATATATGTAGATACTAGTCTTTTTGATCATTTACTACCATAAAGTATACACAAATCTATTATAAAAAAAAGTTAAAATTTATCAAAACTTACACACAAACATACCATTTTCTCCAATTAATGTCATCCTTCCATAATCATTCTTTATTTTTTTGTTGGCTATGTATCAAAAGAACTCCCTAGGATTCTTTTTGGCTTCACCCTTCCATAATCATTATTTTCTTTGGTGGCTACATATCAACTTCACTTTTGCTACCCTTACCAACCAAATCACCCTCCTTGCCTGGTCTTTGTAATCCTCATGGAATTAGTTATTACCACTTCTCTTATGCTGCCTCCATAAAGCCTTTTTTCTCTATATCACATGCTTAATTCTCATCATTCATCCATTTACACCAACCTTATTTAACTTTCTGACCCTTGGAATACATTTAGACATTGCTTCTACTAGATAGTTCTTGAATATCCCCCAAGCTGCATTGATCTCTTTTCCAGATAACTCCTCATTCCATGCTACATCTGCCTCCTGAGCTCTTCATAATCACCAGCCTTGTAGTTTCACATATACCTTTTTTTCACAGAGGTTCTCACACTGCTGGCAACCACCCAGGTAATCACTTCATGGTTACTCTCACCAACTGGAGGGTGATTTAACACCTAATTTTCTCTGTATTATGTCTATGTAGTTTCAGAAATTGGCTTCATTGCCCCAGTCTGAATAAAAATGATGGATTAAAGATATCCTTATCCATGGATGTATACATACATCCCATCCTTAAACAATAGTGGTTTTAATAAATATAATTTTAATTTGTTTTAAAAAATGTTGGGACTGAAAAACACCTGCAACCATGCAATGCCTCTGTCAATGTGTGTAGCTCACACATTCTCATTATTGAATCTTCACTCTTCGCTTTGTAACGTATGTATGCTTGTTTAGTCTGATTTTTATACTGATGATGCCCTTGATACTTGTACAAAAATTCTACAGAATAAATTATCTCACTAAGTCTCCATGGTTTATTATTGTGCCAATTATGCATTCCTTTTTCTTTTGAAATAGAATAAAACTTTAAATTAATAATAATAGAAATCTGTTGAGAACAGCTGAAGTTTGTTAAAGGATGATCTTATTTCAGTAATCTGGTTCCATTTTATACACTGGTGTCAAAGCTAAGGATGAACTACATTTTTACCTGTATATGAAAAAATTTTCATATACACAACCAAATGTGAATGTTAATTTGTTGCCAGCATACTAATAAATTATATTACACAAAAAATGTATTATAAATTTCATACAAATTAAATTGCAATACGTTTTTGGCAAAAGTTATAAATTTCCTAACGATGCAGTTAAGAAATTAGTGTTACAGAAAACTATGCAGAGAGACATTTCAGTATGGAATATGTCCACCCGAACTGCAATGCAGCTCTCACAATGTCATACCATGCTTATCACCAAGTGATTCAGGAGTTCTTGAGGCACTCCTCCTCCTTCAGAACAAGAATAAGGCCTTGTTCTTGTTCTGAAGGAGGGAAATTTCAAGCAGTAATATTAGTGTCTCCCTATTGCATCCCAGACATGTTCTGTGGGATTGAGATCTGGGCAGCATGCTGGCCACTCGATTCGATTAATATTCTCGGTATCCAGTGCTCATGTATGATGTAGTGTGGCATTGTCATCCATAAAAAGTTATTCTTTTCCTACAGCACAACAGAACAATCAAATATGACATTGAAGAAATTCGTTACAATATCGTTCACCAGTCATAGTTCCTTTTTCCAGCACTTGTAGCTCGGTGTATCCGTTAAGCATAGTGCCTCTCCACACCATGACCTCAGCACTGCCTTATCTATCTCTTTTGAGATTATTCTTCATTTCATCTTCCTTTTACCCTCTTTTACCTTACGGTGCCGAGAATTTATTAATCATCGGACCTCAAACCGTTCATTGCCCCAGGATAAGATGGTCAGCCCTACACCCTGGTGTATCGTATGTCCTGTAGTGTTGAGTTCTCAAGGTCGGTTTGCCTGCTTTGCGGAATGAAAAACCCTAGGATAAACTGGGGAAAAAACCTTACTGTCCATGCCCAAGACCAGCTAACTTGGCTATGGCTGAGGAAGATCCTTCAGCTCCTCATGTCACCAACAGGAATTGAACCTAGGACACTCCTTCCTCAGGCATATGGTTGTGAAGTGCACAGCCACTAGGCTAACCATGCAGACGAGAATATTCTTGTGATGTTGAAAGTTTTTCCACTTGGTCATATTATAAATTAAAGTTGCCAAGAAATCATTCTTGATTTCATCTTTTATCCAAGTGTAAGCAAACAAAGTTTGCACATGAAGTAACTTCATGAAAGGGCAACTGATTATATAGAAGCTAATGACTTCATGTAAATTGCCTTAGTATCCCATAATGCCATGCACATATCCTTACGGACATGTATAATGCTATGCATTATGGAAAGGAGACTTGAAGTGGCTACAGCCATGTTTTGTCACTACAGCTGAGGGTACTTTGCTGTAGTGTAAGTAAGTTTCTTTCTCCTCTCCACTCTTCCCACAGGCAGTGAGAGTGATACACTCAATCACATATCAAACCTGCTGTCTCTAATCCAGAGGATTTTAATAATGAAGTGTGACACCTTTGGCTACTTGTATATGGAAGTATGACTTCTACGTTACTTCAATCTTGATATTACTTCTGGGTCTGGCTCCCACTGATGAGACCTCAATAAGGTCAAAACTGGTTTGGGTAGTGGCCCTTCCCATAATGCATAGCATTATACATGTCTGTAAGAATGTGCATTGTATTATGGAATACTAAGGCAAATGATGTGAAGTCATTAGCCTCTATATATGAGTTACTCTGTCATGCACAAACTCTTTGTTTGCTTATACTTGGATAAAGGATGAAACCAAGAATATAATTTCTTGGCATCTTTAATTTATTCTTGCGATGGTAAACCAAACTGCACCACTTTCATGCCAGATCAAGTGTCATCTAGAATCGGAGGAAAGACCAAAATGACTCATCTGTAAAGAATATGTTAGCCCATTGGTGTCTTGTCCAATTTTTAATGGATACAACACCACTGAAAGCATGCTCTATGATGTGCTGCGGATAAAGGGATGCAGACTACAGGCCTTCTCTGGTGTATAGGCCTACTTGTCACAACTGACTTGCAAGCTGACTTGCCGTGGTGCATCAATTACGTTTTGCTGTTATCAAAAAATTTGTTTCTGCTCAGTGGTAGAGTGAGGGCGACCTCTTAGCAGGATATCATACTGAGGATGTAGATGTAGAATAAGTGATTTGTACCATTATATAATACTGATCATGCTACATTAAGATTTTTTTTTTTCAGATAATTTCTGAATGTCTACATGATAGAGAATTGCTGATGAAGTGCGTCCAAAGTTTATATCATTTTCCTTGTTAAGTGTCAAATGTTGACTATGTGAATAGGTTGAGAATCTGGCTTTATAGAGCTTGGCGTTTCAGGATAAAGTTTTGTGTTTGTGGAGAGTAGCATGTGCACTGAATGTTGCCAGAGTGGATATCAAATGCATTGGCATTTGAAGGGATTCAAATTGAAACATGGATGGTATTATAATTTGCTGACAGAAAAAAATCTAATTTTGTCAATGAGAGTAAAGAATTTTTTTTTTTTTTTTTTTATCCACATAGTTTTTGCTCACACTTGGATAAAGGATTAAACTAAATTTATTATATTCTAACCAAGTGAAAAACAAACGTTCAACATCTTTCTCTAAATCCAGAGTAATTTATTAAAAAGGTGGCACACCATTTTGCAACTCCTATAGGTAGAGATGACCTTGCTAATGCTTCTGACTGGTATCTCCACTTGGGCCTGGCTCCCACTGAAGAGACCTCAATAAAGGTCAAAACTAGTCTGGGTAGTGGCTCTTCCCTTAATGCATAACATTAGACATATCTGCAAGGAGATGTGTTTTGCATTATGGGAGATACTGAGATAGGAGTGTTGGTAGCTTGCTCCACCTTTGCAAGGAGTCGCCCAGGTATTGCACCACCTTACCCCAGTCCTGAAGATACTTCCAGGCGCAAACTTTGTTTGCTCACACTTGGATAAAGGATTAAACTAAATTTATTATAAAGAATTTTTCATCCAAACTGAATTGTTTCGACATTATAAGGCACTATTATTTGCATGTGAATTAGAAAAAAAAAATTGAAATTAGATATTTACACATATGTAAAATGAAATATGCACTTAGCTGTAGTAGCTATACTAGGAATTTCATTCTTAGTACAGTTGCATGCCAAATGCATATTTTATTTTACATATCTATAAATATCTATCTAGTTTCCATTTCTTTTCTAATTCACATGCAAATAATAGTGCCTTATAATGCAGAAAGAATTCAGTTTGGATAATGGCATGCAACTATACTAGGAACGAAATTCCTGGTATGGTTGCATGCCAGTTAAAAAAATTTTTTGCACTACTAACACAATAGTTTGTTTAGTTTATTGCATACTTTCTTTTTGGTTGCACTATATTTTTATTATGAAATTTTACATTTAATAACTTAAACATTTGGTTCACATTACCTTTACCATGAATTAATTGGTTTTTCAGGAATCTTCATATTTATGATGGCCCATCAGTGAGATACAGATTATTAAATCTCTCCACTCCATTCGTTTTGAGTAGGAATAATTCTCTGGTGATTGTTTACAATTCCACTTCCATGAACAATAATCACAGTTTTGTGATATCTTCACAGGCACAAGGTAGGGCTCAGTACTTATTTTTGTTATTTGCATTCATTCTAGAAAATGCAGTTAAGAGACAATAAAGAATACCTAGATTCTGGCAGAATTACATATTTATGTTGGATAATAAGATCAATACTGAATCGAAATTTATCAGTATTCATTCATATATTTTCCTTAACATTAGCATACGATAAAGTTTACACTTCAAGTATCTTCATGACTAGTAATGAGTGCTGACTTCACAATTTACACTTTTCCCACAATGCAGCACTTCCTAGGCAGTGAAGTATGTTATAGGAGTCATTAAGGTACTTTATATATGTAGAAAGTATTTTACCTTGGGTATAATAAATGTTAAGAATACCAAGTAAATTTTTTAAACCTGGTTTTACTCCATTTCCCAAATAAGCAAACAGACAAAAAGTCAAGTTTGCACCTGCAATTGATGCAAGTCTAACTGATCCTACAGATAGTGCAAGACCAGGGCAACTCGTGGTAAAGGTGGGGCAAGCTCCGATCACTAATCTTAATATTTACCCTTAATGCCAAAACACATCGCCAAGAAGGGGATGTATGATGTTTTGTATTAAAGGCAAGGGGCCACTTGCCTTTAATACAAAACATCATACATCCCCTTCTTGGCGATGTGTTTTGGCATTAAGGGTAAATATTAAGATTAGTGATCGGAGCTTGCCCCACCTTTACCACGAGTTGCCCTGGTCTTGCACTATCTGTAGGATCAGTTAGACTTGCATCAATTGCAGGTGCAAACTTGTCTGTTTGCTTACTTGGGAAATGGAGTAAAACCAGGTTTAAAAAATTTACTTGGTATTCTTAACATATATATATATATATATATATATATAAACTCTTATTGTTTGCTTACACTAATGTGAAATATGAATGACTACTGTTTACTAAGTTTGATATACTATATCAAATTAAGCAGAATAACAACATAAAGTGAACTCCTGTAATAGCAAATTCATAAAGACCAAAGGTATTCAGAATAGTATTGTATCTTTTCAGCATAAGTCAGGACTTTTTTTTTTATGTTGCTAAACCTTCAGTTGTGGCTAGAACTTTAAATTTTCATCTAAACATTGCATCGGTCAGGTAGCTATTCAGTAATGCTTAAATTATACATAGCAAATCACATAATATTTGGCTGTGTAATAATTACTCAGTACCAAGCATATGGTATGAGCTAAATAATTAAGCTACTGCTAGGTGACATATTGTGTGACCTAGCAGTAGTCTAAAATTCATGTTGGAATACTATTTCTCTGTGTTACAAGTAGAGTTCTCTTCTTCCATCACCTCCATACACACACAAGGTATACAAATACCTAATCTTCTGAAAAATACTGGGTGTTCATTTTGCTGCAAAGATAAGTGTCACTGAACATTGTTCCATTTAATACTTAATGGTACAAGTATACAAACATCGTTACAAGAATAAAATTAAATAGGATTATTTATTTTAAAAGAAAAATATACAAACAAACTTACTTTGGACTGAGTGATTTCTACCCCCCCCCTTCCTTTACCAGTTTGTATATAGAACGCTTCAAGAACGAAGCATTTATTTGCTATGGAAATATTTATTCCCCATTCTGCTTTAAATAATTGTCTATGGCTTCATTCTCTAAGAATGTGCCAAAGCTATACAGGAAAAAGAAAATTAGGCATACTGCAATTGACTTTCACTAAAATCTACATTTCTTTTTTTATATACTAAAGCTCACAGTCACTGAAAGCAAATTGTCAATGCATCGAAAACTGATATTGAAAGTCTAAAAGCAGGAAACTTGCATCGTATCAAAATGGCAGTCATACTTTCTGGTCTTTTTTCCACTGGTGTTGGCTTGTAAATTTTGTGTAACTATACTACCCCCACTACTTTTACTCCTGAATGGTACATTGTCACAGAAAGCCTCATTGCTTTTTTCTTTTCCTTTAATTTTTGCATAGATGATCTTGAGAGTTGTCCTACCATTTGGTGTCCTTTTTTTGCAAGAAAGTGAGCACAAATATTTTGTTCAGACTGGATATCAAAAAGTCTAGTGCTGATTTCTAAAGTCTGAAAATTTGCCCATATTCAACCCATTCCTAAGAAATATGACATCTAATTACTGTGTAGTCTCACTCACTCCATTTATTTCTAAAGTAATGGAGAAAAACCATTAATACTTATCTAAGTTACCTTAAAGTCTCTCAACTAATAAATGGTCAGAAGTGTGAATTGTGCCACGGTCAGTCAGGTCTTCTTAAGAGATAATTACTTGAAATAGTATGTAATGGAGGAGACCTGGGGATTCGAGGATGTTGTCTGGTCATAGGATCATAAGATCTGTCCATAAGGTGGCCACATTGTCTCCAGCTAGGGGATTGGCATTGGAGGTTGTGAAATGTGGAAATTTCAATTAAGAATGGGTATACAGTAATCCCTCAATTAATGCGCCCCCAATTAGTGTGTCATTTTTTTTTCGATACCCAAATTCGATTAGTGCGCCTATATACATCTTAAAAATAAATGTTACAGATTTTAAAAATTTTCTATCTACACATTTTTATGGCTAATTATTTTAAAAAAATCACTCACCAGAATGAAATAGTTTAGTTACCAATTTTAAACATTTTACAAAGTAATTTTTCATGGCATATTACCGCCAAAAATTTATATCATCTGCTATAGTATGCCCACAGATTCGAGACCCTTCGACACTTCTGAGCATGTCACAAAAAGGAGAATTCATTCTGATAATAGAGTAATCAATCCGGCTTCTGGGATGAGTTGTTTATTATTATGTTGGAAAATTAACTTCTCTTTTATGATCATTGTAGTTTTTAAAGTGGTAACTATTTTGCTTGTATTGATGATACTTGTACTGATGTGACAAGAACTGATGTCAGAATAGAAGTTGATACATTCAAAGTACTTTGATATTGCATAATTTCATAGAATGCAAATATTCTAATTATGAGATTGCACAAAGGAATTGCTATTCCTTTTCACATTCTAGGTAAAGTCCAGTCCTGGGAGTGGAAGGGGGAGGGTAGGGACAGAATAATTTCTTGGTATAAAAGAGGCTCTGAGAGACTGCAGTAGCAAATTACAGACTAATCAATATCTCAAGATTGATGGTAAAAGTATTGAAAAAGTTCATCAAAGACGGAAATAAGGAATGGGTGTATAAGAATGATAATCTGTGTGGGGGGAAAACATGGCTTTTGGAAGAGTAGGTCATGCCTTCATAATTTACACTTTTTTGTAATATTCACAGTTGGGTTGGATAAAGTGAATGGCTCCATGATGGTACTGCTTTATTTTCCAAAAGCGTTTGACATAATACCACATGTA
This sequence comes from Typopeltis vanoorti, assembly GCF_054136105.1. Taxonomy (NCBI): domain Eukaryota; kingdom Metazoa; phylum Arthropoda; class Arachnida; order Uropygi; family Thelyphonidae; genus Typopeltis; species Typopeltis vanoorti. Next base: position 60,689,219 of record NC_143564.1, read on the forward strand.
ACTCGGTTACACAAATTGGAATGGATATTGGCGATATGGTTAGCTGTTGGACAGATACCTAAGAGTAACATGTAGGAACATATGCTAATCTTGATTGCAACAGAATCCAGGAAAAAGCAGGTAACTAGTGGTGTACTGCAAGGTACTGTGCTTGGAATACTTCTGTTTATCCACCCAAATGGCTGCACAGATAAAATATATAAAAAAATATGCTTTTTATCCATATCATGTCTATATTGCCAGCAAAGTTTGTCGAATGGTGGAACCTCTGCTACTAATGGCTCATGCAAAAAGTTAAGCAAGTTTGAGCGTGGTTAGTAGTTGGAAGGGATCGGTCGTTCGATGCTTTTGACACACTCTCCCTCGAGTCTTTGGACCCCCTGGAGGTGTCACATAATCATAATAATATCCAACGGTTATATTTACTTCAATGGAAACTTCTCATCCATGTAATTATGGATGTATATATATATATATATATATATATATATATATACACCAAAGATGGTATGATGGTTAATTTGTACATAAATGATATATGGAATGATTTCAAAGGAAATATTCAGCTGTTTGCTGATGATGCAAAATTGCATAGCATAATTATTAATTAATTATATAGCAGGATGATTTGAATAGGCTGGCAGGTTAGGCAAAAGATAATGGATACCAGTGTAATGTAGAAAAATGTAAAGTTATTATGTGATTTGCAATGAAAAGATTCCAAGCTATGTACTGCATTGATGGAACTATACTCCAGGAAATTAATAAATCTAGGGATGTTGGTAGATAGTTGAAATTCCAAATGCCCATTACTCAGGTGGTCAAGTTAGGATTACTTTGTTATTCAAGAACATGCTAACAAATAGAGATAAGAAAGTTTTCATTCCTTTTTATAAGGCCTTGATATAGCCACATCTGGATTACTGTACTGAAGTCACATCCTGGAAATTAAGGGTGTGGAATAAGGCATAGTTTTTAGTGAAGATTGCAAATGAAATAAATAAATAATAGCACACATAAAGCTATGAAAAGCCAGTTGAATAAATTAATATGGAAACGAGAGAGAAATCATTCAAAAGATCAAGACATCAGCATATAAGAGTGTTCAAACCAATTTTAATATATGGGTATGAGAATTGAGTTAGAAATAAAACAGCTGATCACAGATCATGATACAGACATGAGATTCATTTCTATAAAATTATGCAGACTATAACTGTGTTAAGAATAATTACGTTAATTTCCTGACATTTCGACCTTCATATTAAAGTAATTATCTGGAGTACACACACACATATATATAGAGAGAGAGAGAGAGACAAGCTATATTAAATTGCAAACAGTATGCCAGCATGACAATAATTTGATCAACTATTATTCTACTGGCTTGACCTCTAGTGGAGGGGGGGGGAGGAACCGACATCAAATTCATACTGATACTTTTAATACAGCAATAGTGGTGGCCTAATCAATAATTTAACATCCATCTTAAGGCTAAGATCCTGGATTGATAGTCCTAATTATAATTTAAAACGAACACTTAAAACTAAAGATTATGTGGGTAGAATATGGGCCATCTATATTCTTGGGATTTTTAAACCATCATTATTGTTAAGATTAGAGTGATTGATAAGAATTTAACAGGCCTCTTTTAAACTTACATCCATATTTTTTAGCAGCAGTACCTTCCTTTCTTTCACCATGGGTGAACGTAACACCCATGGTGAAAGACTGTTGGAATTTGCCCTTGCTAACAGATTAGTTATTACCAATACCTGCTTCCAGAAACATCCACAGCGGACCTATACTTGGACATCCAACATTGATAGGTCAAGTCACCGGATTGATTACATCCTGGCTCTCCAGCAGTGGAAGACTAGCATCTCTGATGTGCATACTTGTCCTGGAGCAGATTGTGGTACAGACCATCAGCTGGTAAGAGCCAAAGTAAGACTAAGACTCTGAAAACTTCCAGGTCAGGCACATTCCACTAGCTTGGATGTTAGAGTAATTCCTAGTGGATTCACAGAAGAAACATCAACTCGGCTGGATGATTTTTTGGAGACCAATGAGGAAATCTCACCAGAAATGCTTTGGGAAGGAGTCAAGATAATACAGGCTACAGCGAAGACGTATCTCAGCCCAATAAGAAAACCAAGAGACCCATGGATATCAGATTCAACACGGGAACTAATCAAAAGAAGGCAGTTGGAAAAACAAAGTAACACAGGGACAGAAGAATATAAGAGATTACATAGAGAAATCAGAAGAGCCATCAAGCAAGATAAGGAAAAGTTCTATACTAATAAATGTGAAGAAATAGAGTTCCAGATGAGAAGGCATAATTATAAAAGGATGTTTTATTTAGTTCGTGACTTAAAGCACAAGTTCAAGCCTAAATTGAATGTCATCAAAGACAGGAATGGATCATTACTAACAGAAGAGCTGGAAATCAAAAACAGATGGAAAGAATACTGTGAGGAACTGTACAGCAGAGTGGATAAAGAAAATGTGGAGTCCTCCCACCAAGAAAATTTTGATTTGGAACCTCCTTCACTTAGGCATGAAGTTGAAAGAGCAGTTAAGCAGCTCAACAGCAATAATGTCCCAGGTGCAGATGAAATCCCAGCAGAGTTAATTAAGGCCACAGGGGATGGAGGATAAGAGTGTTTCATAGATTGATTACAAGGATATGGGAGACAGGATCATGGCCTAGAGACTGGAAGCAGTCAGTTTTCATACCACTACACAAGAAAGGTGATATGAAGACATGCAAGAATTATAGAACTATTACTTTGATATCTCATGCAAGCAAAATTTCATTAAAGATCATGCTAAATAGGATTGAGGACAAAATTGAGGCAGAGATGCCCAAGGAACAAGCAGGTTTTAGGAAAGGTAGGGGCACCAGAGATCAGATCCTTTGCCTTAGACAGATCATAGAAAAATATAAAGAATTCAGACTCCCTCTGGTAATGTGTTTCTTAGACTACTCTAAAGCTTTTGACTGTGTTGAGCATGTAAAACTGTGGGGAGTAATGAAAAGACTGGGTTTTCCTCAACACACTATCAGGTTGATAGCCAACTTGTATAAGGAGCAAGAAGCCACAGTAAGAACAGGTGTTGGATTGACTGACTGGCTTCAAGTTGGAAAAGGAGTTAGACAAGGATGTTTACTTTCTCCTCACTTGTTTAGTATATATACAGAGGACATCGTGTGTGAAGCATTGGATTACTGATCAATCAAACTGATCAATCTACCTCCTGATAGGAGGTAGATTGATCAGTAATCTGAGGTATGCTGATGATACAGTACTCCGTTGTAATGACATGGAAGATCTAGGACTAATTCTTGACAAAGTTAACAAGATCAGTAATAACAGAGGACTTCAACTCAATTCTAGCAAGACAAAGATCATGGTTCTCAAAGGAAAAACAAACAGAGAAGCTCTTGAGAAACAAATGTATCTTAATGGAGAAAGAATTGAGGAAGTCAGCAAGTTTGAGTACCTGGGATCCATTATTAATGTGAAGAATTGCTGTTCAGAAGATGTCAGAAAAAGGTTAGGAATGGCTAAAACAACAGTCAGAGACCTGTCTAAAATCTGGAAGGATGGATCTATCTCCATGGGAACAAAGTTGAGGATTTTAGATGCAGTTGTTTTTCCAACAGCGACTTATGGATGCGACTTGGAACCTAAAGAAGTCAGATAAGAAATGGATATCTGCTTTTGAGATGTGGTGTTACAGAAGGCTGTTGAGGATATTATACTGAAAGGCATACAAATGAATGGGTGTTAGAAAAGATTAATAGAGCTTTAAGGCTCCTTAAGGATATTGACAGAAGAAAGTTAAAATATTTTGGACACATAGCAAGGATGGAAGGAGGACTTCTCAGAACAGTAATAGAAGGTAAAGTTCCTGGAAAAAGAGGCAGGGGTAGACCATCAATGAGATGGATGGATGGCGTGTGTGGAGTGACTGATCTTCAGAGAGTTGAGGCTGCCAGAAGGGCAAACAACAGGACTACATGGCGAGGCCTAGTGCGGAACAACATCGAGCATCGGAGTGACCATACGGCATCTGTAGATGCCCAGTGAACACAGACAGACTTCGCTCCATAATAAGTTTTCTTTTATTTTCTGGGACTTTTTAAAACAAAATCCGATTTCATGACTATTTTCCTTAAAGTTTCTCTTTTCCAAGGAAAATTAATTTTTTCTTTAAGCACAGGAATCAATTTCCTAACAGTTGGCACTCTTTTCTCGACCATGTAAATTTCGTGAATAGTTCTTCTTATAACATCTACATCAAAATCATTCAAAGCTACGGTTTCAATAGTTTTCTTTCTCTGGCGTTTTTTTAAGAAGATTTAAATTTTGGCTTACTTTCACCTTTTGATTCCCTACGAATTCTTTTAACAGTCGACTCCGATATGCCTGCACTGGCACGTTTTATGACTCGAGAAAGGGGAACAAGGAGACAGCTTTCTGACGATTCTTTTTCGCAGAATGTCAGCTCATTTTTCAGTATTCTTTTGCAAGAGCTATTGAAACGTTTAACAACAGAACTTGTTGAATGTACTGGATCCATCATACAAATTAATAATAAAAAAATGCAAAAAAAAAAAAAAAAGCGACAACAAAAATCAAGTTAGTGCTAGTACAACGACAGACAAGAAAGCACGTGATTTCGCATGTTGGCGACCAATTCACACATCCTTCATTTCTTTCTCCCCTTCAGCATGAATCAACTATTCTTGGCAAAATGCCAAGGAGAGACCTACAAATGGTGGGTGAACTATACCACATAAGTTAGTGTACAAGCTGCAGATAATGGAAATAGTATATTGGTTAGATGGATCAGAGATTGGCTCTCTGAACGATCCCAGCAAGTTGTGTATGATGGAGCAGTTTCAAAAGAAAAGGGTAAACCAGTGGCATACCCCCAAGGGTTCTGTTTTTGTGCCCCCTGTGTTTAACTTGTTTGTAAATGAGATATGTGGACTGGAGATCTTCAGTTTACTAATGATGCAAATTTGGGGAGAATTATGAATTGCACTATTGATGTTAATTTCCTTTGGGAAGATTTGAATAGACTTTTGACTTGGACAAAGGAGTGGGGTTGCAGTGTCAATATTAATAAGTGTATGGTGTTGCATTTTGGAGTGAAAAAATATGAGCCTCGGTACTATAATTGATAGTGCTGTTCTGTAGGAAGTGGATGAGATTCGAGATTTGGGAGTGATGGTTGACAGTAGACTGAAGTTCAGAAAGCATGTTGCAAAGACTGCACATCATAGTTCCACTATGATCAAATTCCATTTTATCATAGTGGAACTATGATAAATAAATATATTACTAAAACTAATATTATATTAATTTAATATAATAATTATATTATAATGATATTAATAAAACTAAGACAGAAACACATATTGCATTTATTGACTTTAAAAAAGCATTTGACAAAGTTAAAAGAAATATATTATTTAACATATTAAAAGAAAGACAAATACCACATAATATCCTAAAAGCTATCACGAGTATATATGAAAATAATCAAATACAAATAAGATTAAATCATGAGCTATCATATACGAGAGATAAACCAAGGGGTCCGACAGGGATGTCCTCTCCCAGCAACTCTTTTTAATATCTACTTAAATGAAATAATAATAAAATGGAATAAAAATTTACATCAAGGAATTAAACTTTCTCCTACAGTAAACTTACACTCTCCTCTTTTGCCGACGACCAAATAATAATTACAAATTCTGAAGATAAACTACAGAAAGCTATTTTAGATCTAAATGAGATATCCAAAGATTATGGTATAATAACAGAAAAATCAAAAAAGTATGGCCTTTAAAGGACAAGATCCAGCAAGAACTAAAATAGAACAGGTGAATTCATTTAACTACCTAGGATGTACGATCACATATGAAAATGAAAAAGATATAAATGTAAAAATCACAAAATATTTAAAAATAACAGGTGTAATTAACTTTATATTTAAACCAAACCTAGTTCAAAAACAAACCAGACTAAAAGTATACAATACGTTAGCCCTGCCAGTCTTAATGTATGGAAGCGAAATCTGGACAATAAAACAAAAAGACAAACAAAGATTAACAACAGCAGAAATGAAGTTTATGAGAAAAACTGCAAAGTATACCCTATTTGATCACAAAAGAAATGAAGAAATTATGAAAGAATTAAACCAAGAACCAGTAATAGAAAAAATTAAAAAATTTTAACATAAATGGATGGAACACGTTCAAAGAATGAAAACAGAAAGATTACGAAAACAAGCCTTAAAATACAAGCCATTAGGGAAAAGAAAACCAGGACGTCCTCTTAAATGATTCAACAATGACTTCTAAGGCTGGAACAGGCCATGCTAGGCCTAAATCCTTGATATGCATGATGATGATGATGATGATGAAAACTAAGACAATATTAGGACTTTGGAATGCTGGCTATAGAGAGAGGTTGAAGAAATGTGAATTGCAGAGTTTGTTGGATAGGAGGGAAAAAGGTGATATAGAGGCATTTAAGTTATTAATGGTACTCTAACATGTAGGGATAAGGAAGTGGTTATGCCACTGTATAAAGCACTGTTCAGACCACACTTGGACAGTTGTCCTCAGATTTGGTCACCTGGTTTTCAATGTGATGTGGAAACATTGGAGAGGGTTCAGAGATGAGTGACTAAGACAGTATTAGGACTTTGGAGAGAGGTTGAAGAAATGTGAATTGCAGAGTTTGTTGGATAGGAGGGGAAAAGGTGATATAGAAGCATTTAAGTTAGTGATATGATTTTATCAAATTAGTCCAGAGAGGATTATAGAAAGAGTAAAAGGCAAAAGAGGAAGAACCAGAGGCAATCCCTGGAAGTTATGTAAGAGTGTGGTGACGGTGGGTGTGAGGAGTAGATTTTTTACATAGAGAATTGCCAGTGAATGTAACACATTAATGTTGTCAATGCAAGGAGTGCTAAGGATTTTAAAATTTAGTGTGATAAATATGTTGTCAATTGAATGAACCTCCAATGACGAGTCTGCAAACTCTATGAAGGATGTAGTAATAATAATAATATTATTAGCAGTATCTTCATACCTTCTGTGAGGTGAGGATAATGTGGTCATCTTCAGTGTCACCAAAATGTGGTTTTGCCTTCTCTCTCTCCAGAGGGATCTCGCTTCACCTGCCTTACCCTTAGCAATACACAGATCCAGACTATCAGATATATTTGCTTGGATTTACTTGGATCTACAGGCCTCTCCTGGCATAAAGATATCACATCAGCATGGCATCTAAAAAGTTTGGCATTTTCTTCTACTGAAGATGCTATATTTCAACCACTCAGCTATCATCATGCATATCAAGGATTTAGGCCTAGCATGGCCTATTCCAGCCTTAGAAGTCATCGTTTAAGAGGACGTCTTTCTTTTTCCTAATGGCTACTATTTATACAAATTTCCACTCAGCTACTACTTATACAAATCTCAAATTTTCTTATTCTTAGAATTCTGTTCACATAAAACCCCACTAAGACCTCATTGCTGTCCACAGGAGAGCAGTTTGGCTCATAGATGATTTCTTCTTTACAGTCCATTTCAATGTCCATCTCATAGACACACTGCTTCAGCATTGTGTCTGTTCTACACGAATGAACACAACCATCATTCTCAACAAAGTGGAAGAATTTTAACAAAGTGTTAAAACAAGAACAGCAGCACTGCTCAATGTCCCTTTTCAGGGAAACTACACACAAAACCAGCTTCTCTCTTCCTCTTTTACTCCATTTATATTTGTCTTCTGGAACAGCCTTCCTCATGAAGTATCCCAAACAACTACAACCTGCAGTTCTTCAACAAAAATGTCAATAAACTTCTTTCCTCCCCCGCCACACACACACAGCACTGATGTGCTTATAGATTCTTTCACCTCTCATGTGTAGGATCAATATATGAATCACTAACTACTGAAATGAGACATCCATTTTTTCTCACTTGACAGGAACATTCGAAACTTGGCAAAATTGGACATGTCCTCTTTCTGCAGCTAGCAATTTATATATATATATATATATATATATATATATGTATGTATATATATATGTATGTATGTATGTAGAAAGTATTTTACCTTGGGTATATAGTATATTAAAGATACCAAGCTATTTTAAACCTGGTTTTACTCCAATTCCCAAGTAAGCAAACAGACAAATAAGTCAAGTTTGCGTCTGCACATAATGCAAGTCTAGCTGACCCTGCAGGTAGTGCAAGACCTGGGTAACTCATGAATATTAATATCAATATATATATAATATTCATCAAAGCTTGATTTCTTCCTCAGTCTTAAGAAAAGGCTGGTTATATTCCACTAATTCGAGCCCTACCCAAGGGCCTAAGTTGTGGAAATACTTTCTGAAAATGAAAGCTGTGCCGAACAAAGAGGTCTTTTGCAACTGCCCAATTTTTAATCCAACTTGAGTGCTTCTAGATGTTTTTTAGGGATGGTGCCTAAAGCACCTATTATTATGGGAACAACTTTTGTTTTCTTTTGCCAGATTCATTCAACTTTGATTTGCAAATCACAATACTTTTCTTTCATTTTCTTTGTCGTCAATCCGACTATCTCCTGGTACTGATATTTCGATAAACATAACACCCTTGTTTTCACTTTTTTCAACCACTGTGATATCGGGTGTATTACATTCCAAGCTTTTGTCAGTCTGGATTTTGAAATCCCAGAGTATTTTAGCTTTTTCATTCTCAACCACTTTCTGGTGAACTTTATGCTTCCAATAGCCTTTAGATACTTTAAACCCATACTTTTTACATAAATGCCAGTGGATTATCTTAGCTACGTTATCATGCCTTTTACGGTACTCAATTTGTGTGATTTTGCTGCATCCACTTATAATGTGGTTACCATTTCTTCCTTTTCTTTGCACAATCTACATTTACTGTCATCTTGAATTTTTTTGTATTTTTGCCTTCATAACATTGGTTTTAATGGCCTGTTCTTGTGCTGCAAAAATTACCGATTCTGTTTCTTTCTTTAGCTCCATTTCTCAACCATTGCCAGGTCAAGTTGCTGTGCTCTATGCTGTGAAGGTATTTTCCATGCAATGCCTTATTTTTCCATCTTTCAGTTCTCACTTTTACTTGGTTGGTTTTGTATTCCAATTTTGTCTCCATTGATTTAAATAAACCCTCTTTCCTTACTTCAATTAGAAATTTTTCCGTTGTTTGGTGCAGATAATCATTTAAACTTCGTTTTTCTTCTTCAATAACTTGCTTCACTTGTAATAATCCTCTACCTCCTTTTTTTGCATGATAGATATACCTATCAATGTCACTGTGAGGATTGAGGGCATGGTGCATTGTCATTTTGAGTTTTTCAGTCTAAATCTTCCATCTCTAGCTGGGTCCATTCAACAATGCCTGCTGAATATCTCAGAACAGGTATGGCCCAGGTATTAATTGCGTTTATCAAATTTCCAGCATTAAGCATTGACTTAAGGAGTTTTCTTAATCGGCTTATGTATTCTGCTCTAGTTCTTTCTTTGATCTTATTGTGCAGAATTTGTGATGCTTCTAAAATTCCCAAATATTTGTAGCTGTCTTCGAATTTTATTGCCTTGATTATTTTACCATTGAGCAGCTAGATTTCGTTCAGATCTTCACTTTCCTCTTGTTATTCCAGCAATTGCACATTCGTCTAAGTCAAAATCCATTGATATATCTTGACTGAATATGTGCACAGTGTTAAGCAATGATCCGAGTTCATTCTCTGATTTTGCATACAACTTCAGATCATCCATGTATAAAAGGTGAGATATCTTTGCACTCTTTTGCGCAGTTTGATAACCATGAGCAGTTTTATTTAAAATTCTAGTTAAGGGGATCAATGACAATATAAACAATAGAAGAGATAATGAGTCTCCATGAAAGATGCCCCTTTTTATGTTTACCTCTCCAATTTCTTCTCTATTTTGAACCAACGTTGTTTTCCAGTTTTTCATGCTGGATTGCAAAAATTTTTGTACGTTTTCGCTAATACCGAATGGTTCTGTGCATTTTATAATCTATCCAAGCCATATGAAAGTTGGTTTTTCTACATTTGCAATTTTTCAGAATCATTTTGTCAATCAGCAATTGGTCTTTTGTGCCTCTTGAATTTTTGCTGTTACCTTTTTGTTCAATTGGGAAAAGAGAATTTGCTTTAAGATAGCTGTATACATTATCAGCTAGTATGCCTGTGAGTAGCTTAAAAGTTGTTGGCAGGCAGGTTATTGGTTGGAGGTTTTCTGGATTTGGACCTTTTTCTTTATCCTTTATGATCATAAACGTTTTCCTTGCTGTTAGCCACTCTTCTTTGCTTTTTCCTTCTAAAACATCATAAAATTGGTTAGCAAGTCTTTTGTGTAAGCCTGTTAGATATTTCAACCAGTAGCCATGTAATTCATCTTTCCTGGGTATTGACCAATTTTTATTTATTTTTAGCTTGCTTTTGAACCATTTCAATTGTTATTTTCAGTTGGTCCATTTTTCATTCTTGAGATTCGTTCAATCCACTTTGCCTTGTTATTGTGCCTCTTAGGGTTGTCCCATAGGTTTTTCCAAAACTTAAGTGTATTTTCTTTGTCTCTGGTATTTATATTTATATTTTCTTTAAGGTTATCGTTCCTGCAGCAATCGATTTTCTTGTAAAATTGGTGCTAATTTGCGCAAAACGTCTAATTTTGCTTGTACTGTTCAATGTGTGCATTATATCTTCCTATTTTAGCTGCAACTGCAACTATTTTTTTGCTTCACTTCCTCTAGTACTTCATCAATAGGTCGTGTTCCAGTATTATATCTCTTTATGAGGTTATTTTGGATTTTTGTGTTTTTAAGGTTTTTCAAATTGCTCACGTCTGCTCTGAGTTTAAGAATTTTATTCTCCAGTTGATGCTTCCATTTTGGTTCCTGAGCCTTGCTGCTTTTGGGCTCACTAATCTTATATCCTAATTCAGATTTTACGACATAGGCTATTGAGCACATAAGTTGATTCATTTGTCCAATTGTTTCAGTAGGAATATCCCTTACAGCTTTATTGGCCTCTTGTAGGAGTTCCTTCAGTTTTTGTTGAGGTACTTGTCTCAAAACGTCTAATTTTGCTTGTACTGTTCAATGTGTGCATTATATCTTCCTATTTTAGCTGCAACTGCAACTATTTTTTTGCTTCACTTCCTCTAGTACTTCATCAATAGGTCGTGTTCCAGTATTATATCTCTTTATGAGGTTATTTTGGATTTTTGTGTTTTTAAGGTTTTTCAAATTGCTCACGTCTGCTCTGAGTTTAAGAATTTTATTCTCCAGTTGATGCTTCCATTTTGGTTCCTGAGCCTTGCTGCTTTTGGGCTCACTAATCTTATATCCTAATTCAGATTTTACGACATAGGCTATTGAGCACATAAGTTGATTCATTTGTCCAATTGTTTCAGTAGGAATATCCCTTACAGCTTTATTGGCCTCTTGTAGGAGTTCCTTCAGTTTTTGTTGAGGTACTTGTCTCAATACTGGGAGTCTAACTCGTTCCTGGTTGCTGTTCATTTGCTCGATAATTTCTCTTGCGAGTTCTCGTTCCTTATCTGATAGCTTCCTTTCAACTATTTGTATATTTTCAAAATTTTCAGCATTCTGCACATTTGAATCTGGTTCTGCTCCATTCATATTCTTGGTCACTTCAGGGTCAGTATGGTCTCCTTTTACAGCTTGAGGTTTCAGTGCTTCCAGCTCAAGTTCACTAAATACCTTGTGTTTGATAATGAAGCTGCGTTGCTTGCATCAGCCTTTCAAATGAAATTTCAGAATTTGGGTGTCGTTCAAGCCAAAGTTGGAACATTCATTTCTGAAATCCCCTAACTGATGGGTTTGAACTGTAGAAGCACTGCATGACTTGTTGATTTTCAGCCATGCTCCACTTTTTCCTAGTAAATACTTTCAAGTTCTGTGGATCTTACTCCTGTAGCCCATTTGTCATAGGCTGTCCAGGAAGCCTAACATCCAGTGCGGTCCTTGGTAGCCCGCACGACGACCGATGCGGTATAGAGTTCTGATTTGTCTTCACCATTTTTAACTGGGGGTGGGCAGGTGCGTGAGATGAAAAAATAGGTAAATAGGACAGAATCACCCCTAGCCCTTGAATACTCTAATAGCATTGGGGGAAGGAGCAAGGTGAAAAGAAATACAGAGGGAAAGAAGAGTAGGGACCAGTCTACAGATAATATAACAGGTGTATATTACATGAAGTAAGGCGTGGCCAAGCTTCAGGTACCTCAGGTTCGCCGTGCCTGTACTCACTAGAGTGAGCCCTTGAGGATTATATATATATATATACATGCACACAGCAATATTTTGTAAAACAGTAGGTGCTGGTACACATTCTTTGCTAAAATTAAAATAATACCACATCCATATGTCATGTGTCACTGTTAACGAAGGTGCTGGTATGCCATATCACTGCATACCATTCCCCCCCCCCCCAAAAAAAGCACTATCTATCATTTTGTTCATGTAGGATATCCTCTTCTCTTAGTCAAGTCTCACTAATGCCAATAATTTTTGGTCTAATTTCATTAACCAATGCAAAACTTCATTACTTTTATTGCTAATGTTTCTTGAATACAATGAGGCTAATATGTATTCAAGTAACTCTTAAAACCTGACTGGTTCAAGTAAGCAGTCTTAATTGATTCCATTAACCAAATTCCTTACCTCACTGCTGCAGTGATTGCTTTTCTTATGTGACTAAAATAGTATGGCCATTCTCAGGGATTATCCCTTCCATGCTCATTCTCTCTCTCTCTCTCTCTCTCTCACCCACACTATGTACCTCTTATCTTATTGCTCTCGTGCAGCCACTCTCTCATACCTAATTTCCATGACTAATTACATTCACTCTTTCTTCAAGCACATAACACCAAATTCATGCATAATCCATCTTGCAAGTCAAAATCCTTTCTATATAACACATACAGTCTACCATTTCCTCTTGTGCAGTCTGTACATTGAATCATTTTTTTAATATCTGACCCACAAATGAAAGGTTTTCTTCCTTCTTGCCAAAAGCAATACTCAATCTTGATTCTTTTTTTTTTTTTTTTTGTCTCATTCAACAACTTTATTCATATCTTCTCTCATATATTATTATTATTAAAAATAATAATAATAAGCTAATGCCTGTTATTCCTTTATAGGGAGTAGGTGAGGCCTTTTAACCCTGTCTAGCTTTTAGAGACTAAGTGGGCATCTCAATCTCCATCAGTAGCCATTCAGAAATAGCTAATGAGTACATTTTGCAAACATTACACTGCACAAAAGTACCAGCTTATCTCTTTCAAGTTGTTTATTCTGACTAGCATCATTATTTTCTCCATTTCTCTTCTGTTCTTGTGGCACATCATCATATCCTTTTTCACCCAGTTCTGTTTTTTGTATTCTGCCATTATGCAATCCTGTTTTTACTGTACTGTTTCCATATTATCCATATGACACTCTTCTTCTTTCCCACCTCTACTACTGCTTTCTCACATACATCTCTATCTGCCATGTCAGTTCATTTGATCCTTTATTAGAAATTTCACTTGAATTCAAAACCTCATATGCTCCTCTACCTGTCAAAGTCAAATGCATCTTTTTCAACTGCTACATTTTCCCTTGTTCCAATCATCATCGACAGCTTTCTTTACTCCACTGTTGGATGAATTCCTCTTCATGTTTCTTCCTTTTAATCATTCTATTTTTTCTCTTCATCCCATCTTAATCCTGGCATAATGCCATATATTATTGTCTCCATATCCATTACCTTTGTTTTCTTATCTGCTTATCACTCTCCCAGAATGGCTTTTCCATGTTATACTGTGTTGTTTTTAGTCTCTCCAACTGTCTTTTAGTAAGGTTCCAAGTTGCACTACCACACAGAATTGCTGGAAGTACATATTGGTTGTAAATTTTTTTTAAAAAAAAAAAAACAGTTTGGTAAATTTCCTTTAAATATATCATTTTATAGGTTAAAATTTTTTTATCATGTTGTTATTCTGAGTGATATTTCATTACCAAATTTATGGTCACTTGTAATGATTTGTCCAAGATATTTAAGTAGCCTCACTGTTTAGGTCTGTTTTTGATTTATTTCTATGTTCTTTCTGGAGTATTTCCACTATACATTATTTTTTATTTTTGCATATTTATTCTTAGGCATATCTTTAAACTTCATTTAATTCTATAATCATGTGTTCTGATATTTTTGGTGATGTTCCTATTAGTAGTATCAGTGGAGAATTGTAGATTTCTCAAATATTCTTCATCTATATTTAGTCCTCTTTTCTCCCAGTTCATTTTCTCATAGCATATTTATAGGTTGTTGCAAAAATGTAGTTGCCTCTAAGCCCTATTATTTATTTCTATTTCCTATTCTTTTCCATTGTATTTATTTCTGTGGAGAAAAAAAAATAGTTCAGCGGACACAACATTTTTTGCAACAACTCGTGAATGTGTTATGAGAAACTGGACCAGGAGAAAAGAAGATAAATAAGGATGAAGAATATTGAATAATCTGCCTTAAAATTATCCACATTAACAGCATGTTCTGGTAATGTATTCCATTTACCCACAATTCTCCATGTAAAAAAAATCTACTCCTCACATCCTTCTTCATCACATTTGGGATTTTATGGGATTAATCCCATAAAATCCTCTCACTAACTTAAATGCCTCCGTCACATTACCCCTTTTCCTCCTATCCACCAAACTCTGCAATTCACATTTCTTCAACTTCTCTTCACAGCCAGCATTCAACTCTGGGCCCTCTCCAGTGTTTCAACAGCACATTGAAAATTAGGTGACCAAATCTGAGCACATTTGTCCAAATGTGGTCTGACCAGTGCTTTATACAGTGCCACAACCACCTCCTTAACCTTACATGTTAGGTACTTCTTATTATAGTAGATAAGAAGTACTTGGCGTAGCATAGTAACCTGCTGTGGTTTATCAGCAAAAAAGACATAAGAAAAATACTGAATAACTTGGACATTAGCTTCCAGCCCTGATGGTATCTCTCTCTGTTTGTACTCAAACATTGTGCTCCAGAGCTAACACATCTTATATTGTCCATACAATCTTCTATACTTAGCTAACACCGTATCCCAGTGTGTGGAATCAGTCCTGTATCCAGCCTATTTCAATAAAGGGAGATAGAAATTTGCTATCAACCATTCACCACATCACCTCAATCCTCTCCAGAATAATGGAGAAAACATTAGTAGTCAACTTCTCCATTGCCTAAAGGTCCACTAGTTAATGAGCAACATTAATGGTTTTTGCCATTGATGTCCCACTGACCTCAACCTACATCGCCCACCACTAGACATGTGCCATGGAAAGCTTCAGAGAAACATGCTGTTGACATTTCCAGAAATTTTGATTGCATCTGGCATTGAGGTCTTCTAAGCAAATTGACATCCTTCAGTCTACCTGCCACACTTTGTAATTGGGTAGCCAGCTTTCTCCCTGTTTATTCTTTGCATGTCATGGTGGATGGCTCCTTCTCTTCAAGCTTCACCACTGATGCAGAAATGCATCAGAGCTGTTCTATCACCTATCTTTTTTCACCTGTACATAAATGACCTATTTTTGGTCATTGCTAATCCTTTTTCCAGTTTTGCTGATGATAGTACTCTCATTTATCTTACCCTTACCCTCAGTAACACACATATCATCAGAGAGTATTGATTTCTCTGCTTCAATAACATATACCTTCAACCTCTCTTGACATAAACTTAACACATCAATTGCTCTCTCAGTATCAAAAAACTAGGCATTCTCTGCTGATCAAGATTCTATTTATCCCCCCCCCTCCCACACACACACACTTCTAACAACTCTATACAAATTCCAAATCTACCTATCCTTAAAATACTGCTTACATGTTACAATGAATTGAAAAAAATGAGTGGATGGTGCACTTAAACCTTCCTAGAAAAAAGAAAAGAGAGAAGTTCAGTTCATAAATGATCCTTCAGTTACACACTTACTTCAATTGTCTCACTTAATTCAGTTATCTGTCTGTTCTATAGATACTTCCAGGGTCGCTGCTCCACTGAACTTGCAACCATTATTCCTCCACGTTCTGTTGCTCATGTTAAAACAAGAGCATCAGCTACCCAGCATCACTTTTCATTGCAAATGTAAACACACCAAAATTGTTTCTCCTCTTCCTCTTTTATTCCATCAACCTATGTCTGCTCGAACAGCCTTCCTCATGAAGTATTTCCAAAAAATTACAACCTGCAACTCTCCAAGAAAAATAGCAGTAAACTTCTTTCTCAATCTGCACTTGCGCTCCACACAGCACTGTATGTGCTTATAGGTTCTTCAACCTATCACATATGGAATCAGTATTAAAAAAAAAGAAAGAAAGAAATGTGCACAAATAATGAAAATTGCATCTCTCATTTCTCCCTGTTATCTGTATTTCAAACACACACATAAGTGTCCATTCTGCATTTTTAGCTTTATTTTTCACAATGTTCTGTTTGATTTAATGTTCATTGGAAATAAAAATGCATAACCAGGTTTGCTTAAAAGTATGAAAATGTCAAGTGAAGCCTCTCATCTCCTCTTCACAGGCATATTGAATTGGTACTTCTCTTTTATATTGATTTTTGTTTTTGATTTATAAGTTATTGTACTCTCCTTTGTATATTCACTTTTTTTAAAAAAACAAAATTAAAATGTTTTTTTTTTTTCCTTACATAGCTTGTAAGACCCACAGGAACTGTGATAATGGCCTTTGTTTACAAGAAAAATGGATCTGCAATGGAATAAATGATTGTGGTGATTACAGTGATGAAAAAGATTGTACCAACATGTCAGGTGGATTTAATTCCCCTAAAGGTATGTAGTGAATATGGGAAAATGAGTTGAAAGTTTATTAAAAGTTCAGTGCTATGTTAAAAAGAAGTGATAATCTTAAAATAGTTTTAAAGATTACCAAGTTAAATGGGTAAGAATAAAACGTATGAATTATGTGAAATTAAGCAAGCATTGTGAAAAAGTTTAAGAAAAAGTATAAATGATAAAATAATGACTGATTTCAGGAAAATTTATGGTACAGATTAGGATACAGGGGATATGATAAGGAGATATGAGTAGACACTGGTCTTGCTAAAAGAAGAGTGAGAAGGTAAACTGTGAGTCTGCTGCCTTGGCATGATAGGGTTGAGAAAGACCATGATTGCTAATGAATCAGTGAAAAGATTGTACAGGAGGAATTGTGTGGGTGATAGATGTATGGAATGAATTGAGTAAATTTGATGGATGAAATGTTTGGAGTTAAATCGTTGGACAAAGTGTTGTACAATGAGAGTTTGGAAGTGCAGAAGGTTACTGCAGGTGCTGTTGGGGGGGGGGGGGGGGACAAATGAGTGTCAGTGTAGAAATAATCGTGAACTGCAGGGTACATTTTCCCAGATTCCAAATCAGAATGGTTTCATAACATAATGACATTATGAAGGGTAACTGTGGGCCCAGAGGCATGTTCAAGTGCATGTCCACAAATGTTAAAATTATCAGGGGAAAAAAAAGGAGTGAAGTTTTTGGCATTGATCAGCTGAACTTGACTAAAAATGATAGATATCGGTGAAACCTGGTTGCCAGAAGTTGATAGAGTTACAAGAATAGAATGAAAGTGATGCATTTTTAGGAAGGACATAAGGAGAGCTATTATTGATGGCAGCTGAAAAACTTCACTCAACAAAAGCAAAAATTAAGGAAGATTTTAGATCTGAAGGAGATAGTTGATTTAAGTTATCTGATGTGAGACAGAAGCCAACGGGATATAACATATATTGTTGGTTCTGCTGTAGATCATAGCAGGGGAAGAGGAGTGCACACAGAAAGATGCGAATGCCATGCATTAGCAGATTAGCATAATTGAGTGCAGGGTAAACAATAATTATGGGGTCTTTCAACTATGAGGACATAAATTAGGAGGAAGGGGTGCATGGCAAGATGAAAACAGAATTTATACAGCTACTAAGGGTAATTGCCTTAAAAAAAAAAAAAGCATACAAAAGAGGGAACTAGAGGTTTCAGAATGCTGAATTCGGTAATAGCATCAAATGTGTCCATAAACCACAATAGCCGCTCTACCTCCAATCATGAAAAGGAACCATGCAGTCTTGTCCTGGAAAGTTGCTAAACACACCGGATTCTTGGTTAATAAAAGGTTTGTGGAGTTGCAAAGCTGGTGATTATGACAAATTTAGGAGGAGGCAGCTTGGAACAGTGCAAAGAAAGAATGTCACTAATGCGAAGGAAGTGGTTAGGGATTGTTTGAAGGGAAACAATATCAGTTTGCATGCCCAGGGTCAGGAGGATAAAACAAGTGGGAGTTAAATGGATGAGTAATATAAAGTAGTTGCTGTAAAAAAGAAAATATTGTGGAGGACATATGAAGAAAGAGGTGATCAGCATACATATTCATGATGAGTAATACAAAAGTACAGGCAAGAAAGGTGACCAGTATGGTAAGGAGATATAAATCGAATAATGAGAAAAAATTAGCCAAGCAGGCCAAAGGAAATCCTAAAGTTTTTTTTTGCTATGTAGTGCCTAAGAGGAAAATGATTATGGAAGGATAACTTTATGAAAGGACAGAAAAATGAAATGATCACTTTGCAAGCATATGTGTCATTGAGGTGATGATATTGTGCAGTTGCCACTATGATAGAGTCTTATATGAGAATTGAGGTATGTGAACTGAAGTTGTTCAGCATGTTGAAAAATATCGATATGAACACAGCAGTGGGATTGGACAGCATGTATTATTAGAATATGTAAGAGAACCGGCAATGCCTCTGAATTTAATATAAGTCTCAGTTCTTGCAAGGTTCTAAGGGAGTAGAAAGACATTAAGACAGTTCCATTACACAAAGATGACTCTAAAACAGGTAACAAAGTATAGACCAATTAGTATTGTATGAGTGGTGGTTAAAGTATTGGAAAAGTTGTTTAAAGGTAAAATTCAGGAATGGGTGGATAGGAATATGATACTGTGAATTTGTACATTTTACAAATCCATGCACGCAGCTTGGATTTGAAATTGAAAATGAGAACTCTCTCCCTTTCTTAGATACACTAGTCGCACGTCTTCCCTCAGGCTGTCTATCTTTCACTGTTTACTGCACACCTACACATACTGGCCAATACATACATGCTAACTCATATCACCACCCTTCGCAAAAATTTGGAATCATTAACACCCTCAAAAACAAAGCTATAACAATTTGCTCTAATGAACAAGCTCTTAAACAAGAATTAAAAATTATTAACAATACATTTATAAATAATGGCTATAGCAAAAATACTATCACTAAAGTTCTTCATAAAACTTCATCAAAAAATAATATAGATTACAGTAAAACCATAGTGTCCCATACGTTAGAGGGTTAAAAAAAAATAATAGAATCCTACACCATTATAATCTTAATGCCACTTTTAAAGCACCTTTAAAATTAAAAAAAACATATTCAACTCCTCTAAGGATCCTCTCTCCCCCATTGGCACAGCCTGGAGTTTATCGCACTTGTAACTTGTCTTATATTGGGGAAACTGGACGTACAATCCCTATCTGTTAAAAAAAAAAAAGAGAGAGAGCGAGAGAGACAGGCATTAAATTTAACAAGTTTGGTGAAGCAGGTTTCTCACATCATACAAAAACCTGTTATGAAATGGGAAATTTTAAGAAGCCTGTGAAATTTTGATTAACCATCCTAATCTTAACAATAATGGTGGCATAAAAATCCCAAAAATTTGAATGGCACACATTCAGCCCACTTAGTTTCCAGCAAATTCTGACTTTAGGACTAAGCAATTTTTCAGCTGTTATTGGCCACTATCCATACCAGTTGGTTGTAATTTATATGTTTAATTATATAAGTAATCTTTTATTTTAATTTATTATTTATTAATTTTTTTCCTTTTTGTAAACTTTTTGTTCTCCAGCTTAATTTAATTTTGTAACCTAATAGATAATAATAAGACTCTAGCTTTGATGTAGTGTTTTTTTTTATATATATATATATGTATATGTATACTCTAGATCAGTGGTTTTTAACCAGTGTTCTGTGAGAAGTTCTGGAATTTGTCAGCACAAATTAATTTATTGATGGTTTAATTGATGTTTAATTCTTCTTCTTCAACCTTCTGGTTCTGTCCACTGCTGGACGAAGGTCCCCCCCCCCCCCTTGATTTTCCAGATCACTCGGTTTTCTGCTTCTCCCATCCATCTCACTCCTGCAATTTGTTCCAGTTCATCTCTCCACCTTCTTCTTGGTCTTCCTCTTTATCTTGCTCCATCCATTGGTCTCCATTCTGTTGTTTTTCTAGTCTATCTCCTGTCACTGCATCTGGCAATATGGCCAGCCCATCTCCACTTAGCCTGTTTAATGTATTTTACAATATCCATGACACCTGTTTGAGATCTTATTCAGATATTTGTGTTCCTATCTCTTAATGTTATTTTTAGCATACTTCTTTCCATGCGATGTTGTGTTCTGAGTTTTTTGTTTAGGGCTTCTGTTAAAGTTCATGTTTCTCCTTATGTTAGGACAGGAAGTATGCACTGGTCGAAAGCTTTCCTTTTTAGACTCATAGGGATGTTACTTCTGAATATGTCTCATTTTCTCATAAGCCATCCATCCAAGGTGAATTCTTCGTTCAATCTCTTTTCTTTGGCACTCCTCAAAGGATAACAATTTGGCCCAAATATACATATGAAGTAACTTGTTCTATTTCATGGTTCTCAATTTTGATAGTTCTATGGTTTTGTTTTTTCTCTATTTATTTTTAATCCAATTTCTCTGGAGGCTTCATTTAGGTGATTTAGCCTTTCCTCCAGATCTTCAACATTATCTGCTATCAGGACAATATCATCTGCAAATTTCAGATGATGCAGCCTTTCTCCATTTATGTTTATTCCTTTTGTTTCCCAATCAAGGCTTCTAAAGACTTCCTCTAGTGCAGCTGTAAATAATTTGTGAGATATGGTGTTGCCTTGCCGGGTGCCTTTTTGTATTGGGAACTTTTCACTGTTTTTATATAATTTAATTACAGAAGTTGCATTATTGTAAATATGTTTTAGTGTTTCAATATATGGTTTCTCAGTTCCCTGGGTTTCGAGAGCTTGTAGTGTTGCAAATGTTTTAACTGAATCAAATGCTTTTTCATAGTCTATATAGGCCAGGCATAAAGATTTATTGTATTCAATTGATTTTTCAATGAGCTGTCTTAATGTGTGAATATGGTGCAAAGTATTGTAATTCTTCCTAAATCCAATTTGTTCACAGGATTGCATTCCCTCTAATTTAGATTTTATTATATTAATTAATTAATTAATGGTGTTTAATTAATTATTGATTAATAATAAAAATCAGCTAAATTACCAATTAATTATTAATTTATACATTACAAAATAACCAAGGTGTTCCTTGAAAATTTCAGGATTTGTGAAGTGTTCCGTAGTCGAAAAAAGTTTGAGATAAACACTGCTCTAGATTATGACTTTAATGTGAAGGTCGAAACTTCGAGTGTTTATTTTGGTTTATGTTAAACTAAAGTTTTACTCTAACACCCTAATTGTGTCCATAATTTTCATGATGTGACAGCTATTATCTTTTGCCAACAATTCCAGCCTGTTTCATATTGTTCTGTAAGTACAGTAATCCCTCGATTAATGTGACCCCGATTAGTGTGTCATTTTTTTTTCGATACCCAAATTCGATTAGTGTACCTATATACATCTTAAAAATAAATGTTACAAATTTTAAAAATTTTCTGTCTATTCTTTTTTATGGCGAACTATTTTAAAAAATTGCTCACTAGAATGAAATAATTTAGTTACCAATTTAAAACATTTTACGAAGTTATTTTTAATGGTATACTATACTTCTTCCATGTATACTATGTTCCAAATTTTTACCGCCAAAATGTATGTCATCTGCTATAGTATGGCCACAGATTCGAGACCCTTCGACAATATAGTATATTCGAGAATATAGTATAGCCACAGATTCGAGACACTTCTGCGCATGTCACAAAAAGGAGAATCCATTCCGATAATAAGGTAATCAATCCAGCTTCTGGGATGAGTTGTTTATTATTACACGTCAGAAAATTAACTTCTCTTTTATGATCATTGTAGTTTTTAAAGTGGTAACTATTTTGCTTGTATAACAGTTGGGAAATTTTATCTATAAAGCACGTGATTTCGCATGTTGGCGACTAATTCATGCATCCTTCATTTCTCCCCTTTAATGATGACATCCAAGAGTTAATTAAATCTCATTCTGAAGAATTGAGTGATTCCGGCCTGCTAAATTTAGATGCACAGTGGGAAGATCTCGAAGAATATGAAGAAAACTTAACCACTAATAGTCAGCCAAAAGAGATTTCACAGAAACAATTTGAAAATATTTTTCATACAGTTGAAGTTTTTAAGCAGCAATGCTTAGAGGCTGACCCTGATGAAGAGAGAAACAGTAAAATTTGCAGAAGAGGCAATAGGGCCATACCATCAGTTGTATGAAAAAAAGAAACAAAATGCCCACCAAACTACGTTGGCTCAATTCTTTGTTAAGAAGTAGAATAATAAAATTTATATTCTGAATATGTTTTATTGTCTTTCAGCTTCATGGTTTTTCCTTTAACTAGACCCTGAGACATACCCTAATTCTTTTATAAAAAAAAAATTAAGGGTTAAAAAAGAAATCTGAGGAACAAATTATACATTTTCCCATAGGTTACTTACTATATTCGATTAATGTGCCTGTTTTAAAGAACGCATTAGGTGCACTAAATCGAGGGATTGCTGTACTGTACATCATTAGCATCCCTGATTGCCCTTCTTTCTTTTCATCAGCAAATAATTGCACAACAACAATCCAAGGATCACATCCCTGGAGTATACCACTGATCACCTTAAATCTAGCAGATTCATATCGTCCTATTATTAAGTTATTTCTATATGCAAGTTCTCACCAACTTCTAAAATCTTCAAAACCATTCCAGAGATACTCGTAGGCTGACAGTTAAACATCAATTCTTGCACCATCCTTTGTACAACAGAATTATAATAGATTCTTTCCATTCCTGTGGGATCTTTCCTGAGATAAACTCAAATTATACAAACATGTTTAACATTGGTGCTGATATTCCTTCTTTTCCTATTGCTAAATTCTTATCCTAGTTATGCAACAATTCTTGAATCTCCTGCTCATGCACTTCTATCTCTTCATCCATTGTACTGATAGCCCTGTATGCCATGTTGCATACGCCTAGTTGACAGTGCCAGATTAAACCCTGTGGAGGCCCCTAGACAGTCGAAATCTCGGGAGGCCTCCTCGCAAATTATCTCCTAATATTTGTTTAATTTTACCGACCAACAATTTTAATAAACCAATTTTATTACACAAAACAATTATTAATATTATTAAACAAAAAGTAAGGAATTTTTAATTTTAATAAACAAAGAAAACTTTAAACATTCACTTTCCTCAATTTTTTTGTGGTGAAATCTTTCAGGATATCTTGGAAGTCTACCTTTTGCACCGTCTAATTTCTGTGTGATAGAAATTAGATGGTGAAGTTAATCGAATTTCATTATAACTCAGAAAAGCTAACTAACTTACGCAGATGTCAGGTATATATAATTGGTGTTCTCAAAGCTTCCACTCATGAATATTCTACTGGAGTCTGCAGGAACTTGCAACACACAAGCTCACAGAAAGCTTCATTTCTGGTGGTTTTTCATGCATGCACTCTAGTGGGATAACATTAATGTAAAGTTTTCATTTCTTTGAGTTGATTCATTTTTTCTATCTTTTGGAAATAATTTAAGAAAGCTTGATTGTAATTTTCTTTCGAGATCAAATTAATATTATTTTGATCCGTTGTTGTGGGGCCCCTAAAAGGCATGGGGGGGGCACATACACCAGTGCCTACTCTGCCTATTTGGTAATCCGGCACTGCTGGTTGATATAATTTAGTGAAGCACTCGTTATATGAACAATCACATCTACTTCTGACACAAGGGTACTCTACACAGTCTAACCATAAATACTGTTATAACTTGAACAACTCATAAACCTTTAATCTATCAGTAAATCATTTACATCTTTCAGCACATACAAACCACATGTATAACATGCATATAGCAGCACTAAATGTTTGAAATGTCATCTTTTGCCTTCACGTATGCCCAAAGTCTGTAAGACCACATATCAATGGTAGCATGCACAACATCCAACAGAATTACTGCCACTGATTGCTCCAAATCCACCTTCAGGTTGGTGATACTGGAGTGTCGTTTCTTGCCTTCTCAAGCTCCACCTACAATTTGAAGTCCAACAGATTCAGATTAGGACTTCCAGATGGCCAATGAGATGATATGTGGTTGGACACATTTGCCTCCAACCACTGTGCGATCCTTACCTCATGTGCAGGAGCTGAGTCCAATTGGGAGGTCCACTATAAGGTGTTGTTCAGGGGCCAACCACACATTCCAGCATGATGTCTTGATACACTTTGGTGAAGGTTTTGCCCCTTTCTTGCAAAAACTTTGATGCGTCTGATATGTCACCCCCACTATCAAACCATCACTGATATGGGGTGACGACCTCTCTGAATTCTGGGTGCTATGTCACACGCTGTGTGACTATCCAGGGCATATATCCATTTGTTTTGTGGTTAAATGACTTCAGTGGTGAAAATCTTTTCATCTGTGAAAAGGATATGGCTGTTTGTGTACTGCTGGAGAAGTGCCTTTGATTTTATCATGCCACATAAGTTGTTGTGTTAAGATGCATCCCCAGGTCATCAGTTAGCACACATGACATTATTTTGTGTGAAATGTTCATCTTTCACAACATCACTTTCTATGTTCTCACAGGATTATGGCAGAGTGATGCCCTCACAAACTGTTGCATTCTAACACACTGTGGTTGACCTGTTCTTTGACTGTCAGATATGTCTTCAGTGTTATTATAATGGCTACCATTCCGATACACAAACACTTTACTGATCCCAAGTGTTTTAAGCATTTTGAAAATAACAGGTGGCTGCATTCCAACCTTGAAGTGCTATTACAGCTACACAGTTCTCATAATCTCCCTGTCGCATGTTAACCTGTACAGCTAGATCTCTCTCTACTGATAAATATATGAATGTTGGCTGCACACAACCCCACTAATGGAACTGGGCCTGCTCAATTCTGTGGGAAGCTTTGGGGTGTGTGTTAGTTGTAACAGTATTTATGGCAAGACAAAGTACATTTAGTATTCCTCCACATTCATTTTTTCTTTTACTTGCAGCATAATGATAAAATTCTTTTGGATTGCCTTTTGTCTGCACACAGTCAATTTCTTTTCGTACTATAACTCTGCTTTCTGTACAATACTTGTAACCCATTTCACTCCCACCCTGTTTGTTCTTCGAACTCTATTGACACACACTCATATGCAGAATCATATAAGCGTTGTTTCAAGACTTACAATGTTCTGCTGCTGCTAATAACCTTACCTTTCAGTAACTTAATTATACCTTGGGAGTAAACTTAGTATTCTCCTGAGTTTTTCATAATTTTCAGCTTTGAAATACAAAGCTGAAAATTATGAGATCTGTATCCTAGCTACTTCCCTTATTAGTATGACATGATTCCTCTCATTAACTGGCAGCAAAACAGTCACATCTTTAACTCTGACCACTTTTGTAGTCTTGTTTTAATTCAATACTGTAAGCATAAGTATGAAGTAACTTCATGACTAGTATACTTGTACATAGATGCTAAGTTTGCAAAAAAATTATATTTTTTGTTTGATTCTTTATCCAAATGGAAGCAAACAAAGTTTGCATGTAAAGTAACTTCATGACTGGGCTACTTGTGTATAGTGGTTGGTGACATCACATGAATTGTCTATTATCCCACAATAGGCAATCCATAATGTTATAACATTATATATCTCCTTTTGGACATATATAATGTTATACATTATGGAAGGCGATCACAATCCAGACTGGTTTCAACCTTTATTGAAGTCTCATTAGTGGAAGCCACACCAGGAGAGATACCTTATCTTATATGTCTTATAGGTCTGATTCCTACTGATGAGACCTCAACAAGGGTCAAAACCAGTAAGTAGTGACCCTTCCCATAATTCAAAGCATTATACATGTCTGAAAGGGTGTGTGTGTGCTTTGCATTATGGGATAATAGGCAATTGATGTAATGTCATCTACTTTGTACAAGCAGACTATTTGTGAAGTTATTTTGTATGTATTTTGTCACATATAATATATCAGGAGCCTCTATAGTTCAGATGGTATAGATGAGCCCTTTGGTTGGAAAGACCCTGTTTCAAATGCCATTGGTGAGGGGAGAAACATTTATTGGGTCATTTCATAGTGAGCTAGTCGGCCTCATGGAAGTGGAGGGTTTTTCTCCCAGAAACTCGGGTTTTTTTTTTTTTTTTTTTTTTTTTTTTTTTTTTTTTTTTTTTTTTGTCCTTCAAAATAATCATACTGGCCCTGTGAACACACAAATCTGCAGGCATAAATACTTGCTTTAGGTGATGAGTAGCAGCAGAGGAGTGGTATGCCAGTTGCATTAATTTGCTGTGATCCCAAATCAGGAAATTTGTCCTTTCCTGAGGCTGGGTTAGGTTGAAGAAGATAATATATCAGAGAATCAAGTGGAAAAACCTTCTACAGGTATGTAATAACAGCTTCATTGATAGCTGTCTGCTGTTCTACTTGAGTTGTGTGGTTTGCCCTTGAATCTCCTTCCTGCACTGTCTGTTATACTCTAAAAAAAAATTTATTTAAATCACTTACATGAATGGGGACGGGGGGTGGAAGCAGATGGAGATAGAGAAAAGGGAAACCACAAACTTCTGCTTTGGAGATAAGATACTGTTTTTGTAACCTTAGGACTTCTTCAATAAAGTACTGATGCCCAAGAAAGAATTTACTGCTAAATAGCCTTTGTATTTACAATCTGGGAATGGTCTGTTTTATACATGCATACCTGCTTTCAAAAGAGTCCTAATTTTTGAAAACAGTTGTAATATGTCCATAATTTAATTATCACAATGTTGAAATCTACATAGTCAGCTCTCATTGTAAAAACTGTACAATGAATTCACTCACTGTAAAAAGACTTCTCTGCAGTATGAGTTGACTGGACCATGATTATTGTATGTAAATCATGCCAACTCTTTATCATTTACTGGTGTGACCTAAAATTTTAATTTTAGAAACTAAAGTTGAGTATTTTCAATAGTCAAAAACAGTTATTAAGCTAAATTGTTGAACATATATATTAAATTTTTGCTCTAATATTAATTGTTTTCAATAATTGCAGTGTCTGTAGTGATCCTGGCTAGTTCAGTAATATCAGCCTTTCTCATTGGTGTTGGAATTTCTCTGCTTGTGGGCTATATAAGACAGAGGATCAGAAGAGCAAAAATAGGAGGCTACACAAGTATTAATGTGATCACAGATTAATACTTATTAATCTATGATCACATTAATATTATATAAGCGAACCTGTGTTTATATTTATTTGTTGAACATATGAAGTGAATATTTAGTTTTAAATCAGTGCTTTGTTTTGTTTTGCTAGAAAAAATCCTCTGCAACTTTCCAAATTAAGATAGACCTTTTTACTTCATATATAAAAAACAGAAATTATCCTATTATTATCTAACTTATGTTACCATTGCAATAAATGATCATAATTATATCACTTTGAATACCAGTCCTGTGAATTTATTCTTTATTCATAAATTAAAGATACCAAGAAATTCTCTCATCTCAATGGCTCCCACTGAGATGAGACCTCAATAAAGGACAAAACCAGTCTGGGTAGTGACCTTTCCAATAATGCATAGCATTATACATACCCATAAGGATATGTGCTTTGCATTATGGGATACTAAGGCAAGTGATGTGAGGTCCTTTACCACCAGTTGCCCCAGTCCTGAAAATAGTTCAGGTGCAAACTTGTTTGCTTTCACTTGATTAAAGGATTAAACCAAGTATGTAATTTCTTGATATCTTTAATTTATATTGTTGAGAGGCTTATACGCTGGTTAAACATGATAACTAATATTTAAGGAATTGACAGCGTATACTAGAAACATAGATTAAATAAACTTTAATTTATACTTTCCGATATTTCGGCGAACGTCACGTTGCCATCTTCTTGGGAACTTACTACTAAGACACGTGCGCACAAGTACTAATAACAGCAAATGAGACTAAAGCTAGGAAGCTAGCATTTTCCTAAAGTCCTGATGGTGCCCCTGGTGGGCTATATTGGTAGTTCTTGGCCTTTGGGCTGAAGTTCTGATAAACGTTTCCCAAATTTGGGGCAGTCTCATGCATCCAAATTTGTTGAGGTTTGGCATGTTCCTAAGGGCCGAGGCTGATTCCATGAATAGTCTTTCATACTTGAACTTGCTGCGGTGTATTACTGTGGCTTTCTTCCATCTTATTCTGTGGCGAGTATCCAGAGCGTGGAAACCACACTCTGGGATGAAAATACTAC
The DNA here is from genome assembly GCF_054136105.1 of Typopeltis vanoorti. NCBI lineage: Eukaryota > Metazoa > Arthropoda > Arachnida > Uropygi > Thelyphonidae > Typopeltis > Typopeltis vanoorti. The sequence goes on from NC_143564.1 coordinate 60,717,883, forward strand.
ATACTGTGTGTTACACTGATGGTACTGATTGCTGAAGCTAGGGATTGGAAAGGTGGTAGTGATCAGAGTTTGAAGTTTGGAGAGCATTGCAGAATTTAGCAGAATAGCTCAACCGGTTACTTGGATGTTGAAGAACACATTGACAAATCAAGATAGGATGTTCTTATCCCTCTTTACATGGTGTGATATAGCCACACTATATCTTGACTACTGTACACAGATTTGGTCACCTGCATTTCAAGATCCAGAGATGAGTGAGCAAGATGGTTACTAGTCAGTGGAACTCCCTATGAAGATAGATTGAAGGTATCAGTTGCAAGGTTTGGCTGAGAGGCAGAAAACCAGCTAGCAAATTGATTTCCTAAAGTAATCACATAAATGAGAGAGAGAGAGAGTTAAATTTTTAAATCACATAGATTACTCACTTTACGTATCGCTGGATTCCTGAATTTGAAATTTGCTTAAGGCACTGAAATTGTATGGAGCCCATTCTAAGAATGTGCAAATATCACCTCTGGTATTACAGATTGTTTTATAATGTAATTATGTATTCTAATTCCACAGACTAGATTGCATTTAGTTGGATTTTTAAAAGATAAATATTTGTATGATAATGGTTTTTGTTTTTTTCTTTTTTCTTTTTTAGAATAAATCTTAACTTTTCTAAAGAATATGCTTAGTACATTACTATGTATAAAGATGAAGCTGTTTATGTAATATATTTATTCCATTATCTTCGCAAACTGTCTTATTTTTATACCGAGATTTCCGAGTTGTACATAATATAAAATGTGAAATCTTGACAATAAAATTATCACTTTATAAAAAAGGTCTTATTTATTATCACTAGGTGCTCATATCTCTCACAAAGTCAGCTGTACCACACTTTAAATTCACTCTGACTTGCACACCCACCATTCTTCAAACGAATATCCTGGTTTTTATTCTTCTGCAATTTCCATTTTATGAGAACAGATGGAAGAAATTTAATTTGGTAGATAGGAGGAGTGTTATTAATGAGAGAAACTTGTCAAATGGACACTGGAATAGATCCTTCTTTACTTTTGTCCTTTACAATACAAAATCTCTAGCGTGTTTGGTAGCTCCTCTTAATCATGTCACTCCTCTTCCTATCCACCACGAGGATAGGAAGAGTGTCATGTCAAGGCTTTATAAAATAGAACCACCACATCTTACCTCAGCTGGTCACTATCCTCCTCACCATTGCAGTAGTATGCTGGATAGTCTTAATTTTGCAATGTCCATGATTTTCAACTCCCTCTTCACCATAATCCCCAGTATAGTATAGTACATTACTTGACACTTTGTTGGAGATGGGATCCTGAGAATTAAAGACAATTTTAATTTCTAAATCCCCAAAAGTTTAAGCCTTCTATTAAGTGACGTTGCCCCCCCCCCCCCCCAGGGCCGGCGTTACCATTTAGTCGAACTATGCAACTGCCTAGGGCGCAAAACTTCAAGCTATGCTTTATTCATACTTTACTTTAACATTTTAAAATATTAAATTTCGGTATTTTATAACTTTTTTTTTGTAAATTAATTATAACAGAATTTTCAAATTAATTAAAAAAGAAAATAAAAAAGCCCTATTAATTTAACCTGAAAGGCCATTTTATTTAGTTTAATGTCAATTAGAAACATTTTAGTTTATGAAATAAGGGGCACTTGTAAACTTTGTCTAGGGCGCAAAATAACCTGGCACCGACAGTGCCCATGGCTTCCTTTACAGCATCCTGAAGAGCCAATAACTTGGCACCATTTCTAATAATTATTATTAGTGACACCTCGAAGACTCATCGCGGGAGGACACCTACTGTACAACTCTTCGTCTCCACTACTACACAGGACCTATGCCCAATCAACGCCATCTACTGCCCACCACCGCTAGAATTTTTTGTTTGTATAATGCTATTGCATGCAGCATTGTTTGCAAACAACTGCATGTTTCCATGCAATCCATTCAGAATATTCACATGAAGAGAGAACAGTAATAGACCTAGCATTAAGACTAACGGAACCCAATTGATTGATTTCTTTCTCTTCCTTGATATACTGCTGTCTTATTCAGAGCTCTGATCTCTCAGATATTCAATCAACTAGCCAATTATCTAAACCTATTTGTACGCCAATTGGTTATCTGAACAATCTGTCAAATGCCTTATTATGTGTCTGAATTATTAAATCTACAACATGTTAAGAATCTTCTTGCCCTCATCTATCGGTTTATGGGTGCATGCTTGTAAATGGAGATGCTGGCTTCATTATTTCTCCTGTATTCTACACCAATTTTCCTGCATCTAATTTCCTGTTGTCTCTGGGATTCAACATCATGCCTCTGTACTTAGGGTGAAGTGTCAAGTGGAGAAAAAGGGAATAAACCATGTCATCGGCTCTGCGAAGAACACTGTGCCTGTGTAGTCCTGTAGAAATGGTGTTTGTTCCATAGCTCTAGACCACCCTAATAAAGACATGGGTTCGATTGTAGTCGCCAACTAGGGTAACTTTAGGCCTTCTTTTGTTGTTCTTGAGTTAGTCAATCAGCACAAACAAATAGTTTTTCACACTAGAAAAATGTGTTTTTAACCAACAAGCTAGTCAAGAAGATGAGACATTTGCTATAATCTCCATGAAGGTATTGATAGCTTGATCTCACAAAATCTTCAAGAAGTTAGGGCTAAAAGTAATAAAAAAACGTTAGTTTTATTTATATAACTTTTTTTCTTTTTCTTTTTTTTTTTTCATATTTTGGTTTAGTTTGAACCGTGCACATCATTTAATTTAATGTAGCCTCGGTTGACCATGCATTGGATCACCAGTACATCATTCCTGATGCCGTTAAAAGGGAACAATGGCAAACTCACAAAAATCCATCAGGTGGATCTAGATCTATATTGTATGTTTGTGTGGATGAAATTGACACCTAGGTGTCAGTCAGGAAAAAAAAAAATGTCATACATATAAATGACAAACATTGGAGAAAAACGAAGACGCAAAAAATAAGCGCTCAGAAATTGGATCAAGGCTGCGAAATGAATGACTAAATGCTGCAAAAATGCAAAAATATTCATGGCAAGGTTCTGAGAAAGAAACAAAGGTGTGTTTTATATCTGATTTTGAGATACTGTTGAGGGTCGTAGTTACTGGTTTTCAATAGTGTCGTATCGCTTTCCTTTCATCGGCAAATGAAGTCGGGGAAACAAAGGTTTGTTTCTTTCTCTAAATCACATATCCAAAACCCAGTGATCATAATTATATTCATAAGAATAGAATTTGAGGTAAACCTGCACGTGGGTCGCCGTGCTTGTTAATAATCACTTTCGATACAAGAAAATTCAGAGTAACTATCACTATAGAAGCGATAACCATTCACCTCGGTCGGAATCCTTATTACAGTATGTTCCATATATACTGGGGGGGGGGGCTCTTTCAGTTAATTCAGAAAAATTAATACTTTATTTTATAACCTCTTCTCATTTAATAGACAACTCTGGGATAGTATGAATACAGGATGATGAAAGTAAGAATTGTCACATGTCCAACTGCTCATATTCTACAATGGTAGTATTACCATATTTTAATGAGGGAAGTGGGAAAAAAGTATTGAGTTATTGCTTCTAGGAATGAACAAGCTCAGCGAAAATGCATTTTACAGTTTCAGAATTCACTCATAATTGCTTCCTTGATAAATGTTTTGCTGGGTGTCGTCAAGAATTTTGTAGCTCAGTGAAAGTGGCATTTGCGCTCCATTGTGCTTAACCGCACAAAAGAAGACTTGGGTTCAAATGGCCTTGCCTACTCCCTATATGGGAATAAAAGGCTGATTTTTTTTCTCTTCCGGAAACGGATTTTTCGTCCCGTAAACTCAAGAAAATCGACCGTCGAACCCACATTATTTTCAGACATTAAAAATATTGTGTTAAGAACCATGAGAAGGAGTCACTTGTTAGCTGTGTCTTCACTGATTGGCTACTAGTGCAGTTCATTCTGCAAATTCATCGACTCAGTCTCCAAAAGTTAGGAAAAGCTAAAACGGCCTCACCTACTTCCTATACGGGAATCAAAGGCGTTAGCTCATTTTTTTTTTTCCTCTCTCCCCCCGCGAGAACACATTTAACCACCTTACCGGCAATTATGGATCAAATGCGCATCCTCATAGGCTTCATATCCATCATATATTTCAATGTAATATCAATGGTATTACAATTTAAATTTGCACTTCGCATCCATGATAATCTTGACGTCTATAAACGTCTTGGCCGGTAGCGTGGTTCAGAAATGCGCTGTCCTTAGTTGCTTTGGCTGTACAAAATAATCCAAACTAACCTGGACTACGTATCACTAACTATTGTCCAGATAATGGCAGCTGCACATCTTGATTTCCACTCTAGAAGAGCATTGTAGAAATATTTCGGGCATAAACAGTCGAGTCATATACACCCTCTGTCCAAAAAGAAACCGAACTTTTGATAGATAATTAAAAAAAAACAGGCTAATTATAATTATTCAAATCATTTATTTCAATCAATATACTTTCCCTCAGTAATATGTATGATGCCATGCATTAAGGGAAGAGCCACTACCCAGACTGGTTTCGACTTTTATTGGGGAGTTTTATTTTATCGTCAGTGGGAGCCAGACCCTGAGATGCCAAAGTTGAAGTAATGAAGAATTTATAAATTTTACCTATATATACAAGGTGGTCTCGTTCCCACTGACGAGACCTCAATAAAGGTCGAAACCGGTCTGGGTAGTGGCCCTTCCCTTAATACATAGCATCATACATGTCTTCAAGAGATGTGCTTTGCATTATGGAAGATGCTAAGAAAAGTGATCAGAGCTTACTCCACCTTTACCACGAGTTGCCTCAGACCTGAAAATACTTCGGAATATAAATATATACATATATTTATATACCTGTGATTATATGCTTGTTGTGATACATTTAAAATATATATATATAACATCAAGACGTTCTTCACCACCCTTCCAAAAATCCGTTCTCTAATCAGCCATCCAAAGCCTCCTCATCACAACCTAAAATATCCAGGTGTATATAAATTATGGTGCGATTGCAATATCCCTTATTTTGGACAAACTAACAAATCTGTTGAGCAACGTACAGAAGAGCTTAAAAGAGACATCTCTTACAAAAGATCACATGCAACTGAGTTATCCAGTCATGTTCTTTTTTCAAATAATCCTAATGATCAACAAAGCCACTCCGTTTGCTGGGATAGATCAGAAAATATTTTTCGCTCTGATGATGAGTTTGAGAGAAAAATTATAGAATCAAGGGAAATCCTTCTGAATCCTGTCCACTTAAACAACAATTTGAGTTATAACATGCCAGATAGCCATGCTGCAGTTATTCAATATTGGCGTTCACGTGAGTCTGCACGCATACTTGCAATAAACAATGGCACGCCTTTTAGAACAATTTGAAAAAATACGTTTTTTATGTATCAATTATGTGTGGCGATTTTTTACCTGTATTTTCAAGTTTTTAGATACTTCAATGTTTATTACTATTCTCTTCCTTTAAGAATACCTTATGAAGGCTATTATAAGCCGAAACTAGTTGTATTAATCTTATTAAATCTTTATAAGTAATCTCGGTTTTAAAGTCATTAAATCTATTTTTAAAAATATTTATATACCGTATATATATATATATATATATATATATATATATATAGTCATTTCCTATAGGCACTGTTTCTGCATTATAACTTTTTATTTTATAGATACTATCATGAACACTACTCCATCGAACAGGCCACTATCGTTCCTCCGTTTTCCTCTAACAAGTAGGAACACTAGTTTCTAGTCAACATCCAAACACAGCGTAACTCCAAACATATTAAAGCAACTTATGAAATTCTTCATTTCATCTGCCTATTCGGAATAGCTTTCTCCATACTGGTTTTCTCAATGAATACAGCTCCCTTCCTAGAAAACTTAATAGATTCCTTCACTTGCCCAGACAACAGGGCAGTATTGTTATAATTTTTGTCATCTCTCCTGTATGCGATCAGTAAAAAATAAAATTAAATAAATAAAAAGCCTGGAAAATAATAGATATTGGGTTACCGACTCAAGACACTATGCAAGATCTTTACTGGGAAATCAGTTGTCAATTATATATTTGTTAATTTTATTTTGAATGACACGTACTGTCTTCTGTGAAAATGCCATAGAATCCACTATAATTTTATTTTGAATGACACGTACTGTCTTCTGTGAAAATGCCATAGAATCCACTATAAGATAAACAAATACAATTTTCCATGGATTTACAACTATTATTTGATAGCAGGATACTCAGAGGAGCGTTTCCTGGATTTATGGCAAAAGAGAATTGTTATTGCCTTATGACAACTGTCAGTTTACTAAGATGAAGAAAATTGCTAGAGCTTTTAGGTAAACAGACCACTTATGTGTTCATAAACATTCAGAGTTGCAGTTCTAAAATGTGTATTTTTGACAAAGCTTATAGTTAAAGTATACTGAATGAAAGACCTTTTAATGTTGTTCGCAAAAGACATCGCTCTCTTGTTAAATTCTTTCCTCACCACCCAGCCGAGAAATGGGTGTTGTTTAATTGACATAAGTGTAATATTCTTTGCTATCAAAGCTCTGTGACACCAACTTTCCTTTCAACTGTAGAACCCTGTGTTGAATTCAAATAATCCAACCCATTCTCTTTTCTCTTCATTTCATTTCTGTGGATGTTTTTAAATTTTATATTCGCCACCACTATCAGTGCAATCCAAAGTTCTGTTGTGTTTCTAATACAGTGACTCGTAAATACATATATGAAAAGGGAGTAGTGTGTATGCGTTGCTTTGGCAGTAGAAATGGTCCTAAATTGCCCGAGCAGGATCATTCAGCTATATTGCTCACTACACAATCCTACATGTTGATTGATGTTGATTGATTCATCTGTAGTGAATCTAATATAACGCATGGGATGATGCTAGTGTTCCTTTTCTGCAATAAATGTTGCACCTTTATTATTTGCTGGATAGTTGGCGTTCATTTGTGATTCAATGGTAGGAGGGTGGGTGGAGGATCTCTAACACTGAATCTAAAATTACTTTTAATATGGATCTTTCGTTTCAAATGTAACAGGAACTCTCACAACCCTGAACTATTCATTAAATGTGCCAACAACAAAAATATCAACCTCAGGCTTATATGTATCTTAATTCATTAAGAAAAATAGTTGCATTTCTTTATTCAAAGGGTTAGAGGGATTAGTTGGATTTCACAAAGCAAAATTATTGTTTTATTATTATTGTTCTTGTAGAAACACTACATTAAAAGCGCATCCTCTGACTGACATCCATATTAAAAATATCAATTGCGGTTACAACCTAAAATCATCTAGTTCCAGAGGAATGTTTTCGGGACTCAGAGCAAACAGTGATAGCTATAATTGGCATGTCAGAGATGGTAAGCTGATTGGCTAGAAATGTTATCTATATCTTTAGTAATATCCCCTGAGCCTTCACACTCTGCAAAGCTGAATATCTGACGTTTGACATCTAACCCATTGAATGCTTTAAATGTCAGCAATATAGGTATACCCACACTTGTGCGTAATGTGACAGTAGAGAACATTATAATAAATCCTGCCATATTAAAAGCCTAAATGCATGAACTGCTAGGGAGAACTTCCATACCACTCCTCAGTATGCCAGAAGTGGAAGGACTAAAAAAGATCTTACAAACTATAAAAGCAAAACATCAGAGGGCAAAATAGTAGCTCATCATGAGTAAAGTACTCTTATACTGTGAAGTTTTAGAAATAGAGAAAATATCAAAATGGGCACAAATCCATATATGGCTGTCCGTTAACCATACAATTATAGCATACCTGAACGTCCTCATCTCTTCTCTGTGAGGGTCATTAATATCGTTAACGGTTATTAACGGTTATAGATATCACTGCTGATACAAATAAAATGACCCTGAAAAAAGTAAACATGTTAACCGAAAATAATAATAAGCATGATCACTATAAACACACGCAAAAAAAAAAAAAATAATAATAAAATAAAAATCAGACACTTCCAAAGAAGATGATTCTGTATTCATTGAAGTAAATGAATGTCAAAGATATAAACAATAATGTCATAGGCATTTTTCTTGGGAAGAAGATAGGCTATCCATGCTTCGCAAAATTAAAAAGACACAAAAAGAAAGCCCTAAAACTCTGGGTAAATCAGATAAATCTACAAAGCTAAAATTATAGAGTAAACGCTAATGGAAATGTCATGAATTCCATCAAAACATCGATGATAGGCAGAGCATTTCTGGAGAATCATAAATCTACTTGTTTCTGTCTGCAGGAAACATACCAAAAAACTACAAGATGAACTTGCTTTGCACTATTTTAGTATCACTTGTAAGGGCAAATTTGGAGAGGGACCTTCCTCAATCAGGAGCACCATTCTTGTCATTGAAATCCTATTCCAGTGTGTATAAATATCACTACTGTTAGAGGATGTACCGATTCACTGTCAGCGGGATTGCTAATTATAACATGTTTCATATACATTTTTAAGTACACTAATTGGACGGAAATCAACGGACACCCGCCCCCTCCCATGGGCAAGGTGCATCGTGCCATTTAACGATTACCGTGTTTGTTCACGGTATAAATTAGAGCAATATGATGCTCCCAATCAGTGCAACTGTATCTGGGTGAAATGGCTGGGAGAAGGTAACTGACAAAGTTTAAAAGAAACGTTGTGATATGATGCATGTTGCAGACAAACTGTTGAAAAATTGAGCCATCCTAGCTCAACAGTCAGTGATACCATACTGAGATAGGAGCGTAGGGAGTCAACTGCAAGTGCTACCCGCGACCCACCACACTCACCGAACGTGACCGTAACTTGCTAAAGGATATGTAAAAACTGCCATTCGTCAGGCCGACACTTTGGATGCGGAGTTTCGGGCATCGACTGAAACACGAATCTGCACAAAAAATTCAGAACCGAAGTTCACAACATGGTAGGACAGCAACATGCAAGCCCCACATTACCCGAACCAAAATGCAGTGTCATCTTCAGTGATAAAAAGAGCGTGTATAGTGGCACATGGAAGCTTGGAAAGTTGTTATCGAGCGACAAATCAAGAACGACGAGCAGATAGGCAGGTGTGGGTGTGACAGATACCCGGTGAACGTCTCTTACCAGAGGGCGTAATCTCAACTATGAAATTCGGACGTGGGTAGGGATGTTATGATCCTGTTTTTCCTAGTTTGGCCTCGATTCTAAGTTTGGCATTCTCGGCAATGCAATGAAATGTTTCTCATTGGTGGCGTTTCTACGGAACCGACCATTCTCTTTCAGCAAGACAATGCATTGTGCATCTCCGAAGTGTTCCACTGTCTCTTTATGGCTGAAAGCATCTTTCTTCAACAGATATTTAACACACGTACACAAAAAAAAAAAAAAAAAAAAAAAAACTCAAGCATTTCTATCAGCCGTTATTTCTATAAATTGAAAAATACTGGATCTACAGTATAATCAAGTGTATCATTATGCAAATCATGCACAGTCTGTACATTGTTGTGTACACTCCACATGTGTTTATTATTTCCAGCTTAAGAAAGGTCGCGTCTTACATACACTAATTCCTTCCAGATGTCATGAAGTATAAGTTCTTGGTTTCTGTTTGGTGAACCGTGTGAGCAGGTGACCTCGGAAGAATCTGACGAAAGTATTATCTTCTAAGTAAGACATGGAGGAAGCTTGCCAATCTACCATATGATGTTCTTCGAAGATGTGTGCTACCATTCCGTTTCTTGCTTCTCTCTAGTTTTCAACATCGCCTACATGTTCTTTTTTTTACGGATTTCGAAACTTCTCCCAGTTTGACCTACGTACACTTTTACGACAGAATAAGGAATCCTGCATAGTTCAGGGTGTTTGTAGAGGGGGACCCTTGTGCTTAGGGGGAACGTGGGAAACTTTATAAGGTATTAACTTGTTTGAAGGTCATTCTGATGTTAACCAATTGTAATAACTGGAGTGATTTTCTTCATGTGTTGCCAAAGTGGGGTAAGAAGACAGTGCCTTTGAAATTAACTTCCCAATTAAAATGGGAGTTCATCGGAAAATAAGTTTCTTTAGTGACTTCTCTGAGCCATTTTGGAGGAACTCTCTCTCTCTCTCTCTCTCTCTCTCTCTCTCTCTCTCTCTCTCTCTCTCTCTTTCTCTCTCTTTTGTGCATAGACAGGTTGCTGCAATTCTAAATATAGTGAGATGCTGGTGATAGAAACAAAGAATAGCAACTATATTGACATTTATTATCTTCTTTCTTCCACATCTATAAAAGCAGTTGATAGCTGACCAATATACCGTATTTTTCTCCTTGTAAGACGCCTTCTTTTGTACCTAAAATTTATCTGATAAAATTAGGATGTGTCCTATAAGCTGAATTCGTCTTATAAACCGGTACATTGTCGGTAATTCGTGATCAGTTTGAATATTTGCATGGTCGTTAGCTAATAATCAATACATTATTATATTTACCGTATTTTTCCGTCTGAAATTAAACTGAAAATCTGAAAATAAATCCCAACTCAACATCACCAGAGTTAAAGATCGGTACTATCAAAGTAAGAAGCCTGAATGGCAAAGAAATGGAGCTAGCTGAGGAATTAGATAAGTACCAGATCGACATAATAGGGGTGACTGAAACAAAAAAGACCGAAACTGGTGAGATCTTTCTGAGCAATAAATACAAAATGTTATATTCAGACAATGACAATCAAGGAAAAGAAGGAGTAGCCATAGTATTCAACACAAAATACGAGGCTAATCTTCTTGAATGGCAGTCAGTCTCAAGTAGAGTAATCTGGGCAAATATGAGAATGGGGAACTGGACAATGAGACTTATTTGTGCCTATGGTCCCACAGAAGGTTCTACTAAGGTAGAAGTGAAGGAATTTTTTGAGACTTTAGAAAAAGCAACTGACACAATGAAAAAGGAAAAGTTAGTCCTTGTTGGGGATCTAAATAGCAGAGTAGGAAATGACCGTGAGACACAAAAATATTTTGGGAAAATTTGGAGAAAAGAGCAAAGCTAATAATAATGGCAAATATCTGTTGGATTTCTGCTTAGGACATGGACTGGCTATTACTAACACCATGTTCCAACATAAAAATGTGCACAAATTCACATGGAGAGAAGAGGCTAGGAATAAGAAAAGTCTCATTGACTATGTTATTGTTGATAGTGATGTTTTCTCCCTGGTGCAGGACACCAGAGTGTACAAAGGATTTGAAATTGGAAGTGATCACTATTTAGTCTTGAGCAGGATAAAATTGAATTTCATATTGGAAAGAAGAACATCTAAGAAAGTTTTAAAGCGAATAAAAGTTGAGCAACTCTCAGATGGGAACTGTAGGCTAAAATACACAAAGATTATTGAAGAAAAAATGAGAGAGTTTGAGAACAGAAATCAAACCTTGGAGATTCAGTAGCAAACTCTGAAGAAAACATTGATTGATTCTGCCAGAGAGGCATGTGGTGAGGTTATCTGTAAGGATAAAAAAAATCAGAACTCCCTGGTGGACACGGGAAGTTAAAGAGGCAGTGAAGGAAAAGAAGAAAGCATACCAAAAGTTCCTGTCAAATGAGTCAGCTTGTGCTCTTAGAGAATATAGAGACAAATGCAAGAATGCTGAACACTGTGTAAAACTAGCTAAACAAAAGTTATGGGAGGACTTTGGCAAGAATATAGAAAATAAATATCAAGAAGGTGGCAAAATATTCTGGAGAATATTTTGCCATCTTTCAAAATATTAAGAAGCTTAAGAATGGAGGAAAGAGTGCTGTAAAAGGAATTAGAGATGATAAAGGTGACATGAAAACGGGAGAAAAAGATATCCTTGAAGTATGGAGTAATTACTTTGAAAAACTGCTAAATGAAACAAGCAGTGACGACAGCACAGTGGTAAAAAACACTGACCAGGCATGCAGTCAGAAATACATATCCATACTTGAAGTAGAAAAAGCCATCAAAGGCTTGAAATGTGTAAAGGTAGCAGGAGTAGATGATATTCGACCAGAAATGCTGAAGTATGGTGGTATAAGAGTCTTACAGTGGCTGCACTGCATAGTTCATAAAGCATTGACAGAAGAACGAATTCCCGATGACTGGAGTAGAGCCCTCATAGTACTCGTATATAAAAAGGGAAATAAAACTGCATGTGAGAATTACAGAGGTATTTCCCTACTGAGTGTTCCTGGCAAGATCTATGCCAGTATATTTGAGAAACGGTTGAGAAGAATTGTGGAAGAAAAGCTTGGTGAAGAACAAGCTGGATTCAGGCCAAATAGAGGCTGTCAGCATCAGATCTTCACTTTACGACAAATAGTCGAGAAAGCATGGGAATATAACAAAGATCTGTATTTAAGTTTTGTCGATCTGGAAAAGGCATATGACAAGGTGTCTAGAGAGAAGCTATTCAATATGCTACAGTTATATGGTGTCAATAGGACTTTATATCAAGCAATACTTAGTCTTTTTTGAGTTGTAAGTCAGCAGTTAGAATTGAAGGAAGTACAGGTAGATGGTTTAATGTTAAATCTGGTGTGAGACAAGGATGTACATTATCCCCTCTGTTATTCATTATCTGTATGGATCACATTATGAACCAAAGTGGTATTAAACATGATATCAAAATTGGAGATGTTAATGTCAGCTCTTTGCTTTATGCAGATGATGTTATACTTCTAAATAAATCTGCTACAAGTCTGCAAGATTCTCTGACTAAATTGAATAGCTGTTGTAATAGATATGGTATGAAGGTCAGCAATAAAAAGACAAAGACAATGAAAATAGGCAGAATCATTGAAAATGTCAACTGTGTTGTGAATGGAGAACCTGTGGAACAAGTAAAACATTTCAGCCAATTAGGCACGATTTTTACTGAAGATGGTAAATTAAATATAGAAATAGACAACAGAATCAGCAAAGCTGGTATGGTGGGAAGTCAATTGAATAAATTCATATGGAATAAGAGAGAAATTAGTCGGAACACTAAATTAGCTGTGTACAAGACAGTGTTCAAACCAGTTTTAACTTATGGATCTGAGAGCTGGGTCAGAAGTAAGACACTTGACCAAAGACTAGAGACCACAGATATGAGAGTCCTGAGAAAGATCATAGGCGTGAACAGATAGCATCAATGGCAATATCATATTAAAAATGAGGATATTAGGAAAGAACTTGACATTGTCAACATCCAGGAATGTTTTAGCAGAGCTAATCTCAGGTGGTATGGTCACTTAAACAGAATGGGCGAGGAAAGATTAGCAAAACAAGTGTTCTCTGCCAGGTTGGCAGTAAAACGACCTAGAGGAAGACCAAGATATAGGTGGATTGATCCTGTACAAAGTGCTTTGGACGATAGAAATATAAGATCTGATAATGTTGGGGTCTTGACAAGTAACAGACTGATTTGGAGGAAAATTGTAAATAGGAAATTAATAATGATGTAATTTTTTCATGTAGTACTATCATATCCTGTACACCCCTTGAGGGTACATGGCAGGAATTTGATGATGATGATATTTTTCCGTCTATAAGACGAATCTTACTTTTTTGAACCCAAAATTAAGAAATCAATATTTTAAACATAAAACAGAACATATTTGATATTTTTTTAAATATTCAAAGTTGCTCTCCAGACAAAAGGCTGCTGGTTCAAATCCCACCATGGGCATGGATGTTTTTGATTGTCTGTGAAAATAATAGTGGTGATGGTGGACAGTAGATGGCACTGGTATAGATGAAGCGGTTTGTGGATGAGATTGAGTAATGGAGACAGAGAGTTGTAGAGTAGGTGCCCTCCCATGATGAGTCTTAGAACTCCCTGGAGGTGTCAAATAATAATAATAATAATAATATTTAGTAATTAGGTAATATTTTTAAGATACATACTAAGAAATTATGCAACACTCTCGGTTCTGGGCATATCATTTTCTTCATCATTCTTTATTTTCGGACATTTTTATAGGCTATTGATCAAAATATTGCTAATACATTAACTTACCCTGCCAACGAATTGCAGAAGTATGATTGCTTTTAGAGTTCTGATTGGTTTATTCAGAATCGGCCGTTAATGACGTCAATCGACAGAGTTAACAAAGGCTAGTGATTGGCGGAAGTCTGTTCGCGGAGACAAGGTACTGGCACTCTCGCCACGGCAACCATGGATCTCTCAACCGGTAATCCTCCCTCCTTCCCCCGTGTATAAGACGATCCCCCATTTTTGGTCTAAAAATTTTAGAAAAAAGTATCGACTCATACACGGAAAAATACGTTAATTATTTTTATAACCCGTGGAGTCTACGAAGGACAGATATAGCTATACAGTGGCATTAAAGCGTAGTGTGATTGAGTATGCTAAAAAAGAATGGCAGCAGGGTGGCACTTTGGACTTTCACCTACAATAAAAATGGTACAAACTTGGAGGAAATAAGTGCAGCAGTTAATATAAGCAAATTCTAAAAAACAAAATCTCCGCAAAAAAAAAAAAAAAAAAACGGCGAAATTAACCAGAAATTGTAATGAATTAAAAACTTGGATAATGGATCGAAGAAGATCGAGCTGCTTCGTATCTACAAAAATGATTATTCAACGAGCTAAATTATTGACAATAGACAGAAATATCATCGATTTTACAGGGTTGCCATCAAGGTGCTTTAGATTTATGAAGAGAAATGATTTACGCATGCGTACAAAAACGAAACAACACAAAAAATGCCAAAACTTTCTCAGATAGCTAGTATGGATCAAGTGCCTCTGACTTTTGATGTGCCCTCGAACAAGACTGTTGACTCCAAAGGTATATATATATATACCCGTAAATATAAAGAGCCAATCGGCTTCATTTCGGCGATATAAACATTATTGAAATTAAGGGGATATTAAATCCCACATTGTTTTAAAACCGAATAAGAAACTCAAAGATTTGAATCAGAGAGTTTCATGCATGAAACTCTTAATGGGCGCACCTTTTTGACAACTCGTATAGCAGAGTATTTAAGTTCTTTTCGCTATACCCTTTGGCATTAATTTGGTCTAGCTACTCACTGATGAAGCCTCAAAAAAGGCTGAAACCAGTGAGATTGCTAATATGAGTTCACTCTCTTAAGGTTTTTGTCTTAAGGGAACAATTTGAGTCTCCTGGGAAAGTATTTTCCGGTGAGGGGCTTTGTCGGTGAATGCTTTTCTTCGGAATATGAGCGGTTCTGCTCGGTGGTGGTGGTGGTGGGTAGAAGGCCATCACTGAGTGGAGCCAACGCTGAGATGGACGGTCTTTCGCCCACAGTTGAGTGGCCTAGGGATCGTCCGAATTTTTAGAGACGGCTTTACTTATTCATAAGGCTGAAACCGGTCTGGGTAGTGACCTGCCACCATAATGTAATAACAGCATACATTTCCTAAGAAATGTGTTTTTACATTATGGAAAATACCAAGAATAGCGATCAGAACTTTCCCACCTTTGCTACGAGCTGCCTGAGTTGTACTACATACTTGGACTACGTGCATTTGCTCACGCTAGTAGTCGCCGATACTTTTACAGTTTATTATACTGTAAAAGTATCGGCGACTCTCTGATTCCAATCTTTGAGTTTCTTATTCGGTTTTAAAACAATGTGGGATTTAATATCCCCTTAATTAAAAAAAAAAAATATATATATATATATATATATATATATATATATATATATATATATATATATATATATATATATATATATATATATATATATACAGTATATATATATATATTATTGTCAAAACTTCATGCGTCTTATAAGGCGAAAAATACGGTATATATATATATATACAGTCAGGTCAATCTATAAGGTGGCCGAGAGTTAAAATTCCCCAGATCCGTGATTCCTAGGGCCCCGTAATTTCTCAAGTCCAAGTTAGGTACTAATATACGAGGATAGTCTGAAAAGTTCTCTGCCTCGACCATAGATGACAACACTATCGGCACGATTTCTTTTTTTTTTTTTAAGTTTGTACATCTGTCATAAGCATCCATGTGAAAATGCAAGTCATTCTATCGAGTAGTTTGTTTTATACAGCTGTCTGAAGCAAAAGTGTTCTTTGTATCCCTTGAAATGGATAAAATTGAGTATCGCGAGGTTATAAAATTCTTTGTAAAAGAAGGTTTAACGCAAAAAGAAATTCATTCGAAGTTTACAAACGTTTGTGGGCACCCTTCTCCTTCGTTTTCGACAATTAAGAAATGGCCTGCCGAGTTTAAACGTGGCCGTACCAGCCTTGAAGATGATCCACGTGAAGGACGTCCAAAAAGTGTAACAACACCAGAAATCATTGATCAAGTCACGATATGGTATTGGATGACCGGCGAGTCAAAGTGCGTGTAATTGCTGAGACTATAAGCATTTCAAAAGAACGTGTAGGATATAATTCGCATGAAGAATTGCAAATGAAAAAGCTTTGTGTAAGATGGCCTGCCGCGCTTGCTCACAGCAGATCAAAAACGCACTTGCATGAAAATCTTTGAACAGTGCTTGGAGCATTTTAAAAAGAACAAAATTGATTTTGCGCGTCGATTTCTTACTATGCATGTGACTTAGTTTCGCCATTACACATGAGAATCCAAGCAGCAGTCAAAACAATGGAGAGAAGCCAGTTGTTTAGCGCCAAAGAAGACAAAGTCGGTTTCATCAACAGGAAAGGTCATGGCATCGGTGTTTTGGGATGCTAAAAGCATTTTGTTTATTAATTGTGTTGAAAAAGGTTAAACAATAACCGCGGAATATTATTCCGATCTTTTAACCAGACTAGATGAAGAAATTCGTGAGAAAAAACCCGGTTTGCAGAAGAAAAAAATCATCTTCCATCAGGCCAATTCACCTGCTCACAAAGGTATTTTGGCAATGGGAAAATTAAGGGATCTGCACTATGAATTGTTGGAACATCCACCATATTCCCCAGATTTGGCTCCCTTTGACTTCTGTCTCTTCCCAAAAATAAAACTCTTCCTTGCTGGTCAGCGTTTTTCTTCGAATCAAGAGGTGATTGCAGCTGCAGAGGGATATTTTGCAGATCTGACTGAGACCACTACAGGGACGGGATAATGGCGCTGGAGCATCACTGGAATAAATGTATTAATCTTAAGGAGATCATGTTGGGAAAAATATATATATAATTTTGAAATTTATAAATTCGTTTTTTCATTGTTAGGCCGAGAACTTTTCAGACCATCCTCGTATTAATACAATCTTTTAATATAGAATTGCTCACAGAAAACATTCGAAACAAACCAAGGACGCAATAAATTGCGTCCTTGGTTTCTCGGCGAAATGGTTTCCTTACTTTCCCCTGCAGCATGAGCGCCTGGCGTTGTTCACAGTAAGGGTAGTTCACAATAAGGGAAGTCACTTACTGTGACCAAAGTCACAGTAAGTGACTTTGGTCAGTGTATAATCTGTTCATTTGTAACAGACCATCGATGTAAACAAATACATACATGTGAACTATACGTGATCATTAGGTGAAGTTAATTATGTAAATATAATTTTATTGTTAATTCCCCAGCTTTAAAATCATAACCATTTACAGTGCATGTTACGCAATTAAAACATTCCTTCACTCAGTGAAATCATGACACAAATCATTGAAATAATCCGGAGAGAGAGTATGCAGCATTTTCTGTTCGTGCAAGATTTCTTACCTAGGAGATACATGGACGTGTATCTACATACTGAACTATCCACAAAATTTCTTTATAGATGAATCAACATAATGCAGATATGTACTATGATGCTACCTTACTCTACAAACATAATTTAGATAGAGTCCAGCAACTAGAGATATAACTACTTATGGATTATTATATTTCTGATATGTAGACACCTTCTAAAAGCCAAAGAAATCCTGCAAACTAAGAATATAAAAGATATCAGTTCCAACTTCACGGTTTATCAGGCAATAGTCAGCACATCAGTGTAACCACATGGACGTGTATCTACATCCCACTATATATACAGGGTGTTAGGGATAAATTTGACAGTTTCGTAAGGAAAAAGAAAATCTTCTTTGTATCTATTAAATTTAATGAATTGACAAAAAAACATTACAGGCAGAGTTAATAACCACCATTAGCATCGATCACAGCTTCAATTCTGCTTCGGAACCTCGAACAAGCTGATGCTACAGTCTCCCTGGGAAGGGCCGCAAAAACTGTTTTAATTTTATCCATTAACTGGGCTTTTGTATTACTGGAAGTGCGATTGGTGTCTTTTTCAACTGCGCCCCATACAAAATAATCCATGGGGTTAAGGTCTGGGGAGTTTGGAGGCCAAACATTTGGACTGGTGAAGTCGTAGAAATTTTCAGACAACCATTTTTGACTTTTCCCAGAGGTGTGGCAAGGGGCCGAATCCTGCTGCCATACATACGGCCTACCATTGGCTACCCTTGTTATCCAGGGCTTGACTACAGTTAGCAACTCCACGAACAAAGCCCGAATTCCAATGCCAGGGTTCTTCAACACCTGTTCCTGCAGATTTGCGAGGAATTCTGCTGTACGAACGCAATCAGATCGTCTGCTAGGGATCTTTCTTCTTGTTACATCCTCGTAGTCACCATTGCAAGTCTCTAGTTCATGCCTGATTGTTTTTACTGTATTCAGGGAGCATTGGGCAGCAGTCGTAATATCCTTATTTTGATGGCGGGCACGAATCATCATGATACAAGTTATTCTCTTCCATGATTCAGGTGGGTTCCAGCTATCCATCCTTTCTGACATCTTGTATATGAATGAAGAAGGGTCCAAACTTTTAAATGAAGAGAAGTGTGTGTTAATACATGTAACTTACGGAAAAATATAATTAATTATAAATATGTCAAATTTATCCCGAACACCCTGTAGTAGGAGGTAGACTTTGTAACTATACAGGCATGACAAACAAATAAATAAATAATTTTATGCAAGGAAAGCTGAATTATATATAATCATTAACATTTGAAGCTTCCGAAGCGCAACTGAAAGAACTATGGCACAATGCTCCCTTCGACTGGAAAAGACCAAAGTTCCACTCTCGTCCTGACGATAAGAATCTTCATACGGGCTTCTTTTTTTTTTTCAGAGGCGTAGCTAGGAAGGGGCGGAGGGGGAAGTCCACCCTGGGCGGCACTTCGAACCTTTTTGAACTTTTGCAGTTAATTCTACAATACAGTCTCGAGAACTCATTTCCAAATATAATAATACTACTGCGAATTTTCATCACAATTGCTCTAAGGTTTGCTAAGTGTGAGAGGAGTTTTTTCTAAATAAACTTTATTAAGCATTACCTACATTACTATGAAATAGACTTCGCCAATGACATAGAAGATTTTGCTAACAGAAAAGCAAGAAAAATAATATTTTAAAATTTTTTATAGTATAACTAAGATGAAAAGCCAAACGGCTATTTAAAAAAAAAAAAAAAAAAAAAATAGCCGTTTGGCTTTTCATCTTAGTTATACTATGTTATAATATAATATAGTGACACACCTTTCGCGCAATCGTATAGCAAAACTATGTAAGTTTTCTTCACTTAAACTCTGATATTCTAGGTCTAGCTACTCACTGATGAGACCTCGAAAAAGGTTGAAACCGGTCTGGGTAGTGACCTCTCCTCATAATGTAAAACAGTACTACATCTCTTAAGAGCTGTGTGTTTTACATTATGAGAAAATATCAAGAACAGTGAGGGAACTTGCTCCACTTTTGCAACGAGTTGCCGTAGTGTGGCACTACCAAGTGGTCACTTACGCTTGGATACGCTGACAGTTCGTCGGCATGAAACGTTACAGATCGTAGTTTTCGATCTTAGTTTCGCTTACTGGCTGAAAAACAATAAGGGATTTTTATCCCCTTAACTTATAACATTTTAAAATGTTGGGATTAAAGTTTTACTTAAAAAATAAACATAGTATTTTAATTTATTTCCCTATACTGTTTTGAGTCTATATAGCAGTCTATATTTTTGTAGTATTTTTGGTGTGTATTGAGAGGGGCGGCCAACTCAGGGACCGCCTCGGGTGACAAAAAGTTTAGCTACACCACTGCGTGAGTTCAATCATTCGCATTCTAAGTGGCAGATCCTGACTTCAGTTTTATACGAAAGGATCATACATTTTAGGTTTAGCGGTTAATATTTATATTTATTTATTAGATAATTGTAAGAGTTGTAAGTTTTTCTTGTTCTCATCGTATTTTATCCTCTCTTTGGTATGTTTAGGCTCAACTAGCCTAAGTAGTGGCTTCATATTACCTTAATTAATTCTGTAACAGGGAGAGTAATCCTATCTGCATAATTTATAATGTCTACCAATTGTGAGTGTGTATTCTGCATTATGTTCACTTGTTTTTATTCGTTTTCTGGGTCAAAAACCCTTCCATCTGCGTAAGTTCAACTGAATGACTCACTTTAAAAGTCCTTATAGGTTCCTTGCGTCCTAGATGAGATTCAGATCCAGGTTTAGCCTGGGTCTGAATCTCATCTAGGACGCAAGGAACCAAATCAAAGGCGACTCATCCTCTTCGTCACCTCCCTAGAAATGGAAAGATAGTAACCGCTTCAGTAACAGTTCCTGGAGAGAAAGTGGAACTTTTTTTTTTTTATGTGGCTCTCACTCACGAAAGGTTGAGCTAAGGATGTTTTAAATCATTTATATATACATTTGTATTTTTTTAATATCCGGAAATCCTGCTATGGTTTCCATATTTCCAAATATGGAACTTTTTTTCAAACCACTTCGCTTCTTCTAAGTGGCTTCACACTGAGCGATGAAATCCATCTCTCACCTAAAGACAAACCACAAGCATTCATACCCACGACGGGATTCGAACCTGCAATGCGTTCGTTGGAAATGGGATACACTCAGTCAACTTGTCTCACCGTGAAGAACTCTTTGTGAACCAGCTAGTGTAGTATTTCACAGTCGAATGTTTTTGGCGTATAAGAATCGTTGGTGTTAAAGGTTAATATTCCCTCACAAACAAGAATAAGGGACCACGAATAGAATTGTTAGTCTCATCTTTCCATATTGTTTTATATTATTATTATTACATAGTTGCGTATGTTGATTCTCTTCTTCTCCCCCCCCTACAACTTTTTTTTAAATTTTTTTGCCAAATTTTTGGCTAGAAAATGATTACAGAGATTTTTAGTTTCAAGTTTATATGTGTAGTAATACCGAAGTTCACGTGATTCACGTTTTTAAATTGGTTTAGGAGATGCATTGATTTCATTTAATTCTATTCATTCTTTATGTGCGTGTGTGTGAATAACATAATGTAAAAGTATCACATGTTCTGTACTTAAAAAATCGTATATGCATCTTTATCGCTTTTACTTAATTGCGGTGAAATATGCTAATTTCCAGCTTCCTTGGAAATATTCGCTCACCTGTAGCTGACATCAAAGAATCATAGAATGATGGTCACTCTATAATTAATACCATCCGAAAGCTGATTGTAGCCAAGTGTTAAAACTAGAAAGATCTAATGGTTTGATACTGTCAAGTCATTTCGTATCCATAATAATGAGCTTTTATAGCAGACCTTGATTCACGAAAAGAATTCTTTCTCATAAATGTTTGCATGTGACGTAACTTTGTTGAAGATAAATAAAAAATGAATCTGTATTGTGTATCGTGAAGAGTTCACTAGTAATTTGATCATATTATCAGCCGATACGCGACCCATAATGCACCTTTACCGACGGATATTCACTCGTGCACTCAAGGTCATAGCAACTATATAACGTGCAGCGTTACCATATTGGTTTGTTCCAACCGAGAAGCCGACTAAAGAGGAGAGAGAGCCGTAGCAACGGAACATTTCAAGGAAGCCCATCATCGCTATTAGGTGAGTGTGATCCAATCGTTATTTTGAATAATACAAATACTGTGTCTTCGACAATCCTACTGATAAGTAGAATTGATTCCAATTCGGTCATATTATATGAAATTAATAAAACAAAGTACTCAATGAATTTCCCATAGCTTATAATCTTCGGTGAATATCAACAAGTTCTTTCTCTTTTCTTAACTTCTAACCCGCCAGTAGATTAAGTGGTACGTCTTGCGATCTTACTTATTCCCATTACCAATAACAACATTAATAATGGCTACTTTCATTTCAGCCCTAGATAATAATATTAATCTTTAAATAAAGGTGTTCGAGTGTAGATATCGGCAGATAATTTTGCAGGCGTCTCTCAACTCGGATAATTATTTTTACTTTTAAGGAAAAAATCGGAGAGACAACGGAAAATTTTAATAAGACGTTTTTCAAATTAAATGATAAGACAAAACGCAAAGAAATGCTTATTTCTGTTATGACGCTCCAAACAGTTACAAATATGATACTTATTTGTGCATGCGTGTTAACTTTATTTCTTTTACATATTATCATCGACATTCTCTTGTTTATTGTTATATTAATGCTAACCAGTGTAAACCTTTCTATGTACGAGTGAACACTTCATTTCTTTTTAATGCTCTGTCAAATAACTTGTAAATAACTGCCGGGGGGGGGGGGGGAAGCCAACTTAACCTCCGTTTCAGCAGTTCCGTGGGAAAGTGCTAACACTTCATGCAAATCTTGCGATACATGGAATTCTAGACTTGTTTACTTCTAGTAATTTCTCCAGATTTAAGTTTTGGTTTAAAATAAAAAAAAATCAAAAGTAATTTTCTTCTATCGATCCAAATTTATTGGAGAAGCTTATGAGAAAACGAACCGCAGAAATATTACACACGAAGGCGTCATATTTCGCTGATTTTTATATCCTTAAATTTACAAACCGTATCACTTGAATTCACATTCAAGTGATACGGTTTGTAAATTTAAGAGAGACGAGTAATATTCCTGAAATATTAATCGCTGCATGCCAAACTATGAAAGAACATAATTTGTGTGAATAGCTCAAATTGCTATCAGTTACTCCTTGAAATTGAGCATTCTTTCTCTGTAAAACCAATAAATAAATAAAAGGTTAATTCGCTTTCCTTCACCTTCTTAGTGCTAAATGTAAGTTTGATTAGTAATCATCAAATGATTTATGTAACTAGTAGTTTATGTTTATATATATATATTGATAAATTCGCGCGTATTTTTTAATACTATTGTTAGTGGACAATGATACTGTACTTATGTGCTAAGTTACAGCTAGACAAGACGTGTTCATAAGACATAGCTTTGTCGAGCATGCCTTGGAGTGCTTGACAGCGATTAATGCGATAACTTTCCTTAATCCATTCCCTTCAGATATGATCATCAATGTTAGAAATAATTGCATGACGCTTCCAAGGACTCTTCGCGAGGGGAAGGAAGTGACACCTAATCGTCTCCCGTACTACTTAATTCTCTTATTATACACAACTACCATCAATGCCTTCTACTGCCCATCATCCCCACCAACAGTATTTTTGTCTAAATCATGATTTTAGTTAAGCTATAAAAAAAATTAGAGCAATTATTCTTAAATCCACATTCTTCACTATCGACTGTTTTCGGATGGGTCGCACACGCAGATTTTACTTTTTTAATGTGTTACAGTAGTTTTTACTATTCCCTAGTGAGCAAAATTCAATCCAATCCTAGTGAAACATAGCCTGGTTAAACGAGTGGTTAGCTTCTTCGCTTTCAGTAGGGTGCTAGTCTCCTAAGTCTACCGTGCCGTGGATATTTTGTGGGTGTCTTATAAAAGGGCAAAGGATTTTTCATCTCCGGTGTTAGACCACCAACGGTTCTTACTGTGATTATCTCACCCTAAGTGCCGTTGATATACTGTTGGTTTATAATTTTTCGTGGAGCGGAGTCGCCTTTAAATAATTTATATTTAAGGACATTTCAAATTTTGGAAGTTTTCCATTTATGTACGATATGGATAGTTAAAAAGTCAATTTCCAACATTTCCGTCGGAAAGCCTAAAGGTTGGAAAAAAAATTCTTGTTCAGAATTGAGTTATAATTGAACTCCGAATTAAGAACTTGAAAGGAAAATTGCATCTGCCAAAATTCCTTTTTTTATTTTAACTTGGAAAAACTGTGGTTAAGCCAACGTAACCAAAGTTTGAACTGATTAAATTTCACGAAGGCTTTACTAACTTAAATTCATATCGGTAATTTTGAGTTGTTTTTGCTTGGAGTTCTTGCTTCGTTAGTACATCGTACACGCGAGACTTCAGGATGATTTGATATGAACATAGTAGTTATCACAAATCTTTAAAAGCGTCGCATTTTATTTCAATATCTGTATTAAGTTTTGGAAATGTGATCTGAAAACTGATCATCATGGCGTCTTTAACTGGAGCACAGGTTTGTTTTCCGTTTTGCATGTGCTACCATAATTAAAATAACCCAAGTACGATATGGTGGGGAGAAAAGAGTACTGAATCCTTCAGTACACGCGGTATGAGATATGCCCTTCGACTGCATACACATTAATAGAAGAGCACGTGTACCGTCTACGCCATTACATCTAGCTGTAGTAATGGTGTTGACGTTGGAAGAAAAAACGTTTATTGTTCAGCATTATTTTCATTCATACTGAGTTGGGTAGAGCAAATGGTCCAAGCCTAAAACACGTTTATGAGTAGTTTGTTCGTTTCCGTAAGCGTGCCCCAAGCAATAGCGTCATTATTGGCTTAAGAGGTTGAGAATCGAGAATGAGTTGTTCCATTCACCCTGTATTTGTATAGGATGTGTCGTGCAAAAAACATTCATTCCAACAGGACTGAGCAACCTGTCAAATGGTTCTCGAGCGTATTTATCAGAACACTTCCTCGGGAGGGTCATTTCGAAGTTCACAGAATTTTCGTACCCTTCACGTTCTCCTGATCTCGCATCGCTTAATGCCTTTTTTGTTTCGGGTGTGTTGAAGGAATGGTATTCCACCATGACCCGCCTTCAAACATTGAACTAAGGATAAAATTACACGATATGTCCCAATGTAGCCGATGACGGAACTTTCGCATCATTAATGTAGCATCATTAATGCTTTATTCGATCATGATTCCACTGATAGTTGTGGATGTACATATCAGGTGTAAACATTTTCTTTTGTTAATAAATCCCTTTACTACAACAATGTTTTGGAGTTATTCAGTACTGTTTTTGCACCATATTGTATGAAATTTTTTCCAGTTGTACCATACAGTGACATCTGCACCAGCACCTTTTTTTCTTAGGATTTTAGGTTGCACCCTAGCCATGACTATATCGCTTAACCCATGTAGCTTACAATAATGTTAGGACGTTTTTCTTGTGAAAATAACTAAGTTTTTAAATATCCAGTGTTTGATAAATATAAAATCTTAAGCGAAACGACATGCCATCAATCGCAATGGTCAAAGAAACTTTAACATTACTCTTCGATCCTCTAACATGCATTTTTGAGTTACCAAAAAAGATTCACAATGTTCTAAGAGGCCAAGTGAAACGTAGCCTCTCTTAGAACAAGGCATTAGAAGAATGGAAACATTGAAGTTATGTTAGTGAAGAATACTGAAAATTAAATAGACGAAAAAGTGACCAAGAAAATACGCCGCCGAAATAAAAGACTAAATAGTACTTGGAATGTAGGAGGGAAAAGAGGTAATTGGATTGATTGAATATCTCCCGAGCTTAGGCACAATTTCTCGAATGATTTTTGAAGGAAAGGTAATGCATAAGAGGAGACAACATTGGAACGCAGAAGTTTCTGGAACAAGCAATCAGGACAAAAGACGATGAATTTAGTCTTTTTCCGTGACTACAAAGACGCAGCGAATTCCTCTACTACTCTATGAATGGTGCAGAAATGATTGCTTAATCAGTCAGGAACCAGAACTTGACAAAATTAATTTAAAGTAATTTTTCTGAATTCGCAAAACGGATTTTTATTTTGTTACTTGATGATAAAATAAACGTTAGTTACATTATAAAGAATTAAATGACGAATTTAATTGCTGAATAAAACAATTGTTTTATTTTATCCTTACTTCTCTTAAGTGTGCAACTAATTTTGTGGAAGAAAGCACGAATTACAGATATAAACTGGGTAAATCAAGCGATGAAAGGGAAAAAAACTAGAATGAAAATTAACAAGGAAAGATTTAATAAAATTTGTACCTCAATGAGGAAAGAATAAAATGAGTTAAGATGGCGCCAATAGATTATTAATGGACCTAATTATATTTAAGATTGGTAATAAATCGTACCAGAATATTCAACAAAAATAATAGAAGGTCCAAATAGGTAACCGCATTAAAATAAAAAAAAATATTTAAAATTGCACTAATTGCATGGTAAGAAAAATAAAGAGTTATAGAATCCCGTAAACTACTTTGGGTTATGGAAATTTTCGTCTAATGAAAGGGTTTGCCTCTTCAATCTGAAGTTTTACGCTTTTCCTGATATAAATTTTTCTGCATAAAAATAAATACTTCGAACAATAGTTCGACAGACGTTTTAATGACAGTTGGCAACTACTGAATTACAGATAATTAACCAATAGTGCTTTTCTAGACGGTAATTTGAAACTAATTATCTCCAACATTACTTAACTACGCCGAGTAGATGTTTAGTACCTGTCACTGCTTAAGTCATTATGAGCTCACTGGGCCGTCCATGTACGCGTGATGGTATCGCTGAATGAGTGCTTCTGCGAGTTGATTAAA
The DNA here is from genome assembly GCF_054136105.1 of Typopeltis vanoorti. Taxonomy (NCBI): domain Eukaryota; kingdom Metazoa; phylum Arthropoda; class Arachnida; order Uropygi; family Thelyphonidae; genus Typopeltis; species Typopeltis vanoorti. The sequence goes on from NC_143564.1 coordinate 60,744,634, forward strand.
AAAAAAATCCTGCAATTGCTGTCACAACGGTTTAGCTTACTTTTTATTCAGTTTATGACGACGAACTGCTGAATATTTCAGTTATAACCAACAGCATGTCAAGATTAATTTAAAAACTACGAAAGATTTTATTTTTTCTGAAAGATAGAATTGTTAATGAATTATTTTTTCGCGTGGCAACTTATGCTCGCACACATTAAATTACTGAGAAGTAGTTTAATTATTTGTACTTTTTTTTTTTCATAAACGAAAAAAAAAAAAAATCGAAGACAAAACAGAACTGTTAAGGCTCTTACGTCATTAACGGCTGGCAAAGTTTCAATCTCATCGATGGCTGAAATGAAAAACTGAGTACACACAACAAAAAAAAAAAAAAAAAAAAAGGGGTGATCCAAGATTAACCCTAGCCTTTTTTACTCCTATGAATTTTCAGGCGAAAACCGTGAAAAGAGATCCCAGTGAAGCAAGAAGACCCTACAGTATAAATTTTCATACTTAATTTTTATTCATTACGTGATTCCTCCAGGGAGTCCAAGGAACTCCTCGCGGGAGGACACTACATCCACTACTCAATTCTCCTACGACCTTCAATGGCATGTACCGCTCATAAACTTCTTTTTTTTTTTTTGTCTGAATTGCGTATATTTAAAGGCCGATTTGTCTGTACGCGGCATGAAAAACCAGTTTCCCTGGAGGGAACTTCTCTACCTCCGTATGAGATCGGCTAACTAACCTTCAATTGAAAAAACCCATGTAAGGATCTCCCTCGTCACGAGAATCGAACCCAGGTCTTTTCCAATCGAAGGGCTTAATGTTCCTTTCAAGTGCTGTTAAGTTTACTTTTGTTTAAATAAACAAAAAAAAAAGTTTTGTTTCTTAGTTTTTACTTCTGGGGATTTGAATGGTATTGTGCGACAAAGTTTCATAATGCTAGACTGCCAGAAAACCATTTGATTAGAGGAACTTCTGGTAGTTTTTAGCCGATTTCCTTGTTACTCATTTCAGTGTTTGAAATCGATTGTGTTTAGAATCCAGTTGTGTGCCGCCCTCCCTTGATGTCTTAAATTATCAAATAGCCATTGTCTTAGGTGGACTAACTGCCACCCGATTTCCTAGTATTTTACTGCATGTTCTACTGAAATTCTTGATATAATACTCAGTGAATGTGGAGTTCTGTTTACATTGAATTGCCAGGAATTTACGTTAATGAAAGATGCAATTTAAGAAAAAAATATTTCATTGATTTTTCGCATTTCTCTTAAATAAGAGTTTGCAGTAGTTAAAGCTCAGAATAATATTCTAAAGATTTATAATTCCTACACTATTGAAAATGAAAATGTTATACTAGACAGATGAGTTCTGTTCTGTCAACAGTTTCAAATTTGCTTCTTTGGAGAATCATTAACACAATATTGATTTTCTCGTATTGCTAGCACTCACTAGATTATTTTTGCATCTTTTTATGCGAAAGACCTGAATATATTCATTAAAAGCCTCTTTAATCTTAAGTGTAATAAATTCTGATCTAACTAGAATTAAGCTGCTTCATGTCAAGTCTATTTCTCAGTGATTTTGCATTTTTTTATTTAAAAAATCATAAATACAGAACTTGTTATCAATCGTTAAGATAAGAGCAACAAGACTCTTTTTTTTTATTTAAACTTAGCAGTAGTAAGACTGCTATGTAAGTAACCGTCCGAGGATCGGCCACAAAATTATATAACTGCGTTAAATTGCTATCCCAAACAGCTAAGATGATTTGGTGTACAGAAGTCGATGAAAAACATTCCCCGTGGCCTTAATTTAAAAAAAAAATTACTTTTTAATTGCATCATGAAATTCCTGAAATGTTTCCTCAAGGGGTGGACAGTACTACAGTAAAAACTTGCATCATTACTAACTTCCTATCTGCAATTTTCCTCCAAATCAGTCTGCTACCTGTCAAGACTCTAACATTATCAGATCTTATCTCTATTTTCTAGGGCACTTTTGCCATATCATTCCACCTATATATTGGTCTTTTTTCCTAGCAGAGAACACTTATTTTGCTAATCTTTCCTATCCCATTCTTCAACTTTTTTTATTACTTTTCTGAATAATAAATTCAGAAATTGTCATTCTTTCTGTTAATGACAGATTATTAATAGTCATTTTTTCCCGAATTGGTTGGCTGAGTGGTTAGCTTATCCGTTCTCCAACCAACAGGCTGAGATTCGAATCCCGCCGTGGGCCCACCCCGCTTATATTTGGAGGTCTGAAGTGGCTTGAAAAACATTCCATATTTGCTCTTGAAAGCAGGGTTTCTGGACTATGTAAAAAAAAAAATTTATAAAATTTTTAAAATGAATTTCTGGTACTAATGCATACTACAGGATCCAACCTTTCATGACTAGTAGTCACATAAAAATAAAAGTTCAGAATAAAAAATCTTGATTATATAAATCAAGTGGATATTAAATCTAGCATTATTTCAAAACCGAATGCAGAAACTATGAAAGTTATTATTATTCGTGACTCCTCGCGGGAGGACACCCACTGTATAACGCTCGGTCTCCACTACTATACCGAACCTCTACTACCAATCAACGTCATCTACTGCCCACACCCACCATAGCTAGTATTTTTTGTCTGTAAATTGCGTGTGTTCAGAAGGGACGATTTGTCTATACGATTTTTCGTACGAAATTTGACCAGAGAGCTTACGGGAATAATCTTTAGTTAATTTTAATATTAGAATGCAGCAGTAAAAGGAAAAATGTACATGGCAGATTGATTTTAAAGAATGCTGATGGTAGGGAGGTAACTGAATCAGTTGAGTTACTGAGTGAGCACTTTGCAAAAGTATATCATCCAGGTGGTGACATTGCAGAAACGAATAAACCAGTAGATTATACGGGAATTGTGGTTAATGAAGTGGAGGTGAGTAGTCTATTGCATAACCTCAATGTCAATACATCTGTGGGATTGGATGGTATACCAGCTCGTGTTGTACGAGAAGCAGCTAAAGAATTGTCAGTACCCTTGACCATTTTGTTTAATTTGGGTCTGGGTTAGTCCCGAGCGGGTGGAAAGAGGGGAAAATAGTTCCACTGCATAAAGGTGGTTCCAAGACTGCTGTGGTAAATTACCGACCGATTAGCATATCAGGAATCATTGTCAAGGTCTTAGAGAAATTAGTCAAGAAAAGAATACAGGATTGGATAGATGAAAATGGGATATTGTATGGGGGACAACATGGTTTTGTGAAGGGTAGATCATGCCTCAGTAACTTGCTCACGTTTTATAATACAGTGACGGCTGAACTGGATAGGGGTAATGGGTTTACAGTGATACTACTGGACCTTGCCAAGGCCTTTGATAGGATACCACATGGAACCCTAATCAGTAAACTGGAGCAGATGGGTATAGATATAGGGTTGGTGAGATGGATAAGAGGGTGGTTGAAGGAGAGATATCAAAGAGTGGTTTATTCAGGAGTGGAGTCTAAAAGACGTCTTGTGACTAGTGGAGTGCCACAGGACTCTGTTCTTTGACCACTGCTTTTCAATTTGTTCATCAATGATATTGGAAAGAATCTGAGAGGAAGTGTTCACTTGTTTGCTGATGATGCAAAGTTGGGTAGAGCAATTGTGAGTGCACAAGATGTCAAAATTTTACAGGATGATTTGGATAGTTTGGAGAACTGGGCTAGGAAAAATGGATGTCAATTTAATGTGGCAAAGTGTAAGGTTATGCACTTTGGGGTGAAAAGAATAGCAGCAGTATATCGCATTGGTGGAATCATACTCCAGGAGATTGAGGCCAGGGATTTGGGAGTGTTGGTGGATAGGGAGTTGAAGTTTAGGGGGCACATTGCAAAAGTAACTAAAACAGCTCACCAAATCACTTGGCTTCTGAAAAATAGTTTAACATGCAGAGACGAACAAGTTGTTGTTCCTCTGTATCAAGCCTTGATAAGACCCCATCTGGACTTCTGTGCCCAGCTATGGGCACCAGGGTTTCTTCGTGATGGGGAGGAAGTGGAGAGGGTCCAGAGACGAGTGACCAAGATGATAGCAGGTCTGTGGAATGAACCTTATGAGAATAGGTTGAAGATTTGTGGGTTGCAGAAATTGGACGATAGGCGAAGGAGGGGTGATATGATTGAGACATTCAAATTACTGAAGGGTTTTTATAAGATTGATCCAGAAGATATTTTTGAAAATATGACTGGTGGTGGGAGGACTAGGGGCCATGCATGGAAGCTGGGCAAGAGCGTGGTTGACAAGGGTGTTAGAGCTAGGTTCTTTACTTGGAGAGTGGTAAATGAGTGGAATAAGCTTCCAGAGTCTGTTGTGGATGCTACGACCGTGAATGAGTTCAAGGCAAGGTATGATAGATACTGTGTGAATGTTGAATAGTTGTTCTTGACATGATGTTAGGGCCTCCCTCGATGAGTCTGTCGACTCCTTGGAGTTTCCCGGAACAATAATAATAATAATAATAATTTTGGGTGTAGTTTCCACTGAATTTATATATATCAAAGGGATTCCTTTTTGATGTATTTGATTGAATCATTGATTCCTTTCAAAGGATTCAATGATTCAAATAAACCTCCGAATAAATAATGCACAAGTTCCTGCATTTTTTTTTTTTTTTTTTTTTTTTTTTTCTTCCCATCTAGGAGTCCACAAGATCGTTTTTGCTTATCCTGCTTCAGTCATACTGCAAGATCAATAGAATTATAAGAATAAGCTCGAGACTAGATGGGATTTCCCATTAGGGACAAATCCAGACTGATCATGTAGCTTGCATTGACCGGGAAAATATAACAATACCAATGTTTTCAATGCATTTGTAGAATTCGTAACCTTAAAAACAGATCCAGCCTTCAAGTTTCAAGAAATCATGTTTAAATACGACACCAACGAGCCGACACAACTACGTTACTACTGTCCAAAATCAAATCGCCTTATCTCTTAACATTAATTTCCATTTTGTCATTTCACGCATTACATTGTCAATGCTGTAATGATTATTTATACGTCAGCAGGATAACGCCATATTAATGGTATACCAGAAGCACTGATTTAAATCATAATTTCAAAAAAAAAAATTAGCATCTTGAATATTCAACATTTTATATGCTATGACAACTTTGTTTTTTTTAAGCATGCGCAGATGTACTCGGCCTGTTTTGTTACGTGTTCTTATCAAGTTCCAGAATTCATTATTTATCATTACATTTATCCCTATCATTTGATAAAATGACATCGAAGATTACGTGTTATTCTAATAGTTTTTAATTTTATCGCTTTTGGTTAATCGTTCAGTTTAATCTGGGCGCATTTATGTTTACTATATATATCCTTAATGAATTTCACTGCTATTTGACTCGTACAAACTGAAGCGAATCGGATAATAGCACGGACATATTTTCTCTGAGACTTGTTTAGCTATAAGGAAAGTAGTACAATTTACAGCTGAATTAAACAGCTGCGTTTCAAATAACATGCACACGCTCAACAAAACAGTACATGGGTATATGCAAAACTTTTTGCAAAGTAAAGAAGCGAGTAATATAGGATTGTAATACGTTTAATAAAATCGAATTACAGTTGATGTCGTATAGGTTGTCAGTGACATTTGCTCGCAAATACAATAACACTAGGGAAGGATGATTTGGAAATAAATCGTACACGAAACTGTGATCAGATGAACATACCAAAAAAAAAAAAAAAACTGACTTGCAAAGCTGTAGCTCTGTCGTTTATTTTAAAAATGGTTGGTTAAAGAAAATAAGCAAATATACCTGGTAAAGTGCTTACAGTGCAGTGAAGCATTATGAGTATCGTGCGATTAGCAGTTTGCTATTTAGAAAATTTGCAGCCTCTGTAGTTTATTGTTCTAAATAGAACGTTACTGGTTTGATGGGTGAAGCATATATGCTTTTCATATTCCCCTTTGTCTGAGAGGGAAGTTCTTTTGAGTGGAGAGTTATTGAGCTTTAAGCTTGCCCTGGAAGGGCAGTGAGATTAGCTGTGTTCAGCTGAGCATAGAATTGACTTGGGTCTTTTGTATTTGTAGAATTCTGCTTCATTGTAGTCTGAAGCTTGCTTGATCAGCAGGTTTGGATGATTGCTTGTCTTGATGAAGAACTCTTCTGCTGGATCATGAAGGAGGGATGTGATGTAGAAATTGTTGACTTCTCCTTGAATCTGGGAGTTTCTAATGAGGCGTGTAGAGTCATTCTCGGGCATTTATTCTGTATCCTCTGCAGTTTTCGAATGTTTGTTTCGAGTATGGCTCCATGCAGGAGATGCGTGAGTGATGACTGGGCGTATTACCATCCTGTATGAGTAGTTTGTTCCCTGTATCCAGTTTGCTTCTTCTGTTGATCAATGGGTAGAGTTGCGCGATTACTTTCGATGTCTTCCAGCTTATGTGTTTTTTATGCCTCGTGAATTTGAGTTTTTTCTTGTCTAGCATCACGCCGGGATTTGACTTGAGTCTCCCATGGAATCTTGCCTCCTAGCAGGTGTATGTTCTCCTTGGTCTGGACCTTCTTTTTGGAGAACAGCATGGCTGAACTCTTCTGGGGATTTGCTTGCATCCTCCAGTCCATCAGGCACTTCTCCATTGTATGAATACTGCTTTGGAGTCTTCTGATAGCCAGTTAGTCTATCAGAAGACTCCAAATTAGAAGACTCCAAAATATGAGCTGAGAGATCTTGCTAATAAAGCAGTATCATCTGCATATAATGCAGTGATTCAAAAACTTGGGTTTTGAGGTATCAGCTATGTAGATAGAAAATAGTAAGGAGGAAGTAAGCCCTGCGGCACACCTGCTAGTATCTTGCGTCTGGTTGATACAGTTTCATTTATTTTGACCTGCATGTATCCATCTGAGGTATGTCAATTATTTTTACTAGATTAATTGGTATATTGAGTTTGTAGAGAAGACCCTGATACCACACCTTATCAAAAGCCTTCGCAGCATCTATAAAGACTACAGCTGTGTGGAGATTCCAGTTGAAACCTTTTGTGATATATTCGACCAGTCGGTGTATTTGTTGTACAGTGCTACGGGTTTTTTTTTTTTTTAATCCGAACTGCTCGTTTGGAAATAGTACCTAATTTATCCATTGCTGATTGAAGTCTTGTAAGGATGACTTTTCCAAGGCTGGATAGAAGACTGATATGTCTGTAGCTTTCAGCGAGTTGAGTTCTTTCCAATCTTTTTCATTGGCGTGATATCCGCCATCTTCCAAGTTATGAGAATTATGAGAAAATGCTTGCATGTGAGGATGGCATTGATTATGTTGACCAGATGCGCAATGGCTTTTCTGGGGAGTAGTTTGATTATTCTGTTTGTGATTCCATCTACACCTGGAGCCTTGTTGTTCAAATGGGTTATGATATTTGTAACTTCTGCTGGAGAAGTGGGTGTGATAGGTTCTGAGTTATCCTTCTGTTGTCTTAAGACCTGCTTGACTCAGCAGTGAATATTGTTGATAAGATTGTTCAGATTTTCATAAGAGGGGTTACATTGAGATTCCAAGGTGTCAACTAGAGCTTCTGCTTTTTCTTTTGTCAGTGTGGGCTACTCCCTTAGTCTGAATTGGGAGGTATAAGTTGCCCTTTTAGTGCGGAGGGTTCTCAAGAATTTCCGGATAGTTGTCCTCTGGGTTTAGGTTATTGTTTTGGTTTCGATGTTTTTGCAGAGCTTCACGGATTTCTCCATTTAAATTATTCAGAGTTGTGCGACTCTTATATTATGGTACCTCTTTTCTGGTTTTGTGTTTTAATCTGATTAGGTCCATGATTTCTCCGGGGATTCGAGTGAAAGAATGTAGTTTGGGTGACTGACTTTATTGATTTGACTGATTAGGTTGTTTACAGCAAAGTCTTCTCCTCTTTATTGTGAATAACAGGGGCTGGGCCAATGTACTCTGGGAGAATTCTAGAGTTTGTCCCAAGGTATAAACGAGTGCAGTGGAGTGGGCTTAAGCAGTATGGGGTTGTGGTCAGAAGACTTCATTTAATGTTTCCAGCTGATACTGGTATCTAATGTTTCTGAGGATGACTATGTAAAGTACATCTGAGCTTCCAGCTGGGCTGTGATGAGTGGACTCTGTAGGTCCGGCTATAACTGAGTTTTGGGTTGAGTAATAGTATAGAATACGACCTTTGTCATAGATTGTGGAGCTGAACCAAGCTGTATGCTTGTCATTAGTCTCCAGCCATAGTAATGGAGTCAGTAGAGCCGAAAATGGAATCCAAATCCGCTGCCAAGAGTGGGATGCCGGGTGGGTTGTATGCGGCGTAGATTTTGATGCTGACGGTATTGTTAGTATGAACTTCAATACCTGTTTATGGGTTGGTCAGGACGTTCTGGCTTAAATAATTTTTTATGTATACGGCTGTATGCCTCCTCCACCGGCGGTAAGTCTGTTTTATACATCGTGAAGCCCCGTAATTTCGTGCTATTAGCTGGCCTAAGGTGCATTTCGTTAACTAAGACTATCAGGATTGTATCCAGTGGTGGGATTCAAATGATTTAACAGCCGGTTCGCTGCCCTAATGACCGTTTAAAGTATTAAAAAAACGATATACCGAAAGGCAGTTTATTATTTCATATAGTTAATACTTATAAAAGAGGTACACAAAACTAGATTATGTTATAAGAAAGTTTTTTAAAATGTTAATGAAAAAATATTAAATAATACCTGACAACAAACAAACTTAAGATATTTCCATATTGCTTCTTGATTGGCGTCCTCACTTGCAATTTTCTTCGCTTTTATCCGAGCATCATGGCTGTGGGATTAATCGTTAACCATCTTTTCACTGTGGGAGTAGGATCCCATTCCTTTTTAGAGGTAGGCCGATTAGAGTAAGTCATTGTGTTTTGATATATTAGAAACAGTTAGGCGACTTCTCTTCTCTGAACATAATGTTCGTCTTTTGAAAAATCCCTTTCCGCTTCTGCTGAACTTACAGCAATTGTTCCGACAATATTTTGAACACTTCCAGGAATTGCATAATTCTGGGAATTTTTTAAAACGTTTTCCACGAAATGTCGATAATCATTAATATCAATTTGGTAATTAAAAATGTCATTAAATACAAGCAATTGTTCTTCAACTGCTTTCCATGGAACTAGTACTTCAATATTCCAGTAATCTGGCTTCAAAAAATTGAGAAATTATAATTTATTCCCATCTTGAAATTGGCTACAACTTGCTTTTAAATGTTCACAATCCATTAGTCTTTTTTTTTTTTTTTTTCAAATTCGTTACGATGTTTTCTAAAAAGTCTTTGCCGAGAAATCGATGATTTTCTACAAATTTTTATATTTTTGAAGGTTTCTGAAGTAATTCATCAATTTTTTTTTTTTCGTATGGACCCTTTTCCTTTCCAAGCATTTAAAATGCTTTGATAGATCTTATCACGAGTTTTTCAGCCTTTATGTCTATTTCTTGGTTGCAGTGCATTTTGAAAGAAGAAATTTCGTTTTTAAAATATCGATCATCAATGCCAAATCAGTTCAAAATATATATTTTCAAGACGGACAGCCATACCTAACTACTATTTTTATTTGAATAAAAATAGTGATGTAGCGCTGGATAAGCGCACCACACAGCTAGGGTTGGCCTTAAACTACACGCAGCCCATCTTGGTCCCAATCTTTATAATTTGAATTCGAAGTTTTTCGGATATTTTGGAAAGTTCTATTTGGTTCTTATTGGATTGATGAAAAATAGTATATATCTTATCAATACATATTTTAAAATGATTTACTTGCTTTATTTCCTTTATCGAATCATCTAAAACAAGATGGAGGCGATGGTTTAAACGGTGACATGTTTGGAAACTGTCTTGCAATCCTAGCGCTCACTCCAGATTTTCTCCCAAGCATAACGATGGCACCATCGGAGCAAAATGCTATTAAATTTTTTTTTCTAGGTAGTTCTTAGTAAGCTCAACATGATTTAAACTTGCCATAACTGAAGAACATATTGTCTCTGCATAGTGTTTTTTCAATTCGACTAGTTCAACGAAAATTGATGTAACTGAATCCTCAACTTTTTTAGAAAAGTATAACTGGTTTGCAGGATATCGTTGAAGCTTCGTCAATAATCAAACATATATTTTCAATAATTTTAATTTCCTTTGTAATGAAATCAACTACTTTCACAACAGTTATCGTTTTTCTTTTTCAATAATTGATGTGCTGCTTTCTTCAAGTTGGAGTGGTTGTGACTGTTTTGTACATCCAAGGCCAATACTGATACAACGGAATCCGATTTTGGTTTGTTATTGAAAAAAATCTGTTAAACTTTGTGGCCTTTTTCATCCTTTTTAAAGCTACCGCAAAAAATTAAATGTTTTATTTTAATATATTATAGAGCAGGAGCGGAGATTACTTATATTTTTACTGGTTCTGTCCACGTGTGGTCATATCATAAACTTTTTTATAAACAAAACACTGTGCTTATACTATTGATAAACATCAGTCAGAACATACATTTCTTCATTTTATCGATACTAAACGAAAATTTCCTGCTGAATTAATAAATGGTATAGGCTATGCAGATTAAATACGATAGAATAATGTGTATGGCAAACCTGCTTGTCACGGGAAAGTCGTGATTAAAAACTGCGTTTTTATCAAGTTTTTCTACCGCTTCCGAATGGGCGATATGATAACCCTTCATCTATATTTCTATTGGTTCATTGTGTCCTAGCTTCCTATTGGTTTTACCAATCGGGGAACACCAGCACTCGTATCTCGTGGGAATTTTGGGCATAACAAAGCTGAAACAAATGACAGCGTGACACCCTGGTTGTTTGGCACTTTTTCTTTACGTTATTTGTTTACTGAAGTAACAAACGCGAGGGAATAAAAATGTATTTCATCAAAGATATAACGAGTTTTATGAAATAAATATTATAAGCATAGTTCTGTCAATTTTTTTTTTCACCTATGGCCGGAATGAACATTACTACAGGCGCATAGAATACGCTGCGCAGATCTTTTCTTTATAAAAAAAAAGACTAAGGAATGTAAATTTGATTTCCACATTGGGCGGCTGCCAAGGCGTCCACCGTAAAGAGAACCTTGATTACAAGTGCCATTTTAACAACCGGTTCGCCGAACTCTAAAAAAAAAAAAAGAGGTATAGGGTCTCTGCCAAACCGGCTGAATCCCACCACAGATTGTATCTGTGAGTGAACTCTTGCAGTTCAAAGATTTTGTTTAGCAGACCGTTATCATGAGTGAGTTTTGGTTTGAGTTTTTTTATACATTGTATAGTGCTGTCAGTATGGATTGGGTTTCTAGATACCATCTTTCTGGAAGATGGTGAAGAGCTTGCTTTGCTGAATTCCTGCAGCATGGTAGCAAGAGATGCACTTAAAACTAAGTTGGAGCTTGCTTGTTCATCTGAAGGAATCAGCTCCAGCCGCCTCGGCATATGTTCTGGTCATGGATGAAGATCGCGTGCCATCCTGTGCTACTGAAGGTGAGGTATTTCGAACAGGAGGGAAACCTGCTTGGTTGCTTGTGGTGTCCTTATGTGAAGGAGCAGGGTTCACTCTTGCTGATCCACGATTTTTTAGGTGGAAAAGGCACCCCTTGTAGTTTGCAGGGTGAGGTCCTCTACAATTGTCACAACTGCCTGTTGTGACAATTGTAGAGGACCTCATCAAATTTTAGACATTTGTAAGCGGCTCTGCACAAATTTTGGGCATGCCCAAATTTTTGGCATCTATGGCATTGGCCTGCTGATGCCCTTTTCTTTAGAGGATCAGTAATTTTGACCTGCAGATATGTCACTTCGTATATCCTTTTCTGCGTGTGGCCTGATTTTTACTAGTACTAACAGAATTGGCCTTTTGTCAGATCTTGGCATTCTGCTAACTTTGATTGGGGAAAGTCCTTGACTGATGAGGTCGGCAGTGATCTCATCTGTTGTGATTCCTTGGAAACCCCTCTGAGGACCACTAAGATTTTTCTTGCTTGCTAGTGCGAAGGTGTGGAAGGGCAATTTGGAATTGTCCAGCATTTTTGTCATTTTGCGATAATCTGAGACAGTAGCAGGATGAATCTTAACTCCATCTGTATTTTTGGCCCTGGAGAAGTTGATGTTTTGTTCACCAAGGGTCCTTGAAACTGTCCACTTTTCTTTGTCTTGGAGAATCACTGGTGGAACTTTCTTTTTTATTGTCTTCTGAAGCTTGTGGTGTTGGATCTTCTCCCATAAGATCTTGAGGTCCTCAGTCTTTTGGTTGCCTGTGCACCCTGGGAGTCGATCTGTCGAAGGTTCTCTCCTTCTTGATCATTGAGCTGGGCGTATATGTTTATAAATCCCCGGGAATTCTGTATGAAACCTTTTTTTAATATCTTTTTGAACAGGTCAAGCAATTGCTCTTTGCTAAGATTGAACAATATCGTCCGTGATGCCCATACCGGGATAAAGAGCGCCTTGGTAGATATACCTCTTATTCAGTTAGTTATGCTTGTTTTTGGCAATCCTGTAGGCTTATAGTATATGAGGTCCTGTAGACCAGCTCTTCCCAAACTGTGGACCATAAGTTTTGTTGAGGGAGCTGTGAAATAATGAAAACAAATTTAAAATGTTTTAAGACTAACATTTTTTAAAATCTTAAAAGAAACTTAGTTAATTTTTCTTTTTTTTAATGGAAAAATCGCACATTGGTGTTGGTTCACAAATTTTGCTTCTTGAGTATTTCGGCGATTAATGAATATTAGTAAATACATGCTTATTCATGCAAGTTTAATTGCAAAGGTATTGCTAAGAAACAAAGATTACAAACGCAAAATTTTGAATATAAATTGTATTGAACATAACTGGCTATATTACGATTTTTTCCCCAGTGGGAGCCGTGAAATAATTTAATTTTTTCAAAGGGGGACCTTGGCATCCATAAGTTTGGGAAGCACTGCTCACGACTCACGTGGAAGTCTACTAGGTAAGTAAAGCAAGTTTGTAATGCCCTACTAAAAGGGGAAAGAGTGTCAAGAACTCACTTGGTCACAGAGTGAAAATCTCTACCCCTAAAATACCATAAATCCACCACTGGTCCTCGTTTCGAGTGGAACCTACACCGCCATTAGACCTCGTGCATTTTTGATACAGAGGGGAGATAGTAGGAATCATACTGTGTCAGCGCCAGTGCATTGTAAGATTCTTAAAACCTTGTATGAAATCTAATCAGGCTCCATCTAAAATAATACGTCTGTTCTCGTCAAAAGTCCAAGCGAAAATATTCATTGTTCTGAATATGATTTGCCGTTTCAGGTAGTAAGCATACGATATGTGTTAGAAATAGGCGTTTTATTCATATAACGTTCTACGTACTCTCAGTTGTGGAACACCAAGATGCATGGAAATTTTTGACGCTACCATTTGGGAAAACTAGGCAACCGCCTAGTTTGCCCAAATGTGAACTCACTTCGACAATAATTAAGTTGTTTCACAGTTGCAAGCTAAACGGATGTTTCATTTTATACTGATGTTTTTTATATTGATATATTTTATACTGATACCACATCACTCATTCTTAATATGAAGAGCTTCGTTCACAAAGAAGACTGCTATAAACTTCCGAAATAGTGTACATTCCTTTTGGATCGTGCTACATATGTGATTATAATTTTTCTTCAGTTATTAACTTTCTTTTCCTTGGGCGGTATTGTCATCAATTGAAGCGCTTTTGGAGTAAATATTATTTAAGGTTACAATGCCTATGTGCAGTTGTTTATATATTTTTTCTCGACAGGGAAAATCTCCTCCTCCCTTCAGGAACATGCATTCCAGTTAAATACTACTACCTCGAAACATATCGGTCTGATTCCCATCTAGACGCATCTTTTTGTATTCGTATCCAACTTCATGATTCTGAGGATGAACATGAATAAAATACTTTAACAAATTACTTTGTTTATTAAAATCTTGTTAAATATAGTGTACATTTAATACACATCTCGGTGGCGTATGCAAGAGAATGCGATGATAAATGACCTCGTTTTGGCGACAGTTATGTTTTGTATTTTTTACTAGTTAATATTGTTAACAATACATAACATAATTGAAAGAGTATCGGCGGATTTCTTCCCTGAGCATTCTATCTACATTCATGTAATTATAAAATGTGATTACTTTTTTTTTTCCCCTAGGTAAAAGTGGAATGAGAAAATGGCATCCTCAAATGACGACGAAAACTCGTCAAAGACCTTATACGATATAGTAATCAGAGAAACCATCGTTCCTTTGTTTCTGATATTCTCTGCTCCATGTTTTATTATCTGCACCACTTTTCTTGTAGTCGCAAAGAAAAGCAACTTTAACGAAGTTTCCAAAAATTTCGACTCCTTCTGGTTGCAAGCTTGGAGTACAACAGGAACAGGAGATTTGACGTCATGGATATGTGTGCTTACGGTGGCTGTTTGGGCAGCAATGTCTATTTTTTTTCTTCCTGGAAAAAAGTATCATGGACCACCAACGAAAACAGGATTCCGTCCTGAATACACTGACTCGGGATTTATGTATTATATATTATCCATGACGATGTTTGGTGTTTTATTCTGTTATCCAGGTCAAATGTCTGCGTGGTATGTGTACAGAAAAATGGTTACTATTACTGGAACATTGGTAGTGTTTGGTGTTATAGTGTGTGTATTCTTATTTCTTAAAAGATTACTGGCACCATCACCGGGGGATAGTACATCTTCTGGTAATCCTATATTTGACTTTTATTGGGGTACTGAATTGTATCCACGTTTAGGTCGTCAGTTTGACTTAAAAATGTGGACTAATTGTCGTTTTGGAATGTTATGTTGGCAGTTAGTAGTACTTATATGCTGGAAAGCTCAAACAGAAAAATTTGGTTGGAACTGGGCAATGACTGCTACGGCAATACTACAAACTATCTATATTTGCAAATTCTACTGGTGGGAAGAAGGATATATGAACAGCTTGGATATTATTTTGGATAAAGCAGGTAAGTGAAACTGAAGATTTAAAGTCTATGTTCACATGTTAAATAAAATTTATTCATATCCAGATGTATGGTACCAAAAATTTGTATGATTGAAAAGTTTGTGCCTTTAGTAGGCTTAAAAAAAAAACCTCCTTAAATCGATATCTGAAACGCTTTGATGGAAATTAAATTAATAGGATAAGTACAAATAATTTCACTAAAAACCTAAATGTGAACTCTACATGAAGAAATGCAAAAAGTTTTATGCAATTCGGTGAAAAGAAAGAAATAACATGTGAAAGGAACACCAACAAAAATTGTAACTATTCAATTCAGTAACAAATGGGTACGTGAAGACGATCAAAATGATTGGCAAAATTCCTCAAGGTACAGCTCACAATGTTTCATACATTTTGTAATGGTGTCCAGGCGCTCAGTAGGTAAATAAGCATTGCTCCTGCAAAGCTGTGCTTAGTCTCTCCAAGATTTTGGGGACAGGGAGATGAACAGCAGTATCTACCTAAAGCATTCTAGATATGCTAAATAGGAATAACATGACCTGGTTGACCAGTCCATACTTACGATAATCTCTTGAAGATATTTTCCCGCAAGCTTTGCTCGATGAGAACAAGCATTACATTCTTGTAGGATAAATGCCTCCCCTATCGCACCAGCATACGAATGAACATAAGAGTCAAGGATATAATCTGAATTGCAGTGTTCATGGTTTCCCCTAGGAAGCACATGCAGGTCGATGCGTCCACCCATTGATAACATGGGATGATAGCATGTATATGGTTCTCTAAAAAAATAAAAATAAAATAAAACTTATCACGCAGCATCCCTCTAATACTAAAACGGATAAATGGTGGAGGTAGTGTGATTAGTTTCAACAAGTATCGTTGGGTGAACATTCAAGTTGGTATGTGGTTCGTAGCCGAACCATGAATGCTCCAACTTAGGGACGATGTCCAGGACATCGTCCCTATGTTTGTCCGTATGTGAGTGCGATAGACACTTATCCCACAAGACGACGATGCTCATCGAAATGATGAGCTCGTGGATAAATATTTTCAAGAATATCGTACGCATAAACTGACCAACCAGGTCTCCTGACCACCTTAATCTTATTGAGGCTGTGATGCTGTAGCAGTATTATTTCTCCTCTGCTTATCTCCATAAAACCTTGAGTAACTTAGCTGACCTTTGCAGGAGCAATGGTTTTTACCAACAGGTCCTGGACCACCATAAACGGTATGGAATGTCGATGTGTTACTGTGAGAGGCGACCACATTCCGTATTGGGCACTTCGACAATCTCATTTTGATTCCTTATTTCTGACATTGTCTTCTTGTACCCATTTGTTACTGAATTAAACTTTGAGTGTTCTTTCACATTCATATCATGCTGCTCTTCACCGAATCGCGTAAATTTCATAGTTCGAGTTATCGTGGTTTTTCCTTTTGTTCCTTAATTTCTGCAAACCCAGTTTATTCCGATTAACTTAGGGATCCCATATGTCCCGGATTTTTTAGAATATAAAAATATTAGAAATCTTATTTTTATAAGAATAAGTAAAAGTCGTAATATTTTTGGGTGCTTCTAAAAATGTATGTTTACAAAACAAAGCAGAGACATAAAAGGTGGTATCAAAAAGTTTCTAGACTAGCTGTTTATGAGAAATTATTTTATTTATCTACGTTTACACACTATCACCTTCAAAATAGTCCACTTGCATATCAATACAGTGCTCCCAGTGTTCTTTCCACTTCTGGAATGTGTCCTGGAAGTCTTCTTCTTTTCGAAGCATGTCAAGCACCTTCTGCGATTCGCGCTGGATCTCTGCAGTGGTGTCAAAACGGTGACCTTTTGAGCTGGATCTTCATCTTCGGGAAGAGGGCAACGTCTGCAGGAGCCAAATCTGGCGAGTAGGGTGGGTGCAGAAGTGAGATCATGTTGTTTATGGCGAGAAACTCGCGTGTGAGGAGAGCTCGGTGACAGGTCGTCGTGGAGCATCCAGTTTTACGCGCACCACAGATCTGGTCACATTCACTGAATGTCCTCCCTCAGACGCTTAAATCTGCCAGTAGAACTCGCTATTTACGGTCTGGCCCCTGAGGACGAATTCTCGATGCACAATGCCGCAAATGTCAAACTACGATGAGCATGCACTCGGTCGAGCTGCGGACCTGCCTTGCCTTTTTCGGTTGTGGAGATGATGGGCTCTTCCATTGTGAAGATTGTTGCTTCATCTCAGGGTCGTACCTGTACACCCAGGTTTCGTCACCGGTAATGATCCTCGACATGAAGGATAGGTCAACCATGGCACGCTGACGGAGTTCTTGGCAGACTTCGATGCGGTGTTCCTTCTGCTGCTGCGTCAGCAGCCTGGGGACGAACTTGGTAGCAACACGGTGCATGTTCAAATCACATGTGAGAATTACCTGCACTGTTCCATATGACACACCGACAATGGCAGCAATGTTGTGGAGTGTTCTCTCAGACGATCCTCATGCACAAGTTGCGGAATGGTTTCTACATATTTGAGGGTTGAGCTCGATGAAGGTCATCCTGATCTCTCATCGTCTTCCATTGATATTCCTCTGCTCTTGAAGCACGCGCGCCACTCAAAACACCTCGAACGACTCATTGCAGCATCGCCGTAAACTTGCCGAATCATGTCAAACGTCTCTGTGGCAGATTTGCCCAGTTTCATGCAGAATTTCACGTTTGCTCTTTTGTTCAACTTGCTGTCCATGATGAAATCGCAGATGTGGTAACGCAGGTGGTCAGAATAGCATCAGTTGCACAGCTCCCGATGTACACAGGACTGTCTTTTGGCACACTGACTTATGAAGGTAGGTGCTCCCTGTGACTGCGTGCAGCCTTGTGTTGGCGTGTTACAAACCTGGTCTCGAAACTTTGATACCACCTCGTATTTATTTTGTAGTTCGGTGAATTACCAGAATGTTAAAATTTTGGGAAAACGATTTAGTTCCATGCATTTCATTCAGCTGGAGAAAAGAATGTCAGAATGAGGGAGACAATCGCCCAACTGTATGTTTAACTAATCGAAACCACGCCATCTATTTCGTTCGTCTGGTCAGCCGTAAATTTTTAGCAATCTTTTGTCTCAAGCTTAGTTCGCATAGCATACGATATCCGACGATCAGAAATGTTTCTCATTGGTCGACATGTTTTTGAATATTAACGCGCCACGATAGTTCATTTTCTTTCAACCAATGAGAAACATTTCGGACCGTCGGATATCGTACGCTATGCGAACTAAGTTTCACGCGTCAGGAGCTAAATTGTTTTTATATCACTGCAGGGTATGTGATATAACCTAGTTTTGAACTGTTCATTTCGTATTCTTGCATTCTCGTATTAATTGTGAATATTGTATTTTTTAAATTAATAAAGTTATACCGTTTGTTACAAAATGCCCAAAAGAGTGTCATTTCAATGAAATGACGTCATATGGTATCAAAAGTTAGGTAGTAGCCAAGAAATGGAGTGGGTTGCACAAGAGGCTACATTTGTTCTTCATGCAGTTAAACACAACCACAGTTTACAATCTATGGATTGTACGTCCTCTATTTTAAAAAAAAAAAAAAAAAAAAAAAAAATTCTTGAAGAAATTTTCATGTGCACAAACGAAGTGCAAGGCTATTGTTACCAATGTCTTATCACTACATGTAAAGTGAAATATTGGAAGATCTGTGGAATGTAAAATATTGTTGCATATCCATAGATGCATCTAATCATATTGATCTTAAGATTGTACCTATCAATGTGAGGTATTTCACTTGATAAAGGGATTTCAACAGAAATTAGAATTTTTCTAGCCTTCCTGGAGAAACTTCTGATCTAATTTGTGATGACATTTTAAATGCTGCCCTGCCCCAAAATATAACATTACTGATGAAACGATAGGCATTTCAGCAGATAATACCAACACCAATTTTGGTGGATTACAAAGGAAAGGTAAAATTAATGTTTTTACTAAATTACAAAACAGATTAAAAAAAATTAATAAGTGTAGGTTGTGCAGCTCACGTTGTACATAATGCTGTACAAACTGCTGCTGATATCTTACCAATAGATATTCAAACAATTTTGGGTAAAGTTTTCCAACACTTTCACTGTCAGAGTCGGAAGTTTGAAATCTTTTTGTGATTTTGTCGAAACTGAATACAAGACTATTTTAAGTCAGCAAAATGTGATGGCTTTCACTGCAGCCATGTTTAATTCGTTTTATTGAAATGTACGATGGGCTTGTATCCTATTTCTTGCCTCAAGATAAATGTCCAACTATTCTGAATACGTTTTTCAGTGATAAGTCTTTCATTTATCTTCTGATTTTTAAAAAATCAGAAATGTTTTCTGAGGTAATCAGTACAGCCATGTTAAAATGTACGCAACTAATTATAAAATTAATGGAGTAATGCCATTTGTAAATTTGAGGATAGGTGGAAAGAAATTTTTGATCATTTTAAAAAGGAACAAATTACTTATAGTGAAATAGTTTCGATTATAAGTTTTTGTTTGACCTTACCAGGATCAAATGCTTCTATTGAATGAAATTTTTTTCATTGATGAATTCGTTATGGACAAATGAAAGGAATCGCAACTGGACAGTTAAATCTATCATGCTTGTTAAAACCCATTATAGAAACATGTCATGTTCAGAGTTTTTCAATATGGTATCTAAGAATCGACAACTCTTGGGCAAAATCAATTCTTCAATCAAATATATTTAATGATTCTGCAAGTATAATAGCAGTAAAATGGGACAGGCAACGACCAGCTGAATGTACAAGAGGTATATATTAAAAATTTGCTTTTATTTTTAAATTAATTTATTTTTCATATAATTTCAGATATTATGCATCTACACAATACGCATAAGGCTCGTGTTCATATTTTATTGTGTTTACATTGTAGTTCTCGTTTTATATCTTTATTCTATGTCTTTATATTTCATATACTTATTAATGTTTGATTTAAGTGTTATTAGAATTCTATTTATTTGACGTATGTATAAATATTTGTTATCTACATTAATAATTCAAATTTAATTTTATTTATTTTAAAATACATAATGTTAATGAATAAAATTTTATTTCTCTCTTAATTCTACAAAATTTATTGGGTCTCGGTGTTTTGTTTCCAAAAAATGGGATCCCTAGATCAACAGGATAAGAAAATTAAAAGAATCTGAATTCTCGTGAATGATGACTACTACGAGACATACCATACTAACAGATTTATTTTTTTTTTAGTACTGGGCCGTAATCTGTCAGTTTTGAGCTATAAGAATACACACTCTTGAAAATTTTGGGATTCAGTCCTTCACGAAAAATGTTCCTTGACCAATAAAAAAAATAAAATGAAACTAAAAATATATAAAGGAAAAAATAAAAGAATATAATCTCTTTGCTTAATAAAAGCATTTTTTATCGTGCTACAAAGTCTGGAAAATAACGGGCTTTATCTTGAAGTTCCGACTTTAACAAGCAAGTGCTGCTTCAAATCATGTCGTACGATTTTTATCATGATTTGCAGTATCAGGAAAAAACTCGTCTCGTCATAAGATTTCACAACTAAAGTTATGAAAAGCATTTGTAAAAGTATTAAAGTTTTTAGCTAATAAAATTAGCTATGGCAAATTATTTTCGGAAACTTGACTAATTCAAAATAAGATTTTTAAAAATCCTGTCGGCTATGCTATTTAATATGTAAAGGCTTCTTTTTTCCTTAGTTTGCGGAATTTAAGGTGCTTTGCTGCGAGTGCCATCTTTCACTCTTGAGATCTTCCGATCGAACTTAGGATTCGGATCTCTAATCTTTATTAGATGCCATTCTTCCAATTTTGCGGCAGTCTCCCTCCGTGTCGCTTCTCCTGTAGGCTCCAACTTAGCTTGTATAATCATTCTCTCATCCATTCTTTCCATATGTTCAATCCATCTCATCTGAAAACTATCTTCATTAAGTAGAAGTGAAATCTATAGAATTAATAATTTTTTTTATTGTGTTCATTCGCCTGTTTCTTTTATGGGTCCAAAATCTTTTCTGAAGATTTTACTTGCAAAGCTTTTGCATCTTGGTCTGTTTTGTTCCAGGTTTATGCTCCATATAAAACAATCTGATTCCATCTTTTTTGTTTTAACTCTGCTTGGCAGAACTTAGAAGATAATAATAAATGTAATGAATGATAAGAGCTATTGAAGGCACGTAGCTTATAGTTCTGTACTAATTATTTAATTATCTCTAGTAATCAATATTCCAAGACTTACGAAGTGGCATGTGTAAATTTCGGGTTATCGTGGTGAACTGAACTCTAAACTAGTCATTACCCCTCCCCGATTGTTTTTACATAAATTTAAATATTCCATTTTTTAACCTGGTCATTATTACTTTTTTAGTTTCTCGAATACATTTTTCTAAAGCTGAGTTCAATAGGATGGGTGAAAGGATATCTCTTTGCTTCAGTTCTATTTTAATAGCCAAACGTTCGTCTAATTTCATTAGCCAATACCATGCTTTGGCTTGCATTAGTGCAAATTTTGAATAAACGTATTCAAAAGTGTTCCAAATTCAATTAATTCTCACCAAAGGACAGCCTCCAAAAGAAAAGATTACAGCGCAAATCCTATTCTTGAGGAGTGAGTCATTAAATGACATCTATAGAGAAGCCAACACTATCTACTGCAAAACTTACTAGTACTGTTTCATGTATTTTATTAAATTTTTTGTGGTACCTTCCAGGAACGCTAGATCTTTAGAAGAACGACCTTAATCATTGAAAATTTTCTATTCCCTTTTGAGGAATAAAAGGAGTTAGCGGTTCCCCCCCCCCCCTTCAGTGATTTGTCTTTCGAAAAACTGCCACGTGAACTGAACTGTTTTGATGAAATTTCATGGAACATAAAAGTAGAAAGAAGTAGAATGAAAGTCCTCGTCAGAGGCACAGGCAAAGTATGCCCAAAAATAATTTATAGGAAAAAAATTAACCAAAATTTTTAATCCTTAAACTTAAGGATAATTACAATACTGTTTTCATGCATTACTATTTCGTACAGTAAGCAATGTTTATTCGGTAGCACCTAGAGAAATGTTTTCCTACATTTCTTGACTATCTGTAGCAGGCCCGGCTGGTGGCGCACAGGCGCCTAAAAGATCTCAAAAAATATGAGAAGAGTTTAAACGAACAACGCATGGTGCATGTAATTATGAATGTACGTAGTCTTCCGTTCGGGCCGCTTCAGATCTTCCCGGAAACGAACAAATAAATTCTGCAATTGTATCCTGGACCCGATTATATCACTTTAATTTTTGATTAAAATTTACAAAATATTACTTATTCCTATTTTAGGTATACGAAAATATACCTAAAATAGTTATTTTTTTTGATATCATAAATCAACTTATGATTAATTGTTGAGTTCCATGTAAGGGCCGTATCCTAATGTTAATAGGATCGGATGCATGTGGTCCCGCCCTAAAAGTCCGCTTACTACTGATAACTCATTCTTCTCGACATTCGAGCCTGTTATATTAGCGGGCTGTTAGGGCGGCGTCAGCGATACAAAATAATCGGTGAACTCTCGAGTCCAATGCGAAACATTCATGTAAAATTATCTTATCTATTTTCGTTGAATCTTCAAAATGAATTTAGTTATTTATTAATGCAAAATTAATGTAAAGAATATTTGAATAAATCTCAACTTTATATTACTATTTTATATTATTTTGAAAATTTATATAACTTAAAATTTTGTATAAGCAGGACTAATCCGTAGTTCCTTTTCGTTTTATTCAAAAAAAAAAAAAAAAAAAAACTTTTTTTGGAAAGGCGCCGAACATTAGTTGCACAAAAGAAAAATACTATGCGTCGGTCCTGATCTGTAACCACTACGCGATAACCAATCAAGTTCATTTGAACTGATCATAACAAAAATGGACTGGACTTCTGTGGAAATTATCTTAGCCAGTTATATAATATCATGGAAAAAAAAAATGACTTTTTACAATAACATCTTTTATTGATTTAGAAAGTAGATTAAAAACTACGCTCGATTCGAAAACTAAATCACAAATGTTTTAAACGCCATTATTTTATTCTTTCAGGGTTTTACATCTGTTGGGGATGCATTGCATTCTTACCTATTTTCTACGGTTTGACTTCCCTCTACATGGTGGAGAATGCTCCGAAAATCACCGTTGTCGAGTTTGTGGCCTTAGTTACTATAGGTACAGCCATGATTGGCCTCAATTACTGGGTTGATTATCAACGTCAGCTGGTAAGACAGACCGATGGTAAGTGTTTGATTTGGGGAAAACCTGCTCGGGTGATCAGAGCCACTTATTTAGATCAAGATGGAAAGAAGAAAACTTCAGTCTTATTGGCATCTGGATTCTGGGCTATTAGTCGCCACATGAACTATATATTCGAAATCTTGTTGGCATTCATGTGGAGTATCCCATCGCATTTTAGTAGTTTCCTTCCCTATAGCTATGTTACATTTCTAACCATTCTTCTTGTACATCGGAGTCTTCGTGATGAAGCAAAATGTCGTAGGAGGTATGGAACCTCGTGGAAAGAATATTGTGAAATTTCTCGTTATCAGTTGATACCAGGGGTATTTTAGACGGTGCAGAAATATTCAAGGAGTGTATATATTTGTTAATTATAATGGCCGGGCTTGGACTTCATGAATTGTTCCCAATTTCAGTGAAATCTATATTTTCATTACTTATTGATGTGGAGGAAATTTTTTGGTTTTTTCTATCAAAATTTTGATTAAAAGATATTGATGTGTATATGGATTTAACTTTATGCTAAATAAGAAGTTAATTCTTGCTATTTGCGCCATCCCGTAAATATGGGCAATGCCTGAATAAACAGTTTTGAAGTGGGCTCTGTATTTCAGATTCTTACACCATGAAATGTAAAATCTCATTCAAGACTAATGTCCAAATATTTTGTTTTCAAAATCTTTTTGTACTAAAATGTGGTAATTATAAAAATATTAAATGTATTTAATGTAATCTAAATGTCTTGATATTTTATAATGTTAATGTTTTTGCCTTTTGAAAATAAACTGAATAATTAACTGGTTTTTTATTTATTTAGTAAAAGATTTCAAAAGTTTGTCTCAACCCATATATAACTAATTGATACGATACGATTGGTGCAATAAATCGTAAGTTTCTTTTTAAACCTTCTAGTCATCAGAAGGGGGGCGGGAAATTGACCAAGTATTAAACCATGTTACAGTTAATGTTATATTATTGCTCACAAGTAGTTATCGTGTCGATCGTAGCTCGTGTGTAATTATGTACGTAATTAACTTTTCCCATCCCCCGTTATTTCTTAATGTCCCGATAAGTCAATAGTTTCATTTCTTGAAACTGCTATTGTGACTTATCGGGAACATAAAATGTGTGAACCATTCCAATAAACAATAGGAAAAGCAATAAAAGGAACATTTATTTGGTAAACGTAATCTGTTAAATTTCATATTTATTATTAGAACGAATCTTTGTTACATTCTGGTGTTTTTCTGCTTTTTGCTAACAAAATAAAATTTGTTTAGCAAGATTTTTATTTAAAAAATGTTTCGTCCAGTCTGCAGCTACTCGCCATGAGCGAGCGTATTTGTCGAGGCCTGTATTGTACGAGTATGCCAGCTTTAGTGATCAAACGTGCAACGTTTTCAACCTTTTTTGTTACAGTACGTACAAGTTAAATTTTTCTTTTACAGAAGAGAAGCTATGAAGACGTCAATGATTGGTGCGGTGTTAACAATAGATCATGCAACCGATCTATTATATAAAATAACCTGCCACCGACAGTGATTGTACGAGTTTCTATGCCAACTCACACAAAGTTTCAACCCTTGGTTGATTTTTATTGCTGCTTATTTTGCGTTTGAGCTGGCATGGAAACTCGTACAATCACTGTCGGTGGCAGGTTATTTTGCGCCCTAGGCAAAATAAGTGCGCCCCTTATTTCACAAGTTAGATATTTTTTAAAATGAAATTTTAAATATAAATTATTTTGCATGCTTTATTAGTAATATAAAATATAATATGAAAATCAAACTTTTAATTTTTCTTGCCTTAAATTTTGCGAAATTTTACAAGTTTTGTACCCTCGGCGGTTTCTTGTTTGCCTGAATGGTAACGCTGGCCCTGCACACAAGCATTATATGAATTTTTTAATTCGTGGTAGAATTTTATTTGAAGTTGGCCTTTGTGATCTGTCATAATGACATCGAATTTTAAAAGCAATCAAACACTTCATATAATTGGACAGTTTTTAGTTAGATACTGTGTTTCTGGTGCAACATGGTTTTGCTGAGTCCATACAGCATCGTCTGTGAGAGGGGACATGTGATTCATTAGTTAGTGCCGTTTTTATTCCAGACTAATTGCACAGTTTGAGAAATATATTGCACAGACTGCAAAAGCCTCTGTACCCTATTCAGGGATACAATAAAACTTTTTTTTTTCCTCTTCTTGCATCTACAGTATATAATGGTGTTGTTAACCATGGTGAGCGAGTTACTATCGCCTCGACATGAACACGTTGAAACATTTTTTGTGTGCGAGGTATATATCCAAAACGTTTTTAATGTCTTATTTTCATAAAGTGAAATCAGGGATGCGAGTTATATTCGACGGTAAGCGTTTCGCCGACAAGTTGACATCCTTCTGCTACTTCCCCTGCTCAGCTGACTGCTATAGTGGGTTATAATGCATAAATGTTTTTCTCACTACCGTTTTTTATCAAACCAACATCATAAAAATTAATTTAATAATACAATAATTTTACACTGAAAAATTTAAATTTTTGGCAATCAGAATGGAATGTCAATGAAAATTAGCACAAGTTAATTTAATGATGTTGGCCTGAGGAAACTACAACATTGTAGCATTAGTCCTGTGATTCACAACAAATTTAGATGCGTACTTTTATATTTGTCAACATGCTACACCGTATACTTCTTTTTTCGCTATGCCTTATCCTGTGTTAAACGGGATCGGCGTCCCCATCTTTAATCTTCTTCCAGATTCTCCAGTCCAGGGCATCTTCCCAACTCCATCCTTTATCCCTAAGATCCTCTGCCACCTTATCCCTCCATCTGAGTTTGGGCCTGCCTCCTTCCCTCCACCTCCATATGCTCCACTCGTTTACCAACATACTCCTTCTCTCTATATGACCGAATCACCTCAGCCTGCTTTCTTGTACCTTCTTACCTATCGGTCCCACCTTGATCGTCTCTGATCTAGTCATTCCTTACCCTGTCCTCCTTTGTCACACCACTCATCCATCTCAACATCTGCATCTGTCACCTCCATCTTCCTCTCCTGTGCCTTGTTATAGGCCACGCCTCTGCACTATGGAGCATTGCTGGCCTCACCACCACCTTATACAGATTTCCTTTCATCTTACAACTCGCTCTCTTGTCGCACAGGACCCCCGCTCATCTTCCTCCAGCCGCATGTTATTCGGTGCTGTATTTCCTCATCCAGGTCACCATTCCTCTCGACGACAGATTCAAGGTACTTGAATTTCTTCCCTGAAGTTAACCTTTCACCCTGGAGTCGTATGATCATATCCTTGTCACTCCCCGTTGACATATATTCGGTCTTTACCCGGTTAATTTTCATGCCTCTCTCTCCTCCAATACCTTTCTCCACTCTTCCAGGGTCTTTTCAAGCTTCTCTTGGGATAATTCGCAGAGAACAATATCATCGGCAAACATCATGCTCCCTGGCGCCTCCATCTTGACTTCCTCCACTAGTACATCCATGACCAGCTCGGAGTTGATCCCTGATGAAGCCCTACGACAATGGGACCCCCTTCTGTCATGCCGACACTAGACCCGACCTGTTTTCGCTCCCTCATACATCTCCTTCACCAACCTCACGTACTTTTCTGACACTCCCTTCCTCATATCTCCTGTCTGGCCACTCTATGCCTTTTCCACACCGTATACATATGCTACACCGTATACATAAATGTACTAATACTTTATGATTATGCCATAATTATTACTTTTTATTAAAATAAAGAGCCAAAAGGCTTCACATCGGCAATACAAAATTATATAAATTAAGCGGATATTAAATCCAACATTATTTCAAAGCCGACTATAGAAATTTGACCAGCGAACGGGAATAGACTCGCCGCCAATTAAATCCACTTGTATAATATAATTAATATTATACAAATTAAGTGGATTTAATATCCACTTAATCTATTTATAGTTTTTATTAAAAACGGGAGAAAAAAAAAACTTTAATTTTTATTAAAACGACGGGGCGGCCGGGAAATATGGAAAAAAGTATGTATGATCAGCCTAGTCTGCAGTCACTACTGGGGGAAAGGCGTGTGTGCATTGCCCGTATGGCCGGCGCGCCCCTGTATATATATGTGGTTTATAAACAAATTCTAGAATAGGTTATTCTCTGATGTTGCCACTTGTTTATCCACCCACTTAAATTTAAAAGAATTTTCATTTCTTTTCTGCTTTAATTTCAACAAACAGTAAAGGCACCAAAGAGGAGGAAATACTTAAAAAAAAAATTTTATTGGAGGGGGGGATAGGGGCGCCAACTAAAGTTTGCACACAGGCGCCGGACACTACTGGCACGCCTCTGCATGTATATGCATCATTTTGAAGGTTTGAATGCACAACTGTAAAAATATTCAAAATTATGAATATTTTTAGAAATTGTTTGTTAGTATATTATTAATTTTGGTTTTGTAATACGTATATCGGCACTTGGGATGTGCCCATTATTGATATTATTATCGCCATGAAACTTGTTTTTTAAATTTTTTTTTTTTTTTTTCTCTTTCCTGGGCGAGGTATACGCGAAACTTTTCAATTTCATTTTTTCGTAAAATGAAATCAGGGGTGCGAGTTATATTCGAGTAAATACAGAAAGTTATTTTTAAAGCTATGTGAAATGTATTATCAATATTCAGGATTATGAAGTTTTATCTGCACGCGATTAGATTACATGCGTACCCATCTTTCATTTGCATGTGTGAAATCGGATTATGAGATTTTCTGAGTCCAATTTATAATTTTTGTCAGTGTCTGTCTGTCCACATTTTTATTCCCCATAATCCGATTTTCATGAAAGTTAAAAGCTTTATGAAGAAAGCAATTATTTAATTGCTTTCTTCATATTTATATATTTTCTACCTGCTCTTTACAGATTGAGCAGAATGTCATAACCGCCAGCAAAGAAACATCGACATTCAAATGAAAAGGATGTTACAGTTTAAAGAATACTGGACTGAAAAATTCGGTATGATTAAGAAAGATAAAGCATTATGCATTTTTGCATCTACATATTCTTGTGAATCATCGTTCTCAGTGAACTTAAGTCTCCTAACAGGAGTAGCCTTACAGATGAAATTAGTAGCGCATGCATCTCTACAGGTTAAGTCATTAGTGATGCAGCAATAGCAGAAGTCTCATTGATGCCTAATGTCCACTGTTTTTCTTTCTCTAGTTTGATATTTTCTGTTAAAAATGGTAAAGATTAATTTCTGTTTAATATATTATGTAGGTAAAATAATTTATCTGTAATTTTTATGTATTACTCTTAAGGGATTAAGAAGTAATAAAATTATTTTTTCATTTAATTTTCTTTTATTGTGCTTTAGTCAAGTAAAACAATTGAAATTGTCTACTGCAATATATTGGAAAAACTCAAACTTATGTCTGACTGATCTTGATGGGAAAAAAAAAATCAGAATTATTGTTTACTCTTGCTGATGTTAAAAATTGCGGCTTTATATTTAATTACACTTAAATGCAAATTAAAAAAAAAAAATCGCGCTATCAACAGGGGTAGACGGAATTTTAAGTAAAAATTCCGTCACGAATTTTTTACATTCATTCAATCTTACATGACTTACAATAATCACTCTTACAATATTCTTTGATTTTTACCATTCTAGTGTGATTTTTGATTATTTTAAAAAGTCTTACCAATACTTAAGACTCCAAATAATGTTCCCCAAAATTTCGGTTGGCACGTGAGAAAATTTTGCATCAAAGATTTCGCGAGTTCGGCATGCACACTAAAAAAAAAAAAAAAAAAAAAAAAAAAAAAATTGCCCACCCCTGGTCTAATCGAGATTTAAACAAATCTCTCATACTGCTGCGGGTTTGGGAGTTCATGGCGTTAAGGGAGGTGAGGCGAAAACGCTGACCAGTGATGACTAAGCATCAAATTGTCAGAAATGCTGGGTTTTTTTTTTTTGAGAAGGGTGGCAAAAAGCTAGCTACGCCACTGGCTTCATACCAGAACTAATGCTCGGACTCGATTTCAAACACTACTATTTGTTCTAAAGTAAAATATTTTTAAGATGTTTACTCCCTTGTACTCTATTCACCTGACGAAGTCGGCATTTCCGGTGAAACCTTATTAATTCTCTTATTTTTTCTCGGTATTTAAGTCGGTTAATAATTTTAAACACACACATAGCATGTTTGTTTCATTCTTTTAGTATCGGGTGTCCAGCGAAAGTTGCCAGTGAATATTACCATTTAAATTACTTGAAGTTGTTTTAATTCTCAATCATCCTATAACTCTTGAGCTTTTATTTTATTGCTGTAATATAATAACAGGACCCGTTGAAAAATAAAATTAACACAACATTGACGCTTCTCAATAAAAAGAAGCACGTTCAACGTGATTAACATTTTTGGCAATGTACAACGCAACATATTGGTGCATTTTATACTGTGATATATATCAAGATTATACTATGGGGGGGGGGGGGGCTGGAAAGCTCTGATAAACACCTGGAAAGAACATATTAGAAACCGAGTCAATAAGGTAACTTATATTCTTATCTTCGTATGTTCTTTCTTGTGGTTATATCAGTTACAAAAATTATAATTTTTGTTCTAGTAGGTGTTTATCAGAACTTTCCAGTTTCCTCTTATGCTCTCAACATACTTTTTAAAATTGCATGAACAGCTCTTCGAAATTATGTGTCATGTATCCCAGATGAGTCTTTGACTCCATGAGGGCTTGTTTAATAATAGCAATATACACTTGCGTTGGATACCATACATCGAAGTTAAGTTGTGGCCTTAAGGAGAGGTACCGTTTTATATAATTCGGCAGCAGCATTCATGGTCCTGCTAGGAGAAAGCACATTCATATCGGTGAGTCCACCCAACGAGATACTTCCCAAACGATCACACTAATACTCCCATGAGTATTGCTTACAGATGAGTCGCGGTTTGCTCTATAAAGTGACACTAGGCGTGCTGTAATCTGGAAAGAACCGAGGACACGGTTATCATCCCTCTAATGTAATATCCGTGAAAGGAACATTTATGGTGAGAATAGCTTGGTGGTTTGGGAAAGAAAGTCTGGTGGATGCACGAATATGTATATATGTGCTTCCTAGCAAAACCATGCATGCTGCACCTTATTGAGACGGAGTTCTAGTCTCCTATATTCCTCTGTATTCCCCGAACACCCTGTGTGTGTGTGTGTGTGTATGTATATATATATATATATATATATATATATATATATATATATATATATATATATAGGGTGTTCGGGATAAATTTGACAGTTTCGTAAGGAAAAAGAAAATCTTCTTTGTATCTATTAAATTTAATGAATTGACAAAAAAACATTACAGGCAGAGTTAATTACAATACTATCAACAAGATTTACTCAAAATAACCACCATTAGCATCGATCACAGCTTCAATTCTGCTTCGGAACCTCGAACAAGCTGATGCTACAGTCTCCCTGGGAAGGGCCGCAAAAACTGTTTTAATTTTATCCATTAACTGGGCTTTTGTATTACTGGAAGTGCGATTGGTGTCTTTTTCAACTGCGCCCCATACAAAATAATCCATGGGGTTAAGGTCTGGGGAGTTTGGAGGCCAAACATTTGGACTGGTGAAGTCGTAGAAATTTTCAGACAACCATTTTTGACTTTTCCCAGAGGTGTGGCAAGGGGCCGAATCCTGCTGCCATACATACGGCCTACCATTGGCTACCCTTGTTATCCAGGGCTTGACTACAGTTAGCAACTCCACGAACAAAGCCCGAATTCCAATGCCAGGGTTCTTCAACACCTGTTCCTGCAGATTTGCGAGGAATTCTGCTGTACGAACGCAATCAGATCGTCTGCTAGGGATCTTTCTTCTTGCTACATCCTCGTAGTCACCATTGCAAGTCTCTAGTTCATGCCTGATTGTTTTTACTGTATTCAGGGAGCATTGGGCAGCAGTCGTAATATCCTTATTTTGATGGCGGGCACGAATCATCATGATACAAGTTATTCTCTTCCATGATTCAGGTGGGTTCCAGCTATCCATCCTTTCTGACATCTTGTATATGAATGAAGAAGGCTCCAAACTTTTAAATGAAGAGAAGTGTGTGTTAATACATGTAACTTACGGAAAAATATAATTAATTATAAATATGTCAAATTTATCCCGAACACCCTGTGTGTGTGTATATATATATATTTTCATGTAGACAATGTTGTAAAATTTTTACTTTCGTTTATCAGTATTTATCTGCGTACATACTTGAACTTATTCTTGCCCCCTCTTTTTTTTTTGTTGTTAGTTAGACCTCGTGTTGTAAGTCGATCTAACGTAACAGTCCCTGAGTAATCGCACAATGTCAATCAAGAAATTTATTTATTCGTAACGACTGCGCCACTTAATTGATCTTTTTATATGTGAAAGTCGGCGAGAAGATGACAAAAGTTAATACCTCTATACAATATCTTTATATGCAAGTAGTGGCTCGCTACTATATTCTATTCCTTGCAGGCTAGTTAATATTTTCGGGATAATGCATTGGCTAAGGACAAAAGCCTAGAACCACGTGCTGCATTGCCTTTTATTCTATTTTCCTTAAGAGTATTCCCTGATTAGCCAGAAGCAATGACAGAACTGACGTCATCGCTGGCCACTTGACCATACGATTTCGGTGGTATTCGGCGCTAATCCGGCTAAATTCTTAAGCTCTTAACAAGTCTAAAGTGCAGGTGCATTCTAACAGCAAATTCTTTTACATCTTATATCTTACTAAGTACATTTTTTCTTAAGAAATTCATACAAAAAGAATTGTAAAATCTCTAGCGAAATTTCTTAATTTTAATTTCTCGCGAGATTTTACAAAGGCCACCCTTTCCTCTAAAAAAAATAAAAATAAAAAATAAACTCGTCCAGCCTGTGTAGCTCAGTGGATGTGGCGTTTGTACACCACCGCGCTAGGCCGCACGAAGGAAGTCTTGGTTTTGAGTCTAGTCGGCGACTAGAGGAAATTTTTCTAAGCCTTTTTTCGACCGGTTCCCGAGTTAGTCGATCTCTGGCACGGGCAAGCAGGTTTTTCCTCCCGGAAACTCGGGTTTTTCGTCCTGTAAACTCAAGAAAATCGACCGTAGAACCCACATTATTTCAGACATTTAAATATATTGTGTTAGGGTTAGAGACCACGAGATGGCGGCACATTTGAGCCGTCTCTCTTCACTGCGTACCGCTTAATTAGTGATAGCCTTGGGCCATCTGTCTCTGATTGGGTACCAGTGGAGATTGAACTGCCCACTCAGTCTCCAAAAGTTAGATAGGGCTAAATGGCCTCGCCTACTCCCGTATATACGGGAATAAAAAGGCGTTAGCTGATTTTTTTTTTTCTGATAATAAACTCGGATTTTTTTTGTTTTTGCTTCCCTTGTTCTCTGGAGATGACCTTGACTGGTGCTTAAAATTTCAATTTTCAAACTTAGGTTGACATATTTGACAAGTTGCCACATAATCGACGACATTTTTCATTCATTTCCATGTGTATTTTTCACTAATCTGATGCCACGTTTGATCAAATCCCTCATGTCCGCTTAAATCATGGAACTTGTAAATTACCCATGGAATCATGACTCTCGGAACAAGAACCCTTTCTGCAAATTTTTCCAAGACTCTTCCTTGACAAGAGAAGTGTCATCTAGTTAAAGTGTTTTGAGGAATAGTCGGTTCTTGGGAATATGATCACCTCTCTTAATTTTCTCATATACTCAACTCAGGATCTCCCTTCTGAGCCTCTATAATATGGGGCTTACCCCAGGTTTGGCGATGAGGTTTATGACTCTCCCTATAGGCTGTCTCAGCACTGCTGAGACTATGTTACTGTCTTCCCTTTTAACAGGCTCAGCCAGTGCAAGACTGGAAATCGCATATGTTTCAGTAACTATTCCCTTTTCGAGACTTCCGTTTACTACAGGATTATCGGAGTCATTCGAGTCAAGTCTTCACTTGTCTATCTTTCTTTGTCTGTTCATATGTCTGGCTTGGTTCCTTTTCTGCCTGAGACCTAGGATTACTGCCGCAATTTTTTTACGTTCAACTCCCATCAGTGAAATATTCCTTTTACGGAAATCACAGGAGAATTTTCACTTCTGCAGAAAATCCAATCCCAAAATAATTTGACCGCTCGGACGAGAGGGTTTAGGAAGAATTAACAATTCTTGGGAAACGTTCAAATCAAACTCGGGTAGCTTAATGCCTATTTTTATCTTTCTCTGAGTAGATAGATCAGTTTTTGAGATGCCTGTTAGCTTGATTGGATTTCTCAGCTCTATCACGTCATTTGTGATATGGGTACTTTCTCTCTTGAAGAACGACCAGGTTATAGCTGAGAGGTGGGATCCAGTAGGATATTACAAGGTGTCCCTCCTACCAAGCCTTGAATGACTCGAAGAACTATCAGGTCTCTTTCTGATGTAATCCTTCCGTTTTCTCTGGTCATTTTGAGCACCTTTTCTAGTAAGCATGAGATTCGATTCATATCTCATTCCTCTAGGGGGGGGGGGTGAATTTCTACTCATAAAGCAGTTATTTGCTAAATATCCTACCTTGTTAGTTGTAATTAGGTGGCTTTCTTCTGCCTTTCTCTTCACTATTCCCCCCCCCCCTTTTCTGACATGGATTAAATTTGGGGGCCCATCATTTTTAGCTCGCCTAATTCTTTAACAATTGCGACTAGTCGCTCTATTACTGGCAGATGTAACCTCTCTCCTGCTCTAATTAGCCCTCTTACTGATTCCATGTCAAAGGAATCAGTTAACTTAGCTTTGGTAGTCGATTTCTTTTTGCCCTCAACCTTAATGAGTCTTATTTTCTAGGTCTATGTCCTTTCCTTCCGCTTCTCCAGGGGTTTTTCTTTCGGCATATCAAGAACCATTTTTGAGTTACAGGTGGAATCGCCTACTTGTTTAATTCGAGTGTACTTGTTTGGGGATAGAGACAGGATGTATATCACCAAGCTTCTCCTCTCTGACTGCTTCTATGTTCTTTATTTTCTTTTTATATGCGGTTTCTTTTAGTTCTTCCCTTAATCCCAATCGAAATTGATGCAAAACTGCCCAATCTAAATGCAGCTTTTCCTCCTCAGAAATACTCAGACTACTTGCAAGAGGTAGTAATCTATTATAGAAGTCTGTAACACTTTCTTTTGTTTCCTTTCCCGTGTTTCTGTAACTTCCAAAGATTGGTACTTACGTTCCTCACTTTGGAATACTGAGATATTAAAGTATCCTTCAACTTTGAATATCCAGGGTGTCTCTAAGAATAGGGGAAGCATTAAAAAAAAAAATCTTTGCTTTTACCAACCAGTTTTGTTTCTTAGGAGAATCAGTAACTGGAAGTCCGTCCACCTTCCAATTTTTCTTAATTCCTCTACAAAACCAAAATAGGAATGAATGTTATTATTCTCCCCAGAGAACGATGGAATAACAAGGTCAGGATTTAAAATCCTAAAAAAAAAAAAAAATCCTCATCATCCATTCTTATGTCAGTAGTATCACAATTAATATAACTTCAAATTGCTGCTAGCTAAACTTTACCTATTCCTTAAGCCAAAACTATCCCACTTCACTTGAATTTTATTATGTGGATTTTATCCTGCCGAAGGCTGTGCCATTGCAAAATTTTTACTTTCTTTTTACAAAAGAAAGTTTTAAGTTTTATTTTTAAAAAAATAAACTTATTCTTGCCCCATTTTTTGTTAGATCTCGTGTTGTAAGTCCCTGAGCAATCGCACAATGTCAATTAAGAAATTTATTCGTAACGACTGCGCCATTTAATTGATCTTTTTATGTTTGAAAGTCCGGGCGAGAAGATAAGAAAAGTTAAGTTAATACCGCTATACAATATCTTTTATATGCAAGTCGGGGCACGTTACTATATTCTATTCCCGCAGGCTCGTTAATATAATATTTTCGAGATAATGCATTGGCTAAGGACCAGAAAGCCTTGAACCACGTGAGGCATTGCCTTTTTATTCTATTTTCCGTCCTTTAAGTAGGAGTATTCCCTGATTAGCCGGAAGCAACGAAAGAACTACGTCATCGCTGGGCACTTGACCTTACGATTTCGGTTGTTCGGCATTATCCGGCTTAATTATTAACTTCTTAACAAGAAGTCTAAAGTGCAAGTGCATTCTAACAGCAAATTATTCTTTTACGTTTTATATCTTACTGAGTACACTTTTTCTTAAGAAACTCAGACAAAAACAATTATAAAATCTCTAGCGAAATTTCTGTTAAAAATTTAATTTCTCGCGAGATTTTGCACCTATATACATTACGCTGGTCAGCCAAGACTCCTGAACTTAATCCTGTTAAGCACGTTCGGAATGCCCTAGCTAGATGAGTCGCTGATCTTAACCACTTATCGAAAGCTTTGAACTCGGCTATTATTATGGACGACTCCAAGGAGTCCTTCGATTCATCGAGGGAGGACCTAAACATGTCCATCACAACTATTCAACATTTACAGTATCTATCATACATTGCCTAGAAGTCATTTGCTGTCATAGCACCCACAACAGACTCTGGCAGCTTATTTCACTCATTCACCACTCTAAAAATAAAAAACCCCGCTCTAATGCCCTTACTAACCATACTTCACATAAACCTTGCTAAAGTGGTATCCATGTGGTATCCTAACAAAGGATTTTTAATCGGTAAACTGCAGCATATGAGAATGGATATAGGGTTAGTGAGATGGATAGGAGGGTGGTTGAAGGATAGATATTGACTCGTGGTCTGTAGCGTTTGTTGAGAGCTGCTGATAGGATTAGTGTTATTTTAAGTTACTGTTGACAATTTTGCTGGAATATTACGTAGTTTTGTTTGCTTTTCGTATCTTTGTGTCTGTTTGTTTTTGGTGTTTCAGTTATTAATTTGATAAAATACAATAGAAACACGCACATGCTTCGGTAAGAAGGAAAATGGCGGCGAGTAATAATGGTAACATAAAGGAGATTATTCAGTGTACTATCTGTGAAATGTATGCTTTGTGGTTGCAGAGTGGTTGGAGTATGGTTAGATGATGATAATGGAGTAAATGTGCGTGGAAAATGAAGAATTAAAGTGTATTTCAGGACGCGAGTGGGATGTTTTTGTCAAATCTCAGAATGTAGAAAATAGCGATATGGTAAAAAATTGCGAGAGTTGTACCAGAGAGCTGTGAGGGCGTGAATGAAGGTATTAATACAGAGCAGATTAATGGTTTAACAGATAATTAAAAAGATGAGATAGATGTAATGAGTGAGATCGCGCTGTTGAGCGGAGCGATACATAGAGCAAAGAGGCAGCTGGAGCGTATGCACAAATGTCTACCAAGTGTACCTATACTAAAAAAAGGTATGAAAGGAAAAATAAGAGCATGATTGTGAACGTCAACAAAATGAAGGAGCGAGTGCTGTATGGGGATTCGTTATTACGAGGTGTTGACAGTAGAGAATTTGACAAAATCGTACCAACCTGGTGCGACCATTAAGGACCTAAGTGAATCTATTAGGGAGCAAAAGCAAAGGGTGAAAGAAATTATAGTGGTGGCAGGTACGAATGAAAGGAGATGAAATGATAGAGGACCTGAATGAATTGTTTGAGGTAGCAACAGAAAAGAGAGAGAGTCAGGATGATTAGTCTATTTCCGCAGTATGAGTATAACAGTGAAGAGTTTAGGAGGGCCATAATTGCAAATGACTTTATGCATAGGTTATACATGATGAGTAGTGTGGAATTTATGGACGTGTGGAGTGAGTTCGATGGGTAAAAGGATCTATATAAGATGGATGGTTCGCATTTAAATGGATTTGGTGTAAGGAGACTTTAAAAAGTGTTGAATGAAGTGGAGGTGCAGAATCAGGGAAACTAGATTTATTAAAGGGAGGGGGGGGGTAGATATACAGACCTTAGGGAGGCAGTTGAGTGTAAGAATGAATATAATATGTCCGACCAAATAAGGACAACATATCTGAATGGGATAGTTAATATAATGTATCAAGGTAGGGATGGGGCTAAAGGGGGTCTGCAATTCATGTATACTAATGCTAGGCTAGGAGTATTAGGAACAAGAAGGAAGAATGTTTGGCCTTGGTCGGCACTTCCAGACCACAGGTTATTGGCATTAGTGAAATATGGCTGACTGAAGATGATATAGCTAGTGAGATTGAATGTGAGGGGTATAGTGTGTTCAGGAATGACAGGGAGAATAAAACGGGGGGAGGAGTATTGTTGATGATAGCTGAGCTGCAGCCAAGGAGAATAGAAGTTGAATTGCAGGATAGAGAGAAGAGCACATTTGAGGCCATTTGGTATGAGATTGAGGCTAGCAGAATAATATACAAGTGGAGGCTGCCATAGACTAGGTGATGGAAAAGATGGTGGAGATAGTATGCATAAGCAAATAGAAGAAATGAGTGGAAGGAGAGTAAATTATTATGGGAGATTTCGACTATGGTAGCATTGACTGGGGGAAGGAGAGGACACACGGGAGGAAGGAATTGGATTTTATGCAGTTATTAAGGGATAACTATCTGCGACAGCATGTAATGGAAAATAGGAGGAGTCAGTGCTTGACCTAGTAATTTCATCTGAGGATTTGGCTGTAACGAATATGACCACACTCTCACCAATTGGTGAGAGTGATCATAGAGTCTTCACTTGGGAGGTGGCTAAAGGCATGGAATTTACAATTAAGAAAGGGTACATGTGGAATTATCGAGCTGGTAAGTATGACAAGCTTAGGAGTTTGACTGGTTCGGCACCATGGAATGTAAAACTGCAAGGGCTAGATGTTGATAGTGCATGGGAGGTGGTTAAGAAGATTTTGCAGGAGGCAATAGCTGACTGTATACCTGGAGTCCGAATTATAAATGAAGTAGGGATTAAATGGATGAATAACTCCATTAAGCTTCAGCTGAAAAAAAAAAAGAAACAACTGTGGATGGAATTTAAGGAGAAAGGTGACCTGCAGCACATGAACGGTATAAAGCCCAGGCCAGAAGGGTAACAAATGGTAAGAAAAGCAAAAGCGGATTTTGAAAGAACATTAGCCATGAAGGCTAAAGAGAATCCTAAACAGTTTTTTCAATATGTTGCAAGTAAAAGAAAAAATGTATATGGCAGATTGATTTTGAAGAATGCTGATGGTAGGGACGTAATCGAATCAGCTGATATAGTAGAATTACTGACTGAGCACTTTGCAAGAGTATATCATCCATGTGGTGACATTGCAGAAATGGAAGAACAAATAGCTTATACGGGAAGTGTGGTAAGTGAAGTGGAGGTGAATAGTCTATTACAAAACCTCAATGTCAACTCATCTGCTGGATTGGATGGTATACAAGATCATGTCATACGAGAAGCGGCTAAAGAATTGTCAGTTCCTTTTGACCATTTTGTTTAATTTGAGTCTCGGGTATGGGTAAGTCCAAAGCGGGTGGAAAGAGGGGGGAAATAGTTCCACTGCATAAAGGAAGTTCCAAGACTGGTGTGGAAAATTGCAGGCCGATCAGCATATCGGGAATCGTTGTCAAGGTCTTGGAGAAAATAGTCAAGAGGAAAATACTAGATTTGATAGATGAAAATGGGATACTTTATGGATGGGCGACAGCATGGTTTCGTGAAGGGTAGATCATGCCTCAGTTACTTGCTCACGTTCTATAACACAGGGACGGCTGAACTGGATAAGTGTAACGGGTTTACAGTGATTCTACTGGACCTTGCTAAAGCCTTTGATGGGATACCATATGGAATTCTAATCAGCAAACTGCAGCATATGAGAATGTATATAGTTAGTGAGATGAATAGGAGGGTGGTTGATGGAGAGATATCAGTGGCTTATTCAGGAGTAGAGTCCAAAAGACCGCCTCTGACAAGCGGTTTGCTGCAGGGTTCTGTTCTTGGACCGCTACTGTTTAACTTTTTCATTAACGATATCGGAAAGAATCTGAGAGGAACTGTGCATTTGTTTGCAGATGATGCAAAGTTAGGTAGAGCAATAGTGAATGCTCAAGATGTCAAAATTTTGCAGGATGATTTGGATTGTTTGGAGGACTGGGCTAAGTAAAATGGATGTCAATTTAATGTGGAAAAATGCAAGGTTTGCATTTTTGGGATGAAAAGATAAGCAGCAGTATATCACATTTGTGGAACCATACTCCAGGAGATTGACGAGGCAAGGGATTTGGGAGTGTTGGTGAATAGGTAGTTTCAAGTTTACTGGATACATTGCAAAAGTGGCAAAATCAGCTCATCCAATCACTTGGTTGCTGAAAGACACTCTAATAAGCAGAGACAAACAGGTTATTGTTCTTCTATATCGAGCCTTGATAAGACCCCCATCTAAACTACTGTGCCCACATATGGGGGAGCAAGGGTTTCTTCGTGATGGGGAGGAGGTGGAGAGGATCCAGAGAGCAGTACTATGGAATTAACCTTATGAGAATAGGTAGAAGATTTGTGGGTTGCAGAAGAAATTGGTTAATAGGTGGAAAAGGGGTGATATGATTGAGACATTGAAATTAATGAAGGGTTTCTATAAGATCAATTCAGGAGATATTTTTAAGAATAGGACTGGTAGTGGGAGGGCTAGGGGGCCATTCATGGAAGCTTGGTAAGAGTGTGATTAGCTGGGGTGTTAGAGCTAGCTTTTTTTATTTGGAGAGTGGTAAATGATTGGAATAAGCTGTCAGAATCTGTTGTGGGTGCCACGACTAAATGAGTTCAAGGAGAAATATGATAGCTGCTGTGTGAATATTGAATAGTTGTTCTTGCCATGATTTTGGTTCTCCCTCGATGAGTCTGAGGATTCCTTGGAGCTGCCCATAATAATAATACTCTTGCCCAGTTTCGATGGACGTCCCCTATTCATCCCGCCACCAGTCCTATTCTCAAAAATATCCTCCGAATTAATCCTATAGAAACCCTTCAGCAATTTGAATTTCTCAATCATATCTTCCCTTTTTCGCCTATCAACCTATTTCTGCAACGCACAAATCTTCAACCTGTTTTCATAAGGTTAATTCCATAGACCTGCTGTCATCTTGGTCACTCGTCTCTGGATTCTCTCAGCCTCCTCCCTATCAAGAAGAAACCTAGGTGACCAGATCTGGGCACAGTATCAAGATGGTGTCTTATCATGGCCCGATACACAGGAACAATAACTTGCTTATCTCTGCTCGTCGAGGTATTCTTCAGCATCAAATTCCTGCCATGTACCCTCAAGGGGTGAACAGGATATAATTGTACTACATGAAAAATTTAAAATATTACTGACTTATCTGCAATTTTTCTCCAAATCAATCTGTTATCTGTCAAGACTCCAACATTATCTGATCTTATTTCTGTTTTTTTAGGCATTTTTTACTGCATAAATCAACCTATATCTTGATCTTCCTCTGGATATTTTTCCTGGCATCTTTTTTTTTTTTTTGCTAATCTTTCCTCTCCGATTCTGTTTAAGTGACCATTTCACCTGAGACTATCTCTGCTAACACATTCCTGGATGTTGATGTCAAGTTCTTTCCTAATATCCTCGTTTTTAATGTGATATTGCCATTGATACCCTAGGTTCATTCCCCTAACCTTTCTCAGGACGCTCATATCTGGAGTTTTTGGTCAAGTGTTTTGCTGCTGACCCAGCTCTCAGATCCATAAGTTGAAACTGGTTTGAACACTGTCTTGTATATAGATAATTTAGTGTTTTAACTAATTTCTCTCTTATTCAATATAAATTTATTCAGTTGACTTTCTACTATACCAGCTTTGTTGATTCTGTTGTCTATTTCCATATTTAATTTACCATTTTCACAGAAAATCGTGCCTAAGTAGCTGGAATGTTATACTTG
The DNA here is from genome assembly GCF_054136105.1 of Typopeltis vanoorti. Taxonomy (NCBI): domain Eukaryota; kingdom Metazoa; phylum Arthropoda; class Arachnida; order Uropygi; family Thelyphonidae; genus Typopeltis; species Typopeltis vanoorti. Next base: position 60,785,842 of record NC_143564.1, read on the forward strand.
TTCTATAGGTTCTTTATTCCAAATACAGTTGATATTTTCAATATTTCTACCTATTTTCTTTGTCTTTTTAATGCTGATCTTCATACCATATCTCCTAAGACAGCTATGGAATTTAGTCAGGGAATCCTGCAGATTTGTAGCGGATTTATTTAGAAGTATAAAATCATCGAATTAAAGCGAAGAGCTGACTTTGACATCTCCAATTTCGATATTAGGTTTAATACCACTTTCCTTCATAATGTGATCAATGTAGATAATGAATAGCAGAGGGGATACTGTACATCACTGTCTGACAACAGATTTAACATTAAACCACCTTCCTGTACTTCAATTCTAAATTTTGACTAACAACTCAGATAAAGACTAAATATTGCTTCATCTAATGTCCCATTGACGCCATATAACTTCGGCATTTGGAATAGTTTCTTCCTTTTTATCTTGTCATATGCCTTTTTCCAGATTTCCAAAACTCAAATACAGATCTTTGTTATATTCCCATTATTTCTCATTATCTGCTATAAAGTGAAAATCTGATCTTGACAGCCTCTATTTGGCCTAAATCCAGCTTGTTCTTTACCACGCTTCTCTTGCACAATCCTTCTCAACCAGTTTCTCAAGTATACTGGCATATATCTTACCAAGAACACTCAGTAATGAAATACCTCTATAATTCTCATTGTTTTATTTCCCTTTTTATATATAAGTACAACGAGAGCTCTACTCCTGTCATCTCAAATTCGTCTCTCTGCCCAGGTCTTCTGAAATATGTAGTGCAGCCACTATAAGACTTTTATACTTTAATATTTCTAGTCGAATATCATCTACTCCTCCTGCCTTTCACATTTCAGACTTTTAATGGCTTTTTCTACTTCAAGTATGCATATATGTTCCTGACTGCATGCCTGCTCAGTGTTTTTTTACCACTGTGCTGTCATCACTGCTTGTTTCATATAGCAATTTTTCGAAGGAATTACTCCATACTTCAAGGATATCTTTTTCTCAAGTTTTCATGTCACCTTTATCATCTCTAATTCTTTTTTGCAGCACTCTTTCCTCCATTTCTGAGCTTTTTCAACAACCTCCAGAATATCTTTCCACCTTCTTAATATTTATTATCTATGTTCTTGCTAACGCCTTCCCATGACTTTGTTTAGCTAGTTTTACACATTGTTCAGCATTCTTGCATTTGTCTCTATATTCTCTACAAGCAGGAGCTGACCTATTTGTCAGTAACTTTTGATATGCTTTCTTCTTCTCGTTAACTTCCTGTGACCAACATGGAGTTCTGATATTTCTATCCTTGCAGACTACCTCACCACATGCCTCTCTGGCAGAATCAATCAGTATTTTCTTCAGGGCTTGCCAGTGAATCTCCAAGGTTTGGTTCCTGTTCTCAAACTCTTTCAGTTTTTCTTCAATAATCTTTGTGTATTTTAGTCGACAGTTCACATCTGAGAGCTGCTCAACTTTTATTCACTTTAAAACTTTCTTACATGTTCTTCTTTTCAATATGAAATTCCATTTTATCCTGCTCAAGACTAAATGATCACTTCCTATTTCAAATCATGTGTACACTCGGGTGTCCTGCACCAGGGAGAAAACATCACTATCAACAATAACATAGTCAACGAGACTTTTCTTATTCCTTGCCTCTTCTCTCCATGTGAATTTGTGGACATTTTTATGTTGGAACATGGTGTTAGTAATAACCAGTCCATCTCTTGAACAGAAATGCATCAGATATTTGCCATTTTATTAGCTTTGCTCTTTTCTCCAAATTTTTCCCAAATATTTTTGTATGTCAGCCAATCATTTCCTACTCTGCTATTTAGATCCCCCAATAAGGACCATTTTTTTCATTGTGTCAATTGCTTGCTTTAAAGCCTCAAATTCCTCCACTTCTGCCTTAGTAGAAAATTCTGTGGGACCAGAGGCACAAATAAATCTAATTTTCCAGTTCCCCATTTTCGTATTTGCCTACACTACTCGAGACTGCCTGCCGTTCAAGAATATTAGCCTCGTATTTATTGTGTTGAATACTATGGCTACTTCTTTTACTTGATTATCATTGCCTGAATATAATATTTTGTATTTATTGCTCAGAAAGATCTCACCAGTATTTGTATTTTTTTTCCAGTCACCCTATTATGTCGATATGATACTTATCCAGTTCCTTAGCTAACTCCATTTCTTTGGCATTCTGGCTTCATACGTTGATAGTCCGATCTTGAACTCTGATGCTGAGTTAGGGTGGGTTTTATGATTTTTTCTAGTTGTGGATTTTTCGCTGTTTGACCTGGTTCCCTGGCGAAAACCACAGGGGCCTTGTTTAACTGGACGATGCCCTACCCGACATGAAATTCTGTCATGTTGTACCATCATTTTATGTTTTGATTTAAGCCAATAAGAATACAATTTGTTCAGCTAAATCCCAAATTTCCAGCCCATTCTCGTTCGTTCAGTATCCAGGTAGATACCTACCAGGGCGCACCACGAGAAGGTGAGGATTGGACATTAGGTCAGAAGCCCTGATTGGTTCTTCACATTCCTTTAAAGGCTATGTGAAGGTCTCTTCTCAGTTATATAGCTTTGATCCTTAAGCACCCAATATATATATATATATATTATTCTCCAATTGGGATAACAGGCCTTTTGTTCTGACTATTTGGTGGCAGCAAACTCTAACCTTAATTGTCAATGATAGCTCACCACCACTATCATTAATTTCCATAAGCATCCTGAAGAGAAGAGTACGGCGGCCAGTCGTAATGTCATGATTCCTTATTCTAAATCTAGAAATTCGACAGTATACCGCACAATTCTGGACAATAATGAGAGTTCTATGGTCGATTTTCTTGGATTGTGATGTTGAAACACGTTTTCGAAAGAAAAAAAGCTTGCTTCCCTGTTCTAAAGATAGACTACTTTAGGAACTTGCCAAAAATCCTAGAAAGAGCTTTGAGCTCTGCTAGTTGGTGAACTAAACTTGTAACGGTCTCTCTTCTAGCAATCCAGCGGTGCGGAAACATTTATTTCCACAGGACTACATAGACAGCTTTGCAACTCTTGTTTTTGTTTTAGATGTTTCATGGTCTCCAGTTCTGTAATGCGTTTATATTTTCAATATTTTGTAATTTTAAGTATAACAATATGACGCTTGTTTTGTGCAAAGGGAATAACGACGGATGCTTTGCTTGGAAAAACCTGAGTTCGATTCTCATCATAACGAAAGGAATCTTTATATAGTGAGTTACATGACCTCATACAAAGGTTGCAGGGTATTTCTCCCAGAAAGTCGTTTTTTTTTTTTTTTTTTTTTTGTTTCATGAAGGCAAATCTGCGCTAGTGCACGCAATTTACAAACAAAATATGGTGTTAGTGGCGGTAGATGGCATTGTGCAGGCAGGATAGTGCACATGGTGAATTGAGTGGAGTGCCCTCTTGCTTTGAATCCTTGGAGGTGACACTTAATATTTTATATACGAATTACCTACTTTTTTAAGTTTAAAAGCTTACTGATAGAATTGTCATGTCATGATTCCTTATTCATGGGATTCTTCATTCTTTATGAAGAACTTCTCTGCCTCTGAACAAATTATGAGAAATTTGATTTTGATGCTATTGAATCTAGTATTCGTGTAAACACGAAAGGTATGAAATTACCAAAATACTAAAACTTATTCTACAATTAGTTGTAAACCGTAGGTAATTTAGTGCGATGCATGAATAATTTCCAGGCCATCGTAGCAAATACTCAAAGGATATGAAAAATATATTAGCAACTTCTAGAAACGGTATTTGTGGAATGGTTCGGGGTTCAGTTTCCGAAATGACTTGAAGGACAAAACAAATTATCAAGGGGAAAAATTATCTTCACTATCGACAATGGCGTAGTATAAACTGGTTAGGAAACGTTCCTCTAGTCGGCGACTATAATCGATCCTAGGTCATTCCCTGGGTGATCTAGCGCTAAGGAGTTCAAACGCCACTTCACTGAGCTAGGATTCATTGCGGGAAGCTACTGCATATATTATAATCTACTATATTTATTTGTGTGTGTTTATTACCATTCCTAAATATTTTTGTATAAATCATATTATCATAAGGCTTGTGTAGCTCAGTGGAAGTGGCGCTTGCGTTCTCTGCGCTTGAAGTTAGACCTAGGTTCTAGTCTAGTCGCTGACTGGAGGAACTTTTCTAAGCCTATCTTCGACCCGTTTCCGAGTTCGTCGATCTCTGGCACAGGCAAGCGCGTTTTTCCTCCCGGAAACTCGGGTTTTTCGTCCCGTAAACTCAAGAAAATCGACCGTAGTACCCACATTATTTCAGACAGTGACATATCTTGTTAGGGTTAGGTACCAAGCGATGGCAGCACTTGTTTACCAACCTCTTTATCGGCTGCTGCTATAATTAGTGATAGACATGGGTCAATATATCTGATTGGCTACCGGGGGCGATTGAACTGCCAACTCAGTCTCCAAAAGCTAGATAGGGTATAAAGGCCTCGCCTACTCCCTATTAGGGAATAAGATATAAATATTGAAAGTGCTAAGAAAAAAGATGGCGGCTCGTGTGTTAGTATTTAGTGTCGTGTATTATGGATGATGAATTGGTTTGATATGTTTTTAGCGATTTATATTTATGCTTATTTATTAGTAATAGTAGTTAATTGCTTGCTACCATAAACAGTCACTTTATTGTCCATAGTGCTTTATCCAGGTAAGTCATTTGTAATTACAAGGGAAATTCGCTAGGCCTACAGCCGCTAGTATCGCCTTTGTTTCTTATAGTGACATTTTATTGCTGGTAGACACCTAAGAGTGTCGACGGGATTTGCTAGTAGACGTTCAAAAGTCCACAGGATTATCTTTACCTGCTCGGGACACCTGAGAAATCTCTACTCTTTCTCCATCTGTCTTGAAATGGCTAAACTTGTGAATGAAACCAAATTCGTGGAAGTATATAAGGAATTCCTCAGACTGGGAAAGCTGCTGAGTGATAATTGGCCGGGAAAAGTGAAATTGTATGACACGTTTCCCCCGAATGTGTCTCAGACGTTGCCGCTGAAGATCATTTAGAATCGGTGCCTTCTACTTCTTCAGACTTTGTAGAAGTGCGCGCACGTAAAAAGCGAAGAACAACAGATGAACCGCACAATGACTACTGAAATGGAACAGGATTCTCAGGGTTCGGACGCCGCTATTTCTCCCAAAGAAAAGGATATCTTTTCTTTGGGAGAAATAGCGGCGTCAATGTCCAATTTGCATAATGGCTTCATTAAGGCCAAAAACATGGATGAAGGCATAAAGATCCAGCTAGTGACAGACTATAGAAGGTTGTCCAAAGAACTGGACGACAGAGGCATCCAGTATCATACCTTTGCGCTGAGCTCCGAAATAAACTTAAAAGTAGTCCTTCGTGGTTCTGTGAAGACATTGACACAGCAGAAATAGCTGCTGACCTAAATTCTCAGGATCTGCCCCCAGTCAAAGTGAGCAGAATGTACAAAGCTGACAAGACTCCCATGCCATTGGTCCTTGTTGAGATTCATAAAATATACAAGGATATTTACAACTTAAAAACAGTCTGTGGTCTCATCGTCACACCGGAACCACTCCGTAAAAGATCATCCTCTGGGCAGTGCCACAGGTGCCAGAAGTTTGGCCATGCCCAGAATCTATGCAGAGCGGAATATATATGTTTAAAATGAGGAGACCGCCACCGAACCAATATCTGCACAAAGCCGAGGACTACCTCGGCCAAATGTGCCAACTGCAGTGGCCCTCATCCCGTGAACTACAAAGGATGTACTCAACACCCAAAGAACAGAGGGATGGAGGCAATCAATCAGCCCTCCTCCTTCAGCACAAGAACACCAGAGGCCCAGACATCAAAACCGGAGACTCAGCGGCCTCAGTCGGAGACCTACAATAATAGAGACACCCGAAAGCAAACAAGAAGCTATGCTGATGTGACCCGTACAACTAGACCAAATCCAGAACAAAATCAACCAACAGCACCTAAAAACCTAACAGCTGTTATTACGGCCTCACTAGCAAACATACTACAAAATTTCAGCCTATCCAACCCTACTGAAACCTCCACTAAAAGATTTCTTCGTGAAACACAGGTCATGCTCACAGCTCTCATAAATGAATAATAACAAACTCATTCCAGCATCTCTTCAGATAGTTGCGTGGAACGCAAATGGCCTTAAAAACAAAATTCTGGAACTCCGACACTTCACATCTAGGTATCAACCAGATGTTATTTTAATCAGTGAAACTCATTTAAAACCCTCAGACAATCCTAAAATAAGGGGCTATCACCTATACAGAAATGACAGACTACTCTACAGAGGCGGCGGCACTGCCATCTTTATAAAAAACTACATTAAGCACCACTCTGTGAGTATTCCTTCAACCACTAACCTTGAGATCACAGGAGTGGAAGTAGTCACTTGCTCCACTGGCAAACTGAAAATCTACTCAGCTTACAACCCTCCCCAAAAATCTCTACTTCACTCTGATTTTAATGCCATTTTATGCAGCAGAGAGCCCACCATTATTGCCGGGGATCTGAATTCCAAGCATCCTGTGTGGAATTGTACAACCACAAACAAGAATGGTTGCATCCTTTACAATTACTTAGGATCAAGCAACGCTGTTGGGGCAGGCCCCACCGAACCAACTCATCTCAGTACGTTCGGCACTGCTGACATCCTGGATATAGCTATCCTTCAGGATATTAAACTTCAATTCAGCATCATATCTATGGATGAACTATCATCCGATCACAATCCAATTCTACTACAGCTGGGAAATCAAGAATACCCATGTCCTCCTTCTCACTCCTACATTGCATGGGAAAGACTATCAGCAGCATTGAAGGATTATATTGGACCTGTTCCTCACTTATGCACAAAAGAAGAAGTAGGAACTGCAGTTACAAATCTCGCACAACAGATTAATTCTGCTATTGGACCTGTTCCTCACTTATGCACAAAAGAAGAAGTAGGAACTGCAGTTACAAATCTCGCACAACAGATTAATTCTGCTATAAAGGTAGCTTCCTCCTACAAATCTGCCCGCAAGCCAGATCGTTTGCCTGAAGACATCATGAACTTGAGCAGAGACAAAAACAGAGCTAGGAAAAGATACCGAAACACGTGTGCACCACAAGATAAAATACATCTAAACAGATTAAATGGGGCAGTAAGAGATGCACTCAAAGCCCATAGAGACCAAGTATGGGATGAAAAGTTATCCTCCATTTCACCTACTGATCACCTACTCCATCTGGGGACTACTGAAAACTATCAAAAACAAAGACAGATCCCTTCCCCCAATATTCTCTGACCAGGGCCTTGCTCACACAGATGTAGACAAAGCAGAAGTTATAGCACACAACTTAGAGGAGCAATGCAGGCCTTCGTATGGAAACCTTGACTTTGACCACATAAGGTTCACAGCACGGTCAGACACTCACTCAAATTTCCTATCTCCAGCACTGACCATATTGCACCAACATCACCTGCTGAGTTATGACATTATTAAAAAATTAAAGAACAGAAAAGCTCCTGGGCCAGCTGGCATTACTAATCGGGTGATTAAACTTCTGCCCCGAAAAGCAGTATTGCACCTGACCAGTATAATATAAATGCAATTTTAAGATTTCACTATTTTCCTTCCACCTGGAAACTGGCTGACGTTATTCCTATACATAGCTCAGGCAAAGACCCACACCTACCGCAAAATTATCGTCCAATCAGTCTTATCTCAAATCTGGGTAAGGTTGCAGAAAAGGTCATCCTCTCACGACTCCAAACCTCAGTAAATGACCTAAACATCCTCCCTAAAGAACAGTTTGGTTTCAGGCAACACCATAGTACTACCCAGCAAATCCACAGAATTGTGGAATACATCACCACCAGCTACAACTGGCACCAGTGCACAGGCGCTGTTTTCCTAGACTTATCCAAAGCATTTGACAAAATCTGGCATTTTGGACTCCTGCACAAACTTATCTCAGCCGGTACCTCACTAAAAATGGTTCACTTAATCCATTCATATCTTCAGAATAGATCAATGCAAGTAAAAATCAATGGTTCTACATCCTCCCAGCGCCACATCTTTGCTGGAGTGCCGCAGGGATCTCTACTGGCTCCATTGCTGTTTTCTATATACATGTCAGACATCCCACACAATCCGATGACTTCCATTTTGGCCCTGTATGCAGACGATACAGCAATACTAACCAGATCTCTCAAACCCCATTTCATTACCAGAAAGCTTCAAGAAAACATTCTAAAGCTGGAGGGTTGGTTCTCTAAGTGGAGATTGGAAGTCAACCCCCAGAAAAGCCCAGCCGTTTTTTTCTCAAAAAGGCCAAAGTCTCCTGTAGGAGATGTGTTACTATTCAATACTAAAATTACCTGGGTGTGATTCTCGACAAAAAGCTATCTTTCAATCAGCATACTAAGTCTGCATGCACAAAGGCATCTAAAGCCATAGCTCAGATCTATCCGCTAATTAATAGAAATAGCAAGCTCAGCAACAGAATCAAATTGCAACTATACCTGATGACAATTCGTCCTATAATCACCTATGCCTCTCCGGCCTGGAGCCACACCTCTAATGCTAACATTGTCAAAATACAGCGAGTGCAGAACAAGTGCTTGAGAATGATTCTGAACGCCCCGTGGTATGTTCGAAACAATCAACTCCACCGAGACACAAATATTCCCTATATTTTCTCTTTTCTACAATCCTTAGCATCCAAGTTTTTCCTAAAGACGTCCACACATCCCAACGATTTGGTTCAGCAAGCTGCAGCATACGATCCAACGGACATATTCAAATATAGAAGACCAAAAGCTATATTAGCTTTTGGTCTTCTATAATCTCCATGCCCTTTCAGGGCGAGCAATCTGCTCATAAATTTTACCTTCACTGTAACCACAACAGACAGTGGGGAATATGAAAAGCATCTTGCTTCACCCCTAAAGTCATAAATGTCGATTGTCAATTAGGGAATAAAAGGCGTTAGTTGATTTTTTTTTCATATTATCATAAAATTAATATTAGGACAATAGAAGGAAATGAATTGCGCAAAACATAATATTTAAGTGTAATAAATAATATTCCCTTTCTTATTTTGCTAACATTGCTGATAACGATATCATGTACACAGATAACATTTTTTGATTAAGCTGCATTCTGTTCTTCTCTTTGATCTGCATAATACTCATGCCAAGTTGCATACATGTATCAGATGGAATGTCCATTTCACAAAATCTGCATCAAGAAATATTAATATTATTCTATTAAAATAAAATTATGTGAAAAATTTTTTTTTTTCATATTATTACACACACACATACAGCTGAGTAGCGAAGTGGTAATTATTCGGCTAGTAGTGCAAAAATTAATTTCGTGTCGTACCTTTTTATTATCTAGCTCGTAATGGATTACACTGTACGCTGATACAGCTCCACCGAGAGGCTCGCTCCTTGCTTTGGTTAACCATCTATAATTTCCCGAAGGTGGAAGAGAAAGTGTGAAGATGCTGATCTTGTTCATAACAACATAAAAGTATAACATAACAAACTCGTGCTCGAATTTTTATAGTTCTGGACCTCCTGCGCTTATCTTGTACTTTTTTGTCGCTTAAATTTCACGAACTCGTTTGCTAGAGTGTATGTTACAAGTATGAGAGGCATCGTTTTTTCTCCTTGTTTGTTTGAGTCGCTGTGTAATGAGCTAAGTTTTGGTTTTAATTATTATTGAAATGAATTGTCTTACGCTATATTATGTAGATGACATTGTGGATTTAATATTTTAGGTAAGTTTAGTTTAAATGGAGTTTAATAGTTGTCCTTTGCACTTTTGTCAGTAATGACATGTACGAGTGTTTGTAGTTACGTCAAATGAAAAGCAAGTATAGACTTAACTTGTTTGATACCATCTCGGAATAAATTAATAATTATTAAAATTGTAACAGCACAAAAGTGCTCCTTGTGTATATTAATTTTCTGATAAATCTTCATGCAAGATTTACGAGAGAGAAAGTGAAAACCAATCCAACTCCAAACTTAAAAAGAAGCTTCTTGCTGGTTAAGTTTTTATTAAGGAGCAGTACAGGTTCTCAGACAGTTTTGGGAAAAGTGTTGATTGACAGCTATTAAAAAGCAACTGAAAATGTGAAGAACAAAGAACGTAATGAATTATTCAGTTGGCTTCTCCATAGCTTGAAACCTTGTTGAGCAGGCCCCTCTTACACATTATTACACGTCTATTCATACCTCACTCTCCAAACAGGAAATGTAGTCCTCACATCCCTGTTACTTTTTTTTTTTTACTGAATTTCCAAGGGAAATTGAAAATTTTTCTTTTGCATCTTTCTCTGAAACCTAGTAATAATTTAATAATAGTAAGACAGTAATTATAATAATTTACCCATTTTAATTTTTATCATCCAATTTTTGAAGAGTCTCCATACCCAGTTAACCAGCATGATGACCTGGGTTCAATTCCCCTTTAAGGAAGCAAACAGCCTTTATAAAAAATTGAACACGAGTTACCTAGTCACATATGAAGGTGGCAGGAGTTTTTTTCCTACTCCAAGAAACTCGAGGTTTATATTCTCTATAAACAAGCAAACCAGCCTGTTTTATGTAATTAACAGAAGACATTAGCCTCATAATAATTACAGAACAGCATATAGCAGCATTAAATTCCTTATATACTCTCATGGAGTGTATAGGGTGCTATGATGGTACTACATGAATATGTTTATTACAAAATGTATTAAATAATTAAAACAGTTGCAAATTATTAAAGTTCAAAAAGTATATAGGTAAGGTTTTGTTAATTCGTGAAAAATTTACAAGAGTAGATTTCACATCTTCATTGGGTGAAAAGGTTGGAGGTATTGCCTGAATGGGTGATTATGACCTGATAGTTGCAGTTGGTCAACCATTCTTGATATTTATTTTAACCTAATGAAGTGTGGATTATATATGACCAAGAATGTGTCTGTGGATTTCAAGAGAATTTTATTGATAATCATATTAAATTGTGAATTTGCATTAGAACTGTATAACAGAAGGAAAAAAGAAGTTTATAATAATTTCTTTGTTTAGTGGTATGTAAGGAGACATAACTCAAACTGGTGCTAGATTGATTTATATAAAATACAGAAGCCTTGTATATTCAGTTTAATGAAGGCTGATTCTCTGTTCTTAATTCTACACCATCTGTGTAAACTTGGACAGGACAAAATAAAACTTGGGAAAAAAAAACAACATTCAAATCCTTACCTTCTCAAATTTATAGGCTCAACAATTCATAAGATCTATAACCCATACACAACTGATCTATAAGATCAGTTGTGTATGGGTTCTAAACTGATTATTGTGGTTTCTAAGAAAAGAGTACAACTTAAGGAACCCCCCCCCCCCTGTACTCTGCTTCACCAATAAAATATATGGCATCACACTAGATGAATTGTGAATTAGCTTTGATATTTGTTGTTCTGCTCATGTATGTCCCCCAGAAAACTCTTTTCAGAATAAAAATTTTATACTGAAGATGACTTTTCTGGAGACTTACATGAGCAGAGCAAAAATATCAAAGCTAATTCACTTATTTCTAGTGAGAGAGAGAGATTCTAGAAATTATTATTGCCCCAAGACCTCATGGAATCAAAGACTCACCTGGGAGGTCCTTTTATCACACACACACAGCTCATCATACAGTGTCTTAAACACACTCAAACACCTTGCAGACACCACACTCTCAGGCAAGGTATTCCAATCATTTACAACTCTGCATGAAAAAAAACCTGCTTCTCACTTCCCTACTCACACCCTCTTTATACAGTTTCCAGGGATGACCTCTGGTTCTCCCCTGATCTCCCACTATTTTCTGTAGAACTTCTCCAGCATTGATCCTATAACAACCCCTTACTAACCTGCAGGTCTCTATCATATCTCCCCTCTTCCTGTCCACCAGACTGCAAATTACATCTTCTCAATCTTTCCTCATACTCGACATTCCAGAGGTCAGAAACTACCTTAGTCAGTTGCCTTTGGACCCTTTCCATCATCTCTTCATCCTTCTGAAAACCAGGTGACCAAATCTGGGCACAATAGTCCATGTGTGGCCTAATCATAAGCCTTATACAATGGAACAAGAATCTTCCTACATCTACAAGTCTGTGTCCTCCGCATCATTCCCAGAAGCCTTTGTTGTCGTCACAATTTTGGCTATGTGTCCCCTAAATTTCAGATCCTCATCCACTATCACCCCAGATCTCTTATTTCCTCTACTTCCAACAATATATTCTCACCAAGCATAAATTCTGCATCCCATCTTTGTTTTCCAAATTTTAAAACCTTACATTTTGCAACATGGAACTCAAATCCCCATTTCCGTGCCCAATCACTCAACTTATTCAAGTCTTCTTGTAAAGCCACAACATCTCTACTCTTCATGGTTAGTCCCAAATTTGCATCATCTGCAAACAACTGAATATCTCCATCCAAATCTTCACCAATATCATTAATATACAAGTTAAACAGTAATGGCCCTAAAACAGACCCCTGAGGCACTCCACTAGTGACTTTCCTTTTCCTGAATATTGCTCCCCCATAACAGCTTGTTGATACCTATAAGATAGCCAGTCTCCAATCCAATGCATTAATCTAATATCCAACCCCATCTGCTGTAGTTTAACTGTCAACTTATGAGGTAATCTATCAAAAGCCTTTGCAAAATCCAAGTATATTACTGTGTATCCTTCTCCTCTGTCCAAGAAAGCAATCACTTTATTGTAATAAGTAAGTAGATTACTAAAACTTGACCTCCCTTTAGCAAATCCATGCTGTCCATCAAAGATAATACCATTGTTGTCAATCCAGTTCTGGATCCTAGTTCTCACAAGCTTCTCCAACAACTTAACCACAATCCCTGACACACAGATAGGCCTATAGTTTGATGCTTGAGTTCGATCACCTCCTTTATGAAGTGGCACAATCTTGCCCTCTTTCTACTCCTTAGGAACTTGACTGAGTGTAAGACTTGTGTTTAAAAAATATGTCAAGGCAGGTGTCAACTCCCTGGCACATTCCTTCAGAATATGTGGTTATATATTATCAAGTCCCACAGCCTTATTAACATCTAGTTTGCTCAACTCCCCATACACCGCTTGCTCACTTACAGTCAGTCTCTGCTCCCCATCACCAACTGCTCTCCTCTCAATCTCTCCATGAAGTCACATTCACAAGATTGAAAGACCTTCATGAACTGCTCATTAAGTATCTCCACCACACATTCTGCAACAGCTGTCTTTATGCCGTTTTCTCCAATCTGTCATCCTTCCATAATTATTATAATAAATTTAGTTTAATCCTTTATCCAAATGTAAGCAAACAAAGTTTGCACCTAAAAAATATTTTCAGGACTGAGGTAAGGTGGTACAATACTTTGGCAACTCGCAGCAAAAGTTGAACAAACTCTCATCACTCCTTGTCTCAGTATCTCCCATAATGCAACTTGTATAGGTAAATTTGCTCTCTCCTATTGCTTCTGCCTTAGTATCACCACTTCTGGGTCTACCTCCCACTGACGAGACCTCAATAAAGGTCAAAACCAGTATGGGTAGTGGCTCTTACCTTAATGCATAGCATTATACATGTCTGCAAGGAGATGTGCTTTGCATTATGGGAGACACTGAGACAAGGAGTGATGAGAGCTTGGTCCACCTTTGCTTTGAGTTGCCAAAGTATTGTACCACCTTACCTTAGTCCTGAAGATATTTTCAGGCGCAAACTTTGTTTGCTTACACTTGGATAAAGGATTAAACTAAATTCATTTAGTCTAATCTAACCAAGTGAATAATAAACTCCATAATCATTCTTTCTTTTCCTGACTACATATCGAAAGAACTCCTTAGGATTCTTTTTGGCTTCATTAGCTAACTGCTCTTCATACTCACTTTAGCTATCCTTGCCAACCAAGTCACCGCCTTGCCTGGTCTTTGTAAACCTCTTGGAATTGGTTATTTCCACTTCTCTTATGCTGTCTCCATAATGCCCTTTTTCTCTGTATTGCATGCTTAATCTCTTTATTCATCCATCTCACACCTACCTTATTTAACCTTCTCACCATTGGAATACATTTAGACATTCTATCTACTAGATAGTTTTTGAAAATCCCCCAAGCTGCATTGATCTCTTTTCCAGCTAACTCCTCATTCCATGCTACATCTGCAAGCTGTTTCCTGAGCGCTTCATAATATCACCCCTCCCCCGTAGTTCCACATATACCCTTTTCTCATAGAGATCCTCACACTGCTGGCAATCACCCAGGTAATCACCTCATGGTCACTCTCACCAATTACCTCATTTATAATTACATCCTCTGATGAGATGACCAAATCCAAGACCCTGAATCCTTGCTTGCCCTCTGTTACATACTATCTGAGGTAGTTATCCCTCAAAAACTCAACTCATTTTCTTTACTTCCAATTGCTATAGTTTGCCCACTGTTTGTAGGTCTCTGCTTGGCGTTTTGCCAAGAATAGTCTATTCATGCTGAAGGGGAGAAAGAAATGAAGGACGTTTGAATTGGTTACCAACATGCAAAATCACGTGTTTTATAGGTAAAATTTTCCAACTGTTATACAAGCAACATAGTTAACTACAATAATCATAAAAGAGAAGTTAATTTTCCGACCTGTAATAATAAAGAACTCATTCCACAATACAGACCGATTACCCTATTATCGGAATGGATTCTCCTTTTTCTGACATGTGCAGAAGTGTCGAAGGATCTCTAATTGGTGGGCGAACTAAATCTCATCATTCCAGTCTATTTTGCCATAATTAAAATTGCCCATAATATCACCCTTTTCTTATTTGTTTGACTAATTTGATCATACATTTCATTATCACCACCATCCACATTACCTGGTCTATAACAACATCCAACCAAGTATTTGATTCCATTCACCTCTATCTCACACCCTACTGCCTCAAAACCACTGGCACTATTTCCCTCTTGCATCTCTACTTTGTATGGACATAACTCTTTCTCTATCATCAATGCTATTGATGATAGAGAAATCCCTCCCTTTTTACCCCTTCTATCCTCATGAAACACATCATACCCTTCCATCTCTATTCCTGTCAGGATGTCATCCTCTTCCAACCATATCTCACTTATTCCAACAATCTTTGGGTGAACAGACACAATTAGTGCAACCATTTCATCTGCCTTATTTCTTATACTTATAGCATTTGTATACAAAGACAACAGCTCATTTCTGGATCTACAGCTAGTTCCACTGATACCACTCATTCGATGTGATCTCTCCATGCTCGACTGGGGCCATTTCCTTTTCTGCTTATTCATTTTAGAACCCTCTTGATCCCAGGTCATCTCATTCCTTTCCTGTCTACACATCCTCTTGGAGCATCCACTTTTCTCACGCTGTGTATCCCTGTCCACCCTGAGCCTCCCCATTTCCCTGTTCCTCTTGCACACCCATTCTCTCATTTTGTATACTCATGCCACTGACTTCCCCATTCATAACCACCTCTTCAATCTCTCTCCTGCTCTTCCTCATCACTTCTCACTTGATCTGATTCATTCTCTCTACTCACTTCTCTACCTTTCAGCAGCAGTCTCCAAATGAATCATTCATTTCTAGAATGAGGATTCCTTAATATATTCACCAGTTTTTCCCTCCCTTCTTGGTAACAATTACATGTAGCATAATTTTGATTTCATTGCATGGGCTCCAGGTGCTATCTTCAGCCACTTTGATAACCAACGAGACAGTAGGTGATTTCAGCCTGAGTAATCCATATATAAAAATCATTTTATTTTTACATTTTTGTGAGTCTTTATTTTAATATGCAATATTTAAAAAGTCTGATCATACAGTTATGTCACTTAATGAATGCATGTTTATTCATTATTCACAAACGAAATTATCGATGCATGCCATGAATATGAAACCCACCCCCTAATAAAATAAAAAATGAGTTGTGTATAATGCAAATCTTCCTTAATTCTTAAATTTGCAACACAATTTAAATATTGTCTATAAAAGTGGAAATAAAACTGCATTGTGTTATACTAATTTATTGTTATTTTGATTCTGCTTTTTAGGAATCCATGACTGCAGTGAGTTACTTATTCTAATACAGATCACAAAGAAAACTGATTGTATTCTTAAAGATTAGAGAATGAGTTAGAAAGTTGACGTGAAAGATATTTCACATCAACTTGAGAGTGTGGTAGAATGTTGGAAATCAAGCCTTAGACAAAATGCCATGCATCTAGAAATTGGAGAGCTTGAAAAGTGCTTAACAAAGAGTAGGGAAGGTATGAAACAAAACATGCAAAGAATTAATGGAAGGCTCAAGAAAGAGATGAAAACATGATACATTAATCCTTCGATTAATGCACCCCCGATTAGTGCGTCATTTTTTTTTTCAATACCCAAATTCGATTAGTGTGCCTATATACATCTTAAAAATAAATAGTACAGATTTTAAAAATGTTCTATGTATACATTTTTATGGCTAACTATTTTAAAAAATCACTCACCAGAATGAAATAATTTAGTTACCGATTTAAAACATTTTACAAAGTTATTTTTAATGGCATACTACACAACTTCCATGTACACTCTGTATACTATGTTCCAAATTTTACCTCCAAAATTTATGTTGTCTGCTATTGTACGTGCACAGATTCAAAATCCTTTGAAACTTCTGCGCATGTCACAAAAAAGAGTCCATTCCGATAATAGGGTAATCAATCCTTCTATGATGAGTTGTTTATTATTACATGTCAGAAAATTAAATTCTCTTTTATGATCGTTGTAGTTTTAAAGTGGTAACTGTTTTGCTTGTATAACAGTTGGGAAATTTTATCTATAAAGCTTGTGATTTCGCGTGTTGGCGACCAATTCGTACGTCCTTCATTTCTTTTTCCCCTTCAATGATAACGTCCAAGAGTTAATTAAATCTCATTCTGAAGAATTGAGTGATTCCAACCTGCTAAATTTAGATGCACAGCGGGAAGATCCCGAAGAATAGGAAGAAAATTTAACCACTGATAGTCAGCCAAAAGAGATTTCACAGAAACAATTTGAAAATATTTTTCGCGAAGTTTTTAAGCAGCTTTTAAGTTTTTAAGTTTAGAGCCTGACCCTGATGAAAAGAGAAGCAGTAAAATTTGCAGAAGAGTAGAAGAGGCAATAGGACCATACTGTCAGTTGTATGAAAAAAAGAAACAAAATGCCCACCAAACTACATTAGCTCAATTCTTTGTAAAGAAGTAGAATAATAAAATTTATATTCTGAATATGTTTTATTGCCTTTCAGCTTCATGGTTTTCCTTTAACTAGGTCCTGAGACATACCTTACTTCTTTTATAAAAAAATTAATGTTCAAAAAAGAAATTTGAGGAACGAATTATACATTTTCCCATGGGTTATTATATTCGATTAGTGCATTTTCGATTAATGCACCTGTTTTAAAGAACACATTACGTACACTCATCAAGGGATTGCCGTAGTTGTATATAATGATTCCATGATTATGGGTATATGTACTAGACCACTGAGCAATGAAAACGTCTTTTTCTAGCATGTAATGATGTATGACATGACTAAAGCAATAAGTAGAATGAGTTGACAGTGTTGGTTGGAAAGAATTTTAAAAAAGTTATGAGTATGGTATGAAAGAGTTGTGGAGTAAGGCAAAACAAAAAAGAAAAAGAAAAAGAGTCAAGATTGAATCTGTTGCAGGAATGAACTAACAAAGAGAGCTGTAATTGCAAATGTTCAGTACATAGATGGCATTGATGGACAAAAGGATCTGTACATGCAAGATGGACTGCACTTAAGTGCATGAAGAAACTGATATTCATTGAAAGAATGAAAGTTAACAATCAGAGAAGTTGTTGGAAGTTTTTCCCACTTGGTTATATTATAAATTAAAGATGCCAAGATATAATAGCCTGAATGGCAAAGAAATGGAGCTAGCTGAGGAATTAGATAAGTACCAGATTGACATAATAGGGGTGACTGAAACAAAAAAGACCAAAACTGGTGAGATCTTTCTGAGCAATAAATACAAAATGTTATATTCAGGCAATGACAATCAAGGAAAAGGAGTAGCCATAGTATTCAACACAAAATACGAGGCTAATCTTCTTGAATGGCAGTCAGTCTCAAGTAGAGTAATGTGGGCAAATATGAGAATGGGTAACTGGACAATGAGACTTATTTGTGCCTATGGTCCCACAGAAGGTTCTACTAAGGTAGAAGTGGAGGAATTTTTTGAGGCTTTAGAAAAAGCAACTGACACAATGAAAAAGGAAAAGTTGGTCCTTGTTGGGGATCTAAATAGTAGAGTAGGAAATGATTGTGAGACATACAAAAAATATTTTGGGAAAATTTGGAGAAAAGAGCAAAGCTAATAATAATGGCAAATATCTGTTGGATTTCTGCTCAGGACATGGACTGGTTATTACTAACACCATGTTCCAACATAAAAATGTGCACAAATTCACATGGAGAGAAGAGGCTAGGAATAAGAAAAGTCTCATTGACTATGTTATTGTTGATAGTGATGTTTTCTCCCTGGTGCAGGACACCAGAGTGTACAGAGGATTTGAAATTGGAAGTGATCACTATTTAGTCTTGAGCAGGATAAAATTGAATTTCATATTGAAAAGAATAACATGTAAGAAAGTTTTAAAGCGAATAAAAGTTGAGCAGTTCTCACATGTGAACTGTAGACTAAAATACAGAAATATTATTGAAAAGAAAATGAAAGAGTTTGAGAACAGGAATCAAACCTTGGAGATTCAGTGGCAAACTCTGAAGGAAACATTGATTGATTCTGCCAGAGAGGCATGTGGTGAGGTTGTGTGCAAGGATAAAAAAACCAGAACTCCCTGGTGGACACAGGAAGTTAAAGAGGCAGTGAAGGAAAAGAAGAAAGCATATCAAAAGTTCCTGACAAATAAGTCAGCTTTTACTATTACAGAATACAGAGACAAATGTAAGAAAGCTAAACAGTGTGTAAAACTAGCTAAACAAAAGTCATGGGAGGACTTTGGCAAGAATATAGAAAATAAATATCAAGAAGGTGGCAAAATATTCTGGAGGTTGTTGAAGCTTAGGAATGGAGGAAAGAGTGCTGTAAAAGGAATTAGAGATGATAAAGGTGAAATGAAAACAGGAGAAAAAGATATCCTTGAAGTATGGAGTAATTACTTTGAAAAACTGCTAAATGAAACAAGCAGTGATGACAGCACAGTGATAAAAAAAACACTGACCAGGCATGCAGTCAGGAATACATATCCATACTTGAAGTAGAAAAAGCCATCAAAGGCTTGAAATGTGGAAAGGCAGCAGGAGTAGATGATATTCGACCAGAAATGCTGAAGTATGGTGGTATAAGAGTCTTACAGTGGCTGCACTGCATAGTTCAGAAAGCCTGGACAGAGGGACGAATTCCTGATGATTGGAGTAGAGCTCTCATAGTACCCATATATAAAAAGGGAAATAAAACTGAATGTGAGAATTACAGAGGTATTTCCCTACTGAGTGTTCCTGGCAAGATCTATGCAAGTATACTTGAGAAACGGTTGAGAAGAATTGTGGAAGAAAAGCTTGGTGAAGAACAAGCTGGATTCAGGCCAAATAGAGGCTGTCAAGATCAGATCTTCACTTTACGACAAATAGTCGAGAAAGCATGGGAATATAACAAAGATCTGTATTTAAGTTTTGTCGATTTGGAAAAGGCATATGACAAGGTGCCAAGAGAGAGAGAAGCTATTCAATACGCTGCAGTTATATGGTGTCAATGGGGCATTATATCAAGCAATACTTAGTCTTTATTTGAGTTGTGAGTCAGCAGTTAGAATCGAAGGAAGTACAGGAAGATGGTTTAATGTTAAATCTGGTGTGAGACAAGGATGTACATTATCTCCTCTGTTATTCATTATCTATATGGATAACATTATGAAGGAATGTGGTATTAAACCTGATATCAAAATTGGAGATGTTAATGTCAGCTCTTTGCTTTATGCGGATGATGTTATACTTCTAAATAAATCCGCTACAAGTCTGCAAGATTCTCTGACTAAATTGAATAGCTGTTGTAATAGATATGGTATGAAGGTCAGCAATAAAAAGACAAAGACAATGAAAATAGGCAGAATCATTGAAAATGTCAACTGTGTTGTGAATGGAGAACCTGTGGTACAAGTAAAACATTTCAGCTACTTAGGCACAATTTTTACTGAAGATGGTAAACTAAATATAGAAATAGACAATAGAATCAGCAAAGCTGGTATCGTGGGAAGTCAGTTGAATAAATTCATATGGAATAAGAAAGAAATTAGTCGGAACACTAAATTAGCTGTATACAAGACTGTGTTCAAACCAATTTTAACTTATGGATCTGAGAGCTGGGTCAGAAGTAAAACACTTGACCAAAGACTAGAGACCGCAGATATGAGAGTCCTGAGAAAGATTAGAGGCGTGAACAGATGGCATCAATGGCAATATCATATTAAAAATGAGGATATTAGGAAAGAACTTGACATTGTCAGCATCCAAGAATGCGTTAGCAGAGCTAATCTCAGATGGTATGGTCACTTAAATAGAATGGGAGAGGAAAGATTAGCAAAACAAGTGTTCTCTGCCAGGTTGGCAGGAAAACGACCCAGAGGAAGACCAAGATATAGGTGGATTGATACGGTACAAAGTGCCTTAGACGATAGAAATATAAGATCTGATAATGTTGGAGTCTTGACAAGTAACAGACTGATTTGGAGGAAAATTGTAGATAGGAAGTTAGTAATGATATAATTTTTTCATGTAGTACTGTCATATCCTGTACACCCCTTGAGGGTACATGGCAGGAATTTGATGATGATGATGATGAGATATAATATTCTTGGTTTAATTCTTTATTATTATTATGTTACACCTCTAGGGAATCCAAAGACTCATTGAGGGAGGACACCTACTCTACAACACTGTCTCCACCAACTACATCAACACCATCTACCACCTACTATCACCACTAGTATTTTCAGAGACAGTTGCAAACATCCATGTCCACAGCAGGATTCAGACCCGCAGCCTTTTGGCTGAAGAGCAAATATCACTCAGCCAACCAGGCCAGCAAGTTCTGAAATATTTCCAGAACAGGACAACTCATATATAGAAGCTAATGACTGCACATCACTTGTCTTAGTATCCTATAATGCAAAGCACATATCCTTACGGACATGTATAATGCTATACATTATGGGAAGGGTCACTACCCAAATCAGTTTCAACCTTTATTGAGGTCTCATCAGCAAAGGTTGAAACAAGTCTGGGTAGTGACCTACCCATAATCATGGCATTATACATGTCCATAAGGATATGTGCTTTGCATTATGGGATACTAAGACAAGTGATGCAAAGTCATTAGCTTCTATATATGAGTTGCCCTGTCCTGAAAATACTTCAGGTGCAAACTTTGTTTGCTTATACTTGGATAAAGGATTAAACAAGAATATAATATCTTGGCATCTAATTCATAATATAACCAAGTGGGAAAACTTCTAACAACTATCTCTAATCCAGAGAATTTTAATAATAAGGTGTGACACCTTTTGGCTACTTGTATATGGAAATATTACTTCAACCTTGGTATCACCTCTGCATCTCCACCCACTGATGAGACCTCAAAGGTCAAAACCAGTCTTTGTGGTTTTGACCTTTGATATTCCCATAATGCATAGCATTATATATGTCCATAAGGATATGTGCTTTGCATTTTGGGATACTAAGACAAGTGTTGTGAAGCCCACTCTTCTCTGAACCCTTTCCAACATATCCTCATCACCATGAAAACCTGGCAACCAAATCTGTACACAATAATATGAGGCCTGATCAAGGCATTATACAATGGAATCATAACTTCTCTATTTCTGCATGTCAGGGTCCTCTGCATCATTGTCATTATTCGATGTGATGTCTTCATAATTTGTGCAATGTGGCCCCTGAATTTCAGGCCCTTGTCCACCATCACTCCTAGATCTCTAATTCCATTAAAGTTTCTCTACCAAGTGTATACTTTGCATCCCATCGTTGCTTACCAAATCTTAAAACCTTACACTTTGTAACATTGAACTGATAGTTCCACTTACCTGCCCATTCATGCAATCTATTCAAGTCCTCTTGTAAGTCAATAACATCCACTTGACTCTGCATTGCTCTCCCCAGTTTTGCATCATCTGCAAACAGCTGGATATCAGTAGTTAAACCCATCTCAATATCATTAACATATAAATTGAACAACAATGGTCCCAAAACTGACCCCTGCAGTACACCACTAGTGACCTTCCTCTTACAGGATACCACACCCCATATACAACTTTCTGATACCTATTCAACAGCCAGTCACTGATCCAATTCAGAAGTCTGTTATCCAATTCCATCTGTTTCAATTTATTTAAGAGCTTGTTGTGTGGCAGTCGTGTCGTGTGCCTTTGCAAAATCTAAGTATGCCACTGTATATGCATCTCTCCTGTCTAAGGTATTTGTCACCTTATTATAGTACATAAGTTAGTGAATAGTACATAATCTCCCCTTAACAGACCCATGCTGATAACCACAGAGAATATTGTTATTATCAACCCATTTCTATATCCTACTTCTCACCAATCTCTCCAGGACTTTCACCACAACTCCAGATATACAGACCTGCCTATAATTTGAAGCTACAGCCTTATCACCACCTTTATGCAGTGGAACAATTTTACCTTCCTTCCACTCCCTTGGAACCTGTGCTGTTGTAAGACGTTTATTAAACAGGCATGCCAACGGTACTGCCAGTTCTCTGGAACATTACCTTAAGGTGCATGGTGATATGACATCACACCCTATTGCCTTAATGACATCAAGGTTGTTTATTTCCTTAAATACCTCCTGCTCACTCACAATTAACCATCCCCTCCTATGTCCTCTACACTAAATTTCCTCATGATTTTGCCCTGATCAGGATGAACTATCCTTATAGTTGATCAGTGAATACTTCCATAATGTCTTCTGCAGTTACCATTCTACCACTTTCATCCCTTAACTTAATCTCACTATGATCATTCTTCCTTCTACTTGCCACATATCTAAAAAAACTCTCTAGGGTTTTTCTTTGCCTGATTTGCCAATTTCTGCTCATATTCTACCTTTGTTTTCCTTACTGAGTCACTCTGTTGGCTTGTTCTTTATACTCTTCATGTGACTGATTATTACCATTATTCATCTTGTACTTCCTCCAAAGTCCTTTCTTTTTCCAGATTTCATGCTTAGCTCCACACTCATCCATTTTACAACTACCTTATTCAGCCTTAAGGGAAATATTATTATTGTTAGACACCTCCAGGGAGTGCTAAGACTCATCGAGGGAGGGCACCAACTCTCCGTCTCCACCACTCAATCTCATCCACAAACTGTCTCATCTACTGTCCACCATCACCACTATTATTTTCACAGACAATCACAAATATCCATGCCCACGGCAGGATTCGAACCCGCATGGAGAGCAGATACGCTAACCACTCGGCCAACCAGGCTGAGTGGTTAGCGAAATATAGATTACACTATGAAAGAAAGTGATATTAAACCTAATATCAAAATGAGATAACAGTCTATTCTCTTTGCTTTATGCAGATGATGTTATACTGTTAAATAATCCAACACATATTGTCAGAATTTCTTAATAAAATTGAATAACTGCTGTGACAAATTTGAGACAAAAATCAGTGACACAAAGATAGACATGAAAACATTAGTTTCAACCTGAATGAAAAACCTGTAGAATAAGTAAACCCTTCAGCTACTTAAGCAAATTTTTAGTTAAAATAAAACAAATTAAATTTTTTCAGAATTCTTTAGTTTCCAGGAGAGCAAGCTGATGTATGGTATATTCATTGCTAATGAATATAAAGCGATATAACCCTTGGGGTTGTCCTGTGTCTCTCTGTTGTTTTGAGGACGGCGGTATAGTTGTTTATTGATAGTTTTTGAAGAGTAACCATTATTTATGAAGGTTCTTTTAAGATGTTGTAGTTCATTTTTTATTGGCAGAGTACTAGACCTGGCATAATTAGCCAGAGTGGAGATGATACCTAAATTTTATGCTGGATAGTGGTATGAGGATGCATGCAGGTATCTATCCGTGTGCATTGATTTTCTGAAGATCGAGATTTTTAAGGAGTCAGACATCTTAGTAAGTTTGATGTCTAAAAACAGCAGAGGTCCATTTTCTTCAATTTCGATGGTAGACTTGATGTCTGGGTGGAAGTTGTTTAAGTGATCTAAAAAATGTGAAGATTATCTATACTATATTCCCAAATAAGGAATATGTCATCCACTTAACAGAGCCAGATTTTAGGTTTAAATGTAGCAATAGAGATGGCCTTTTCTTCGAAATCCTCAAAAAATGTTGGCTAGTATTGGAGACAGGGGGCTGCCCATTGCTAATCCCTTATTTTGTTTATAAATTTTTTCTTCAAACTTAAAGTAGCCTGAATTAATACAATGTGAGAGCAGAGCAAACATCTTTTTTTTTGAGATCTTGTTACTTAAAATATTGAGAACCTCTTGAGTTGGAACATTTGTGAAGAGTGCCACTACACTATACAGGGTGTTCGGGATAAATTTGACAGTTTCGTAAGGAAAAAGAAAATCTTCTTTGTATCTATTAAATTTAATGAATTGACAAAAAAACATTACAGGCAGAGTTAATTACAATACTATCAACAAGATTTACTCAAAATAACCACCATTAGCATCGATCACAGCTTCAATTCTGCTTCGGAACCTCGAACAAGCTGATGCTACAGTCTCCCTGGGAAGGGCCGCAAAAACTGTTTTAATTTTATCCATTAACTGGGCTTTTGTATTACTGGAAGTGCGATTGGTGTCTTTTTCAACTGCGCCCAATACAAAATAATCCATGGGGTTAAGGTCTGGGGAGTTTGGAGGCCAAACATTTGGACTGGTGAAGTCGTAGAAATTTTCAGACAACCATTTTTGACTTTTCCCAGAGGTGTGGCAAGGGGCCGAATCCTGCTGCCATACATACGGCCTACCATTGGCTACCCTTGTTATCCAGGGCTTGACTACAGTTAGCAACTCCACGAACAAAGCCCGAATTCCAATGCCAGGGTTCTTCAACACCTGTTCCTGCAGATTTGCGAGGAATTCTGCTGTACGAACGCAATCAGATCGTCTGCTAGGGATCTTTCTTCTTGCTACATCCTCGTAGTCACCATTGCAAGTCTCTAGTTCATGCCTGATTGTTTTTACTGTATTCAGGGAGCATTGGGCAGCAGTCGTAATATCCTTATTTTGATGGCGGGCACGAATCATCATGATACAAGTTATTCTCTTCCATGATTCAGGTGGGTTCCAGCTATCCATCCTTTCTGACATCTTGTATATGAATGAAGAAGGGTCCAAACTTTTAAATGAAGAGAAGTGTGTGTTAATACATGTAACTTACGGAAAAATATAATTAATTATAAATATGTCAAATTTATCCCGAACACCCTGTATGTGTGTGTGTGTGTGTGTGTGTGTGTGTGTGTGTGTGTGTGTGTATGGAGATTGATTTACTCGGTTGTTATACATATTTTTAAAAAGAATTGAATGACTTAAACTGAGAGAAAAGGAAAAAAAAAAAGGTTTATTATTATCACACAACCAGTTTCAGTTTTTTGACAGCCTTTGTAAGGTGCACATTATAAAAGCAATAACCATTAAACATGGAAGAAACAACTGTAAACATCACAGAAAGTAAATGTATATATTTAATGTTAAAACGTTGCAGTCACCATATTCAAAGCTGCTGGTTTTGAATATGTTGACTGCAATGTTTTAACGTTAAAAATATATACATTTACTTTCCGTGAGTTTACAGTTGTTTCTTCTATGTTTAATGGTTATTTCTTTTATAATGTGCACCTGACGAAGGCTGTCAAAAAGCTGAAACTGGTTGTGTGATAATAATAAACCTTTTTTCCTTTTCTCTCGATTTAAGTCATTCAATTCTTTTTAAAAATATATACATACACACACAGAAGTATGTGTAATTCATATTCTTAATATAGTTCATATTCAAAAAAAAAAAAAACTTTTTGTACATAGCCCATCTCTTACCCTATTCATTATCTCATTATCATTATATACTTACTAGATAGGGTGACAAGGTGGGGAAAAAACAGCTTCAGTCTTGCAAATAATAATGAAATGAATATCAACCACACACACACATAATGATTTTATATATTCTTCAAACTGAAAAACAGAATCAAACAACAACAAAAAAAAAACTACATTACTATTTTTATTGAGGTCTCATTAGTGGGAGCCAAACCCAGAGAGTGATAGTAAGGTTGAAGTAATGCAGAAGTCATTTTGATATATATGAAAATATGGCTCTCACTGATGAGACCTCAACAAAGGTCGAAACCAGTCTGGGTAGTGACTCTTCCCATAATGCATAGCATAGCATAGCATTATACATGTCTGCAAGGAGATGTGCTTTGCATTATGGGATACTAAGGCAAGTGCTGTGGAGTCTTAGCTTCTCTATATGAGTTGCTCCAATCCTGAAAATAGTTCAGGCACACTTGTTTGCTTACATTTGGATAAAGGATTAAACCAAGTATATAATTTCTTGGTATCTTTAATTTACATTACTATTATACTGTAAATGTCAAAATTCAATAAAATTGCATAATCTTTTTGTACTACCAAAAAAGAAACATTTGTCTTGTTATTTCTTCTTTAGTTTTGCCCAAGTGAATTTATGATATGCTGACGTTGGATGTTATTCACATCTGTCAGCATGTCACAAAGTTTATTACTCTTGTTTTACAAAATGAAAAAAATAAAGCTGCAAGTGGAGTTTGCTTTTATAGTGCTAGGCCACTGAAGAAATACCATTCTAAGTTTAATTCTAGTTTCTGACTAGAGGAAATTCTCGTAGGCCTTTTTTTCAACTAGATCCTGAGTTAATCTGCCTTTGGCACAGGCAAGCAGTGTTTTTCCTCTCAGAAACTTATTTTTTTTTTTTTATCTTGCAACTCATCTGCCCATAGAACTCAAATTATTTCTGATTTCAGGCAATAATATGTAGTATTAGTAACCACAAGATAGCAACAGTTGTCTACCACCCTCTCCTTCCCAGATGCCTTTAGATCATTGATAGTAATTGGCCAGTTATCAGTGCGCTAAGGGACTGACTGATGCCATCAGTCTTAAAAAAAAAAAAGAAAGTCTAAGACAAAAAAAAGTTAAGCTAAAACAGCCTTGTCTACTCCCTTTGGGGAATAAAAGACATAGCAGAATTTTTATTTAAAAAGAACAAATGATATCATCGTACTGAGAAGGTAAAAATCATCTCCTGTGTTGCTTCTGTTTAACATGTTCATTGCCAATTACGCGATATCGTGCGATGCGAGTTCTCACCAAACGGCCGATCACGCGTTAGCGCGTGGACGTCGTTAACTAAATAAAAAAATTTTTAAAATTTGACCACCACACGAAATTCCAATTTTCAGCTTGTCAATGAAAGTGTTAATGAGAGCAGTGATATTGCAGCCCAACTTGGATTTATGAGATGAATTAAAATTTTTATTTCTGAAGAATTTGAAACTTTGCAGTTCCTTTGAAACTTCAAAGGAACTGCATTTACCAAATATATTTATTAATGAAATGGACTTTTCATGAGAGCTTGACAAAATTGGAGGTTGAAAAAAATAGTTTGTACAGCTTATAATTATGGGTGTGGAGGAGACTTAAGAATCATGGACTGCAAGAATGACTAATAAGAATGTTTTAGAGAAAGAGTATAAAGACAGAATGCGCCTTGGAGGCAATGACCACTAAATGGAAGTTAATGTACTTTGAGCATATTATGTGATCAGATGAAATTGGAAAAGACAGCTGTGGAAGATTGAGGGCATGAGAAGGAGAGGAAGACCTCAAAAGAGCTGGATGGAACACATACAGGATTTCAAACTTACAACTGTGGAAAGAAAAGACAAGGTCGTTTGAGATGGAGAGCCTTTATTCATAAGATCACTAAATGTCCTAAACGACCAGATGGCACATAAAACATATTTCCCAACAGATATCGTATAACCCAGTTTTGAAATGGGCATAGTTATTCCTGTTATTAATTTCATTTGCACTAATATATATTTTAATAGTTAGGTCTCTTTACTCAAAGCAGAGTTCTTATCAATATCTTCATTTCCTCTTTCTTAAAGAATATTGGAGGTGAAAGAATATAGTCAGTCAAAAAAAAAAAAAAAGCTAAAGTATTGTGTACCCTAAACATTAAAGTTTTATTTAATTTACATTATAAGAGCATGTATGTGTTTGTATATGTGTGTTATTAAAAAAAAAAAACTTGCAAGCTTGATATATTTATTCTATTTATAGTACTGTGAACATTTTTGGACCTCTAAAAAATGGATGGCAATGATGAGGACTCCACAGTTAACAATTTGCAATCGGGACCTTCAATAAGACCTTCTTTTGTTCGATTTCTTAATTGGACGCAGCGTCGAGTTGATGTGATATGGATCAATTATGATGGTGTAAGAGTAAGATACAAAACACTCCAACCACGTGAATTTTTTGATGTTGATACTTATGTCAATCATCCATGGATTTTTCGGGATACTGATACACGAGATGTAATGGTAGTCAGCAGCAGTGAGGTCTTTCTTCCAGAAGCTTGGGATGCTTCACTTCCAAATGATGGACCTCGGTCTCCCCACCGAAAGCTGATTTGTATTACTTTGCCAGGTATTTATACTTCATTGATTTATGTTGGACATTATTACTACTTTATGCACAGTACTTTCTGTATGGAAACTAAGTTGAAGGTTAATTTTTTTACATTACTACTGTGATTACAATTTACATTAGCTTAACTACATTTTTTGTTAACTGAGTTAACATCTGTGAAAATTTCTATAATCATCAGTAGTCATTTAGTAAGATTCGTTTAGATGTGCATTCAACATTATTTAGATATACATAAATGCTTTTGCAGTAAGGTTCTGCTTGGTTGTTATCAAAAAAAGGAGCATCACTTCTTACCCTGTGTAAATCCTTAATGTTGGTTGTACATTTGCAAAATATTATTATTATTATTATTTTGGTAACCTCCATGGAGTCTGGAGTCAACACTCATTATGGGAGGCCCACTCAACCAGCAATATGTCTCTCATAAATGAGCTTTGAAGTTATTTACACTGCCTGCATTCACAATGCACTCTGGCAATGCATTCCACTCACTAACAACTCTACATGTAAATCACCATATCTTTATACAACTTCCAGGAATGGCCTCTTGTTCTTCCTATCTTAACATCCACTCTTTTTACAATTCTTTCTGTATTAATCTGATAGAATCCCTTAACTAACTTGAAGGTCTCTATCCTATCTCCTCTTTTCCTCCTATCCACCAACCTCTGTAATCCACATTCCCTCAAATGCTCTTCATAACCAATACTCTAGAGTCCTGATATCACTTTGGTCATTCGTCTTTGGACCATCTCTAGTGTTTCCAGATCACAGTGAAAACTAAATGACCAAATCTGAGCACAACAGTCCATATGTGGTCTGACCAATGCTTTATATAAGGGCACTACCACCACCTTCTTATCCCTGCATGTCAGTGTACTTTTTATCATAGCAACAATAAGAAGTGCAACCTTTGCAACACTTGTGATGTGCCCTTGTAACCTCAGTCTGCTGTCTACCATCACTCCACGATCCCAAATCTCATCCACTTTCTGAAGCACATCTACAACAATCTAATACATACCTTGTATCTTTGTATCCCAAAGTGTAACACCTTGCATTCATTGATATTAAAGTAATCCCAGTCATTTGCCCAAGCTAAAAGTCTATTCAAATCTTTCTAGAGAGATAATTAGATAATTCCTGTAGAGATTAACATCAGCACTACTGCTGACAGTTCTACTTAACTTTGCATCATCAACAAAGATTTGAAGATCCCCCAGTCAATCTATATGAAATGTTATTAACAAATAAGTTAAGCAGTAAGGGGTCCCAAGAACAGAACCCTGAGGCATGCCACTGTTCACCTTCCTTTTCTGAAACATTGCTTCATCATACACAACTTGCTGATATCTTTCAGAAGGCCAATCTTCAATCCATCTAACCAATCTGCTCTCTCTAATTCCATCTTCTACAGGCTTATAAACCAATCTGTCATGTGGTAAACTATCAAATGCCTTTGCAAAGTCAAAAAAAATCACTGTGTATGAATCTCCCTTACTCAACACATTCATCACCTTATCATAAAGCATAAGCAGATTGCTAAAACAAGACCTGCCCTTCACAAACCCATGCTGACCATCATAGAAAATCTTTTGTCCATCCATCCATCCAGTCCTGTATTCTATTCTGAACCAATTCTACAAGACTTTGATCATAACTGCAGATATATACAGACCAGTCTATAATTGGAAACTTTTGTTTTAGAACCATGCATGGTGAGAGGTACTATTTTGCCTTCTTTTCACTCCTTACAAACCTTCCTCACTGCAAGACTTGGCTAACTCTTGCACATTCTTTAAAGATACATTTTGATATGCCATCCATTCCCACAGCTTTATTAACATCTAACACAATAAATACAGCATCATTTACACGAATATGATACACACTGATGAAGTGCACATTCAATAATTCCACTACATTCTTTGCAACAATCACTGTTGCTATTACTATCCACCAGTGTCAACCTGTGATAATTATTTTTCCTCTTGCTTACCATATAGCAGAAGAATTTCCTTGAATAACCTTGACCTGACCAGCCAATCTCTGCTCATAATATACCATTTCTTTCTTTACTATGCTCATCACCTTCCTAGACTTCACTTTATACTCTTCCTGGATCAGATCGCCACCAACTGCTTTGTACTTCCTCCATAACATTTTCTTTTCCACTTGCTTTGATTTCATTGTTTATCCATTTCACTCCTGCTCCATTTACCCACTTTACATTGCTTCTATCAGATACTAGCTTATGAATTTCCATGCACTCTTACCATCTTTTCTGTAGCTCATAAAGAAGCCACTGTTTAGTTATCCCTTGATAATTTCATAAGAAAGAATTGAACAGCCAAATTAAACATTTTTTTTAAGAAATTTTATATTTTCTTATACTATTTATACTGTATTATATTAATTTGTATTAATAATTACATACTGAAATCCAATTTGTGTGTGACTTCTCTGACTGAAACCAACAGATTTAACTTTTAAAACATTTTAATATATTACCACATGCACAAATTGTAAATAAGCCCTATGTGATTAACGGGTACAGGGATTAAATCTGACTTACTTAAAATTCGAGTTGCATACAGTTTGTGTAATGTAACTCTTATTGGAACTGTTTGTATTTAATTAAGAATTATTAAAGAAGTCTCATAAATATGCTATAATTGAAGGCACTGTATGTGGGTGGTCTGAAATGTTCTTGGCCTCGACCATAGATAGCAACACTATCGGCAAGATTTTTTTTTTTTTTCCTATGTTGGTCGAAATTGCAAGTAATTTGTTTTATAAACCTGTCTGAAACAAAAGTGCTGTCTGTATCCCTTGAAATGGATAAAATTGAGTATCGTGCAGCTATAAAATTCTTTGTAAAAGAAGGTTTAATGCCAAAAGAAATTCATTTGAAGTTCATAAAAGTTTATGGTCACTCTTCTTCTCCATTTTCGACAATTAACAAATGGGCTGCCGAGTTTAAACATGACCATAGCA
Organism: Typopeltis vanoorti; assembly: GCF_054136105.1. Lineage (NCBI taxonomy): Eukaryota > Metazoa > Arthropoda > Arachnida > Uropygi > Thelyphonidae > Typopeltis > Typopeltis vanoorti. The sequence goes on from NC_143564.1 coordinate 60,817,756, forward strand.
GCCTTGAAGATGATCCACTTGAAGGATGTCCAAAAAGTGTAACAACACTAGAAATCATTGATCAAGTGCACAATATGGTGTTGGATGATCGGTGAGTCAAAGTGCATGAAATTGCTGAGACTATAGGCATTTCAAAGGAACGTGTAGGATATATTTTGCATGAAGAATTGTAAATGAAAAAGCTTTGTGCAAGATGGGTGCCATGCTTGCTCACAGCAGATCAAAAACGTACTCACATGAAAATCTCTGAACAGTGCTTGGAGCATTTTAACAAGAACAAAACTGATTTTGTGCATCGATTTATTAGTATGGACGAGACTTGGATTCACCATTATACACCAGAATCCAAATAGCAGTCAAAACAGTGGACAGAAGTCAGTTCAGCTCCAAAGAAGACAAAGTCGTTTCCATCGGCAAGAAAGGGCATGGCATCAGTGTTTTGGGATGCTAAAGGCATTTTGTTTATTAATTATCTTGAAAAGGATAAAACAGTAACCGGAGAATATTATTCTGATCTTTTAGCCAGACTAGACAAAAAAAATCATGAGAAAAGACCTAGTTTGCAGAAGAAAAAAATCATCTTTCATCACGACAATGCACCTGCTCACAAAGGTGTTTTGGCAATGGGAAAATTAAGGGATCTGCACTATGAATTTTTTGAACAGCCACATTATTCCTCAGATTTGGCTCCCTCTAACTTCTATCTCTTCCCAAAACTAAAACTCTTCCTTGCTGGTCAGTGTTTTTCTTCGAAACAAGAGGTGATTGCAGCTGTAGAGGGGTATTTTGCAGATCTTACTGAGAACCACTACAGGGATGGGATAATGGCACTGGAGCATCACTGGATTAAATGTATTGGTCTTAAGGGAGATTATGTTGAAAAAGAAAAATAATTTTGAAATTATAAATTCATTTTTTCATTATTAGGCCGAGAACTTTTCAGACCACTCTCATATGTTCTCCAAGAATGTGCTTTCCATTTTTATCATAAATTAATTATGCCAAGAAATTATATTCTTGGAGTCATCCTTTATCCAAGTGTAAGCAAACAAAGTTTGTGTGTGAAATAACTTCACGACTCAGCTACTTGTATATAGAGGCTAATGACTTCACATCAATTACCTTAGTATCCCATAATGCAGAGCACATATCCTTACGGACAAGCATAATGCTATGTATTATGGGAAGGGCCACCACCCAGACTAGTTTCAACCTTTATTGAGGTGAAAAAGTAAAGGGATGCTCAGTATAGGCTTAGAGTAGTTAGTATGGGGGTTGCAAGAGAGCCTGATAGTATTAAGAGAAAGAAAAGGCAGATAGATAGATATAGTATGAGAGATAGAGAAAAGGCCTCAGCTCTTTTATATCATCGTATAGCCAAAGGCTGTTAGTTTTCCTTTTTCACCAATCTCATGTGGATGAACAACCAAAAAACCAATTGAAACTAGATGACTGATATCCATGTGGTTAGCCTTATCTGAGTTAACTGCCTTGAGTTGGCCTTCTCTGCCTGGGATTGCTTTACAGTCATTGGAACCATTAAGAGGATGCAAGGGCGTGCCAGTAGTGTCTGGTACCTGTGTGCAAAACCCTTCCCCCCCCCCCCCCCACTTAAAAAAAATGTTTTTTTTTAAAGTATTTCCTCTTGTTTGGCACCTTCACTATCCTGGCACTTGTGCATCGCACGCATTGCACATATGGCCAGCACGCCCCTGAGAGGATGGAACTATTTAAAAAACCTCTCATAGCAAAAACAGACTGAATTTTATTTTCCACTGGTGAATATTGCATAATGTGGGTGGTCTACACCATCCAGTCAGAAATTTGATATCTCCTAGAATGCTTCTTTCTAAATACAAAAATCGTCTGACTGAACAATAAAATTTCCAAAATATAATATTATAAACATTTGGATGTCATATTGCTAGTTTTCAAATTCATGTTTCTTTCTAACCTTCCATAGGTATTTTAATTCATCATCATCAAAATCCTGCAATGTACCCTTCAAGGGGGTATACAGGATATGATAGTACTACATGAAAAATTTGCATCATTACTAACTTCCTATCTACAATTTTCCTCCAAATCAGTCTGTTACTTGTAAAGACTATAACATTATCAGATCTTATATTTCTATCATCTAAGACACATTGTACCGTATCAATCCACGTATATCTTCATCTTCCTCTGGATCGTTTTCCTACCAGAGAACACTTGTTTTGCTAATCTTTCCTTGCCCATTCTGTTTAAGTGACCATACCACCTGAGGTTTGCTCTGCTATCGCATTCCTGGATGCTGACAATATCAAGTTCTTTCCTAATATCCTGGCTTTTAATATGATATTGCCATTGATGCCATCTGTTCACGCCTCTAATCTTTCTCAGGACTCTCATATCTGTGGTCTTTGGTCAAGTGATTTGCTTCTGACCCAGCTCTCAGATCCATAAGTTAAAATTGGTTTGAACACTGTCTTGTATACAGCTAATTTAATGTTCTGACTAATTTCTCTCTTATTCCATATGAATTTATTCAGTTGATTTCCTACCATATACCAGCTTCGTTGATTCTGTTGTCAATTTCCATATTTAATTTGCCATCTTCACTAAAAATCGTGCCTAAGTAGCTGAAATGTTTTACTTGTTCCACAGGTTCCCCCATTCACAACACAGTTGACATTTTCAACGATTCTGCCTATTTTCATTGTCTTTGTCTTTTTATTGTTGACCTTCATACCATATCTATTACAACAGTTATTCAATTTAGTCAGGGAATCTTGCAGATTTGTAGCGGATTTATTTAGAAGTATAACATTATCTGCATAAAGCAGAGCTGACATTAACATCTCCAATTTTGATATCATATTTAATACCACTTTCTTTCATAATGTGATCCACATAGATAATGAATAACAGAGGGGATAATGTACATCTTGTCTCACACCAGATTTAACATTAAACCATCTTCCTGTACTTCCTTCAATTCTAACTGCTGATTTACAACTCAAATAGAGACTAAGTATTGCTTGATATAATGCCCCATTGACACCATATAACTGTAGCATATTGAACAGCTTCTCTCTTGGCAGCACCTTGTCATATGCCTTTTCCAGATCGACAAAAAACTTAAATACAGATCTTTGTTATATTCCCATGATTTCTCTATTATTTGTCGTAAAGTGAAGATCTGATCCTGACAACCTCTATTTGGCCTGAATCCAAGTTGTTCTTCACCATGCTTTTCTTCCACAATTATTCTCAACTGTTTCTCAAGTATACTAGCATAAATCTTACCAGGAACACTGGTAAGATTTATAGGGAAATACCTCTGTAATTCTCACATTCAGTTTTATTTCCCTTTTTATATATGGGTACTATGAGAGCTCTACTCCAATCATCGGGAATTTGCCCTTCTGTCCAAGCCTTCTGAACTATGCAGTGCAGCCACTGTAACACTTTTATATCACCATACTTCAGCATTTCTGATCGAATATCATCTACTCCTGCTGCCTCTCCACATTTCAAGTCTTTGATGGCTTTTTCTACTTCAAGTATGGATATGTATTCCTGACTATGCCTGTCGAGTGTTTTTTACTACTATACTATCACTGCTTGTTTCATTTAGCAATTTTTCGAAGTAATTACTCCATACTTCAAGGATATCTTTTTCTCCCTTTTCATGTCACCTTTATCATCTCTAATTCCTTTTACAGCACTCTTTCCTCCCTTTCTAAGCTTCTTCAACAACCTCCAGAATATCTTACCACCTTCCTGATATTTATTTTCTATGTTCTTACCAAAGTCTTCCCATCACTTTTATTTAGCTAGTTTTACTCACTGTTTAGCTTTCTTACTTTTGTCTCTGTTTTCTCTAAGAGCACAAGCTGATTTATTTGCCAGGAACTTTTGATATGCTTTCTTCTTCTCCTTTACTATCTCGTTAACTTCCTGTGTCCACCATGGAATTCTGATTTTTCTATTCTTGCTGACAACCTCACCACATGTCTCTCTGGATGAATCAATCAGGGTTTTCTTTAAGGCTTGCCACTGAATCTCAAAGGTTTGGTTCCTGTTCTCAAACTCTTTCATTTTTTTCTTCAATAATCTTTGTGTATTTTAGTCTACAGTTCATATCTGAGAGCTGCTCAACTTTTAATTCGCTTTAAAACTTTCTTATATATTATTCTTTTCAATATGAAATACAATTTTATCCTGCTCAAGACTAAATAGTGATCACTTCCAATTTCAAATCCTCTGTACACTCTGTTGTCCTGCACCAGGGAGAAAACATCACTATCAACAATAACATAGTCAATGAGACTTTTCTTATTCCTTGCCTCTTCTCTCCATGTGAATTTGTGCGCATTTTTATGTTGGAATATGGTGTTAGTAATAATCAGTCCATGTCCTGAGCCGAAATCCAACAGGTATTTCCCATTATTATTAGCTTTGCTCTTTTCTCCAAATTTTCCCAAAATGTTTTTGTGTGTCTGACAATTTAGATATCCAACAAGGACCAACTTTTCTTTTTTCATTATGTCAGTTGCTTTCTCTAAAGACAAAAAATTCCTCCATTTCTACCTTAGTAGAACCTTCTGTGGGACCATTGGCACAAATGTTTCATTGTCCAGTTCCCCATTCAGATATTTGCCCACATCACTCTACTTGAGACTGCCTGCCATTCAAGAAGATTAGCCTCATATTTAGTGTTGAATACTATGGCTACTCCTTCTTTTTGTATTTTGAAAACATTTTGTATTTATTGCTCAGAAAGATCTCAACAGTTTTTGTCACCCCTATTATGTCGATCTTTTACTTATCTAATTCGTCAGCCTAGCTCCATTTCTTTGCCATTCAGGCTTCTTATGTTGATAGTACCGATCTTTATCTCTGGTGATGTTGAGTTGGGATGTGTTTTCAGATTTGTTCCAGTGGCTGACTTTTCGCTGTTCGCCCTGGTTCCCTGGCGAAAGCAACGGGGGCTTTGTTTAACCATGTGACGACCCAGCCGTCATGAAATTTTGTCATGTTGTACCATCATTTTGTAATTTGGTTTATGCCAATAAGAATACAATTTGGTCAGCTAAATCCCAAATTGTCAGCCCATCCTTATTCGTTCAGTATCCAGGTAGATACCCAACAGGGTGCACCAAGAGAGGGTGAGGATTGGACATTAGGTCAGAAGCCCTGGTTGGTTCTCTGCATTCCTTTAAAGGCGATGTGGAAGTCTCCTCTCAGTTATACAGCTTTGACCCTTAAGCACCCCTGATAGTATTTAATTATAAAAATCAAAATTCTCTTCCTATTGCCGGCAGGTGGTGGGTTCTGCAAAAAAAAACCTGTTCTGTTGTAAGTAACGGAATGCCAAACACATTTGTTCCAAATATGCAGCGCAAGAAGGCAGCTATAGAATGCATGTTCTACATGTTCTACTGTTTCCAATAGGTAACAGATGTCACAGATTCGATCTCTGATGTTAAAGCACCTCCATGGTATTGACTGTAAGGCAGCCATATATGCAATTCTCCAAGCAAGATCCCTTCTGTTATGGTATCCTTGGAACTGCAATCAGTTATGAAACAAAGTGTTGTTGTCAGTACCCAACTGTGGAAGTTTGTGGCAAAAGAGATTAAAGATTTCTTTATACCCAATTTTACTTTTTTTTTTTTTTTTTTTTTTTTTATGGAAAGAATGTCAATGCCAGGGTGTTGTAGCAGTCTTAGAGTTAAGCACAGAGTGTTATAGTATTCAGGAACATTCTCAGCTTTTGGACCTTTATAATCATTTACCAAACAGGGGAAGATGAAAACCCAGGTAGTACAGGAGAAGGCCTGCACATGTATGATTAGTCTGCAATATTTTAATGATATTTTAACTGTATTGCCTGAATAGCAGAATTTTAAGACTGGAAGTCCAAATCCTCCATGCTTCTTTGAAGAAATTCCTTTTTAATTTCTTGGTATTGACTGGACCAAAAAAAATTACACAGGCTTACTCTATAATTGCTATTCTTCAGCTTGTGTAATGTCTGTAATATTTATTATGTACAACTGAACAGGAAAGATTATGGTTTTGAGTACTATGGCTTTAGAAGGAAAGGAAAGTGGCCCTATTTTCCAATCTTCTAAGGTTTCAAAATTCTTATATATAAATTCATCATCATCATCATCATCATCATCAAATTCCTGCCATGTACCCTCAAGGGGTGTACAGGATATGACAGTACTACATGAAAAAATTACATCATTACTAACTTCCTATCTACAATTTTCCTCCAAATCAGTCTGTTACTTGTCAAGACTCCAACATTATCAGATCTTATATTTCTATCGTCTAAGGCACTTTGTACCGTATCAATCCACCTATATCTTGGTCTTCCTCTGGGTCGTTTTCCTGCCAACCTGGCAGAGAACACTTGTTTTGCTAATCTTTCCTCTCCCATTCTATTTAAGTGACCATACCATCTGAGATTAGCTCTGCTAACGCATTCCTGGATGCTGACAATGTCAAGTTCTTTCCTAATATCCTCATTTTTAATATGATATTGCCATTGATGCCATCTGTTCACGCCTCTAATCTTTCTCAGGACTCTCATATCTGCGGTCTCTAGTCTTTGGTCAAGTGTTTTACTTCTGACCCAGCTCTCAGATCCATAAGTTAAAATTGGTTTAAACACAGTCTTGTATACAGCTAATTTAGTGTTCCGACTAATTTCTTTCTTATTCCATATGAATTTATTTAATTGACTTCCCACGATACCAGCTTTGCTGATTCTGTTGTCTATTTCTATATTTAGTTTACCATCTTCAGTAAAAATTGTGCCTAAGTAGCTGAAATGTTTTACTTGTTCCACAGGTTCTCCATTCACAACACAGTTGACATTTTCAGTGATTCTGCCTATTTTCATTGTCTTTGTCTTTTTATTGCTGACCTTCATACCATATCTATTACAACAGCTATTCAATTTAGTCAGAGAATCTTGCAGACTTGTAGCGGATTTATTTAGAAGTATAACATCATCCGCATAAAGCAAAGAGCTGACATTAACATCTCCAATTTTGATATCAGGTTTAATACCACATTCCTTCATAATTTGATCCATATAGATAATGAATAACAGAGGGGATAATGTACATCCTTGTCTCACACCAGATTTAACATTAAACCATCTTCCTGTACTTCCTTCAATTCTAACTGCTGACTCACAACTCAAATAAAGACTAAGTATTGCTTGATATAATGCCCCATTGACACCATATAACTGCAGCGTATTGAATAGCTTCTCTCTTGGCACCTTGTCATATGCCTTTTCCAAATCGACAAAACTTAAATACAGATCTTTGTTATATTCCCATGCTTTCTCGACTATTTGTCGTAAAGTGAAGATCTGATCCTGACAGCCTCTATTTGGCCTGAATCCAGCTTGTTCTTCACCAAGCTTTTCTTCCACAATTCTTCTCAACCGTTTCTCAAGTATACTTGCATAGATCTTGCCAGGAACACTCAGTAGGGAAATACCTCTGTAATTCTCACATTCAGTTTTATTTCCCTTTTTATATATGGGTACTATGAGAGCTCTACTCCAATCGTCGGGAATTCGTCCCTCTGCCCAGGCTTTCTGAACTATGCAGTGCAGCCACTGTAAGACTCTTATACCACCATACTTCAGCATTTCTGGTCGAATATCATCTACTCCTGCTGCCTTTCCACATTTCAAGCCTTTGATGGCTTTTTCTACTTCAAGTATGGATATGTATTCCTGACTGCATGCCTGGTCAGTGTTTTTTATCACTGTGCTGTCATCACTGCTTGTTTCATTTAGCAGTTTTTCAAAGTAATTACTCCATACTTCAAGGATATCTTTTTCTCCTGTTTTCATTTCACCTTTATCATCTCTAATTCCTTTTACAGCACTCTTTCCTCCATTCCTAAGCTTCTTCAACAACCTCCAGAATATTTTGCCACCTTCTTGATATTTATTTTCTATATTCTTGCCAAAGTCCTCCCATGACTTTTGTTTAGCTAGTTTTACACACTGTTTAGCTTTCTTACATTTGTCTCTGTATTCTGTAAGAGTAAAAGCTGACTTATTTGCCAGGAACTTTTGATATGCTTTCTTCTTTTCCTTCACTGCCTCTTTAACTTCCTGTGTCCACCAGGGAGTTCTGATTTTTTTATCTTTGTACACAACCTCACCACATGCCTCTCTGGCAGAATCAATCAATGTTTCCTTCAGAGTTTGCCACTGAATCTCCAAGGTTTGATTCCTGTTCTCAAACTCTTTCATTTTCTTTTCAATAATATTTCTGTATTTTAGTCTACAGTTTACATCTGAGAGCTGCTCAACTTTTATTCGCTTTAAAACTTTCTTACATGTTATTCTTTTCAATATGAAATTCAATTTTATCCTGCTCAAGACTAAATAGTGATCACTTCCAATTTCAAATCCTCTGTACACTCTGGTGTCCTGCACCAGGGAGAAAACATCACTATCAACAATAACATAGTCAATGAGACTTTTCTTATTCCTAGCCTCTTTTCTCCATGTGAATTTGTGCACATTTTTATGTTGGAACATGGTGTTAGTAATAACCAGTCCGTGTCCTGAGCAGAAATCCAACAGATATTTGCCATTATTATTAGCTTTGCTCTTTTCTCCAAATTTTCCCAAAATATTTTTGTATGTCTCAGAATCATTTCCTACTCTACTATTTAGATCCCCAACAAGGACCAACTTTTCCTTTTTCATTGTGTCAGTTGCTTTTTCTAAAGCCTCAAAAAATTCCTCCACTTCTACCTTAGTAGAACCTTCTGTGGGACCATAGGCACAAATAAGTCTCATTGTCCAGTTCCCCATTCTCATATTTGCCCACATTACTCTACTTGAGACTGACTGCCATTCAAGAAGATTAGCCTCGTATTTTGTGTTGAATACTATGGCTACTCCTTCTTTTCCTCGATTGTTATTGCCTGAATATAACATTTTGTATTTATTGCTCAGAAAGATCTCACCAGTTTTGGTCTTTTTTGTTTCAGTCACCCCTATTATGTCGATCTGGTACTTATCTAATTCCTCAGCTAGCTCCATTTCTTTGCCATTCAGGCTTCTTACGTTGATAGTACCGATCTTTAACTCTGGTGATGTTGAGTTGGGGTTTGTTTTCAGATTTGTTCCAGTAGCTGACTTTTCGCTGTTCGCCCTGGTTCCCTGGCGAAAACAACGGGGGCCTTGTTTAACCGGGCGACGCCCCAGCCGGCATGAAACTTTGTCATGTTGTACCATCATTTTTTATTTTGGTTTAACCAATAAGAATACAATTTGGTCGGCTAAATCCCAAATTGCCAGCCCATCCTCGTTCGTTCAGTATCAAAGTAGATACCCAACAGGGTGCACCACGAGAAGGTGAGGATTGGACATTAGGTCAGAAGCCCTGGTCGGTTCTCCGCATTCCTTTAAAGGCTATGTGGAGGTCTCCTCTCAGTTATACAGCTTTGACCCTTAAGCACCCCATATATAAATTCTTGAACTGATAATATTGGGTAAGTGAAGAAGGGAATTCCAATTATTCATCATTGGGAGCCAGATCCAGAAGTGATACCAAGGTTGAAGTAATGCAGAAGTTATATCTCCATATACAAGGAGTGAAAAGATGTCACACCTTATTACTAAAATACTCTGGATTAGAGATAGATGTAGAAAGTTTTTAAAGAATAAAAGATGAAACCAAGAATATAATTTCTTGGCGTCATTAATTTATAATGTAACCAAGTGAAAAAAACTTTCAACATCTACCTCTAGTCCAGAGTATTTTAGTAATAAGATGTGACACCTTTTGACTCCTTGTATATAGAGATATGACTTCTGCATTACTTCAACCTTGGTATCACTTCTGGGTCTGGCTCCCACTGATGAGACCTCAATAAAGATTGGAATCAGTCTGCATAGTGGCTCTTCCCATATACATGACTGTAAGAATATATGACTGTTGCATTATGGGATACTAAGGCAATTGATGTGAAGCCTATATACAAGTAGCCCAGTTGTGAAGTTACTTCACGTGCAAACTTTGTTTGCTTACGCTTGAATAAAGGATGAAACCAAGAATATAATTTCTTGGCATCGTTAATTTACAGTATTAACCAAGTGAAATAACTTTCAACATTTTTATCACTATTTAAATTTATATTGAAATCAGTTGCTTTAAGTATACAAAAAAAAGTCACAGTGTGTCTTTGTGTGTAAACTTTTGTTTGCATACATATGCATAAGTATGATGTGAGAGAAAGCAGGAATATAATTTCTAATCTAATATACAAGCTGATCTCGATTAACACAATTCATCCCATGAACACATTGTGCAAAAAGGAAATTCGTTAATTGAATAAATATGACATGCAAAATTGTCTAGAAGAAATTTTAAAATATTTAAATAACCTTTTAACTGTACACCATGTAAAAGTTAATGAAAATAGTCATACTGTAGATTTGCTGCCTCCTAGATCCCTTACAGTTTTTCAGCTAAGGTAATAACTTCTCATTTTTTTATTGCAGTCATTGTTTTTCATTCTTTCTTTTATCCATAATTGACAAGGGTAGAAAATTAGAATTTTTAAATGCAAGTCTGCACATGACTTTATCAGAGAGACAAACAAGTAACACATCTTCTTCCAATGATTCATGGAACACACTGAGCCGGGAAGTGGACAAATGCTTGTTCATTGCCTACCTGACACACATTAAGCTTAGAGCACACTTTGAATCTTTTTTCAACTATCCTATAAAAAGTTCATGTTTACTGAAATTTTCCTCATGTCAAGTAGAAAGTGGTATCATTTTTTTCAAAACGCAGTAACTGAAAAACATGGTAATCTTACTTGCATTATTCCAGGCCTGGCTGTACTACCTAATAAAGTAAAAAAAAAAAAAAAAGCTTTTGCAACTATCTCTAATTTAGAAAAGGCTTAGTTAAATATAATGCACTACTTAGCTTTTCTTGTATGTTTCATGGTGATTTTATATAATGTAAATTTATAACAAAATGATTTAGATAATAACTCTTCGAAAAAATTAACAGAGGGTATTATATGCTTCCTAAGGATGTGCTTTCATTTTTGGTTGATCCTTAAGGCATCCACATTGATTGGATATTTAAATCTACAGGAAAACCTCGCTTAACACAATTAATTAATCCATCAATTAATGTGCACTATGCGAAATTGCGTTAAGCAAATACAATAAACAATAGGAATAATTTATAATTCACCATCAGTTAGCGTAAATTTGGCAAAAAAAAATTTACAGTATAAGCTATATTAGAGGATAAAATCATCAAAGTTAATAAAAAATAAGTTGCTTAAATTTTTATTTAATGTCTTGACATTTGATTGGGTAGGAAATGATTGTCAGACATACAAAAATATTTGGAGAAAATTTGGAAAAAAGAGCAAAGCTAATAATAATAATGGCAAATACCTGTTGGATTTCTGCTCAGGACATGGACTGGTTATTACTAACACCATGTTCCAACATAAAAATGTGCACAAATTCACATGGAGAGAAGAGGCAAGGAATAAGAAAAGTCTCGTTGACTATGTTATTGTCGATAGTGATGTTTTCTCCCAGGTGCAGGACACGAGTGTACAGAGAATTTGAAACTGGAAGTGATTACCATTTAGTCTTAAGCAGGATAAAATGGAATTTCATATTGAAAAGAAGAACATATAAGAAAGTTTTAAAGTGAATAAAAGTTGAGCAGCTCTCAGATGTAAACTGTAGACTAAAATACACAAAGATTATTGAAGAAAAACTGAAAGAGTTTGAGAACAGGAACCAAACCTTGGAGATTCAGTGGCAAGCCCTGAAGAAAATACTGATTGATTCTGCCAGAGAGGTATGTGGTGAGGTAGTCTGCAAGGATAGAAATATCAGAACTCCATGTTGGTCACAGGAAGTTAACGAGACAGTAAAGGAGAAGAAGAAAGCATATCAAAAGTTACTGACAAATAGGTCAACTCGTGCTTGTAGAGAATACAGAGACAAATGTAAAAAAGCTAAACATTGTGTAAAACTAGCTAAACAAAAGTCATGGGAAGGCGTTAGCAAGAACATAGATAATAAATATTAAGAAGGTGGAAAGATATTCTGGAGGTTGTTGAAAAAGCTCAGAAATGGAGGAAAGAGTGCTGCAAAAAAGAATTAGAGATGATAAAGATGACATGAAAACTGGAGAAAAAGATATCCTAAAAGTATGGAGTAATTACTTCTAAAATTGCTAAATGAAACAAGCAGTGATGACAGCACAGTGTTAAAAAAACACTGACCAGGCATGCAGTCAGGAATACATATCCATACTTGAAGTAGAGAAAGCCATCAAAAGTCTGAAATGTGGAAAGGCAGCAGGACTAGATGATATCCAACCAGAAATGCTCAAGTATGGAGGTATAAAAGTTATATAAAAGACTTACAGAGCTATTTCTCTACTGAGTGTTCTTGGTAAGATTTATGCAATTATACTTGAGAAATGGGTGAGAAGGATTGTGGAAGAAAAGCTTGGTGAAGAACAAGCTGGATTCAGGGCAAATAGAGGCTGTGAGGATCAGATTTTCATTTTTCGACAAATAATTGAGAAATCATGGGAATACAACAAAGATCTGTATTGAAGTTTTGTAGATCTGGAAAATGGTGACATATGACAAGGTGCCAAGAGAGAAGCTATTCAAGATGCTACAGTTATATGGTCAGTGGGGCATTATATCAAGCAATACTTTGTTTTTAGAGTTGTAAGTCAGCAGTTAGAATTGAAGGAAACTGTTATATGCATGCTGTTCTTCTAGTTGAAGGAGGTCATTCTCACTTAAATGTTCTGAATGGGAATCAAGCAAGTTTCTCACATCTTCATTATCCAGTTCATTAAATCTAAGTTCTTTCCCAATTATGCTGATTTCTTCAATAATGTTAGATCTTTGATTTTGCACACGATAAACTAACATAGGCTTGAGTTTAAAATTGCCTTCTGCATTATCTCCGAATAGTGTAAGACGATCTTGAGATGCTTCAGTTTTAGCTAGGAAAGTTTTTGTTGGCTTATGCTTCCAAAAGATACCAATTTCGTCAATGTTGAATATTTGCCGATTATAAACACCTTTCTGAATTATCCTTTGTAATTCTTCAGGAAACTTGGCCACAGAATCTTTATCAGCTAGCAGATACCCCAGTTATTCTTAGGTTATGCAGTCCAGTTCGATTTTTAAAACGGCCAAACTATCCTAAACTCACAGTAAAGCTTTCACATTCCTCTTGAAATTTGGATTCTTTCAAATGAGGTAAAAATATTGAAAGCTTTTGCCTGAATATTCCCTGTACTAAAAAGTATTATTTATTGGTTACAATCCTCAATCCAGAGTGATAGAAGGCATTCCATATTGATCATTAACACCACAACCGGCCATGACATCTATAGACTATAGATGTCCAGCTAAATCTGGATATGATTCTGTAACACTGGCTGAATAACATGTATAAAAAGTGCAATTTGGTCTCACTATTTCATCCAATTTGGCCAGTGTGTGTGTGTGTGTGGGGGGGGGGGTAAATGGCATGTAGGTGATTTGCATGCTTAAAGAAACAGTGGCAACTTTTCCTTGTTCTTTGCTCTTATTTAATATAGTCCAAACTGTAGACTTATTTAATACAGTCCAAACTGTAGGGATACAAGATGGCACAAACCTAATAAAGGTTCTGTGCCATCTTGTATCCCAGGCTTTGCACAGTCATTGTATTACTAGCACCACTTTCATGTCTCTTAATGACTTCCAGCTTTTCCACTCGCTGCAGATTGGCGACAAAAAATTTGCGTAATGTAAAATTTCACATAACGTAAAAAATCACGTTAACTGATTAATCACTTGCTTAAAGTGGGAAATAGTGGCATTTCACTCAGTCATGCTAACTGATTATCGCACATATCGAATTTGCATTAAGCAAGGTTTCCTGTACTGTACTTATCAGTGCTCTCTATCTTGGGTATAATTAAGCAAGAAATTTAAAAACAAGTGCTTTACATACTCAAGCAACTTGTTCAGAGTAGACTTTTTACAAATGCCTGTGGAATATGCAGGATTCAAATCCATAGCTTTTGCAATAAATATGCAGTGCCCTTTTCGCAAGTGAGCTACCAAGGCAGGGAATACTTGCTTCAATTGATATAAGTTGGAATGTTGCTACACTTCTTCCCAGGAAGTCCTTAAACATAGTTACCAAATGATGGACTGCTGTCCATCCAGATGGTCAATGAATTTGTTGAGTACTATGAACAATGCTCCCTCTAATTTTTGCCTGCCCATGTGTGTACGAAAAATATTTTGTCTGCAAGTTTCCAGTCTCAGACTCAGTGTGCGCTAATGTAATATTTCTCATAATTAATGTAGCCCTTTTTCCATCTAGCTATAACTTGTAAAATTGCAAGCACACTAATTAATTTGCTTAAAATCTGTGTAACTATAAAGATCCATCATCATTTGCATGAATTTGAGTGACTGCACTATTTAGACCAGTGTTTTTCAAAATTTCTGATGACAACCAACAATAAAAAAAAATATATATATATATATATATATATATACACCTTACATTTTGCCCAGTACACACACACATATAACTAAGAGTTTATAAGGCAGGACACTGGTATAACTTTCATTTTAAGTAACAACATGACGTTTCATTCTAATTGTACAGAATTTCTTCAGGTATAAACCTAGTGAACTAAACAAAAGACTAACAAAGGTGACAACCACTATGTAGTTATAAAAGAGTTATTATGGTGTATGTTTACTCCTGGATATTGAAGTGGGCTATGTCAAGGTTTTGTAGATCAGACTAGTGATCTCATTTTGATAAAGGGGTAAATACTACTTTGATTTTATATTAAGTATTTTTTGTCAGTTTTATGGAAATAGAGCTAATATATGGAAGCGTGATAATGCCTCTGTTTTCTTTTTCATTAGAAATTTCATGTCTTGATGTCGGTTTGATTAGTCTGGAGATGTCCATAATAAGATGACCAGCCATTTTGCTGGTCATCTTACTATGGACAGACAAAAATCAATTGAATAATGTATTGAAGAACACATCCGACATACTGAATACCATAGGTGTGAAGCCTCAGTTTGTTATCACATGTGCTCTCTTCAGCTGACCCACAAGGTGCTTCGTGAATGAGACATCAAGTGTCATTGGATAAATCGAACTATTACACTGTTGCTGTGACACAACTGAGAAAAAAATTTGGGAGTCTTTGGAAATGGCACTGGAACTAAACATCTAAATATTAACCCAAGTAGCAACTTGTCTGAATATATACTAATGATAGCTAGTATATATTCAGACAAGTTTTCTTTTCTAGAGCAATCCCTCGATTAGTGCACCTAATGTGTTCTTTAAAACAGGCACACTAATTGAATATAATAACCTATGGGAAAAAGTATAATTCGTTCCTGAAATTTCTTTTTTGAACCTTAATTTTTTTATAAAAGAATTAAGGTATGTCTCAGGGCCTAGTTAAAGGAAAACTATGAAGCTGAAAGACAATAAAACATATTCAGAATATAAATTTTATTATTCTACTTCTTAACAAAGAATTGAGCTAACGTAGTTTGGCGGGCATTTTGTTTCTTTTTTTTTTTCATACAACTGACGATATGGCCCTATCGCCTCTTCTGCAAATTTTACTGCTTCTCTCTTCATCAGGGTCAGCCTCTAAGCACTGCTGCTTAAAAACTTCGATCGTATGAAAAATATTTTCAAATTGTTTCTGTGAAATCTCTTTTGGTTGACTACCAGTGGTTAAATTTTCTTCATATTCTTCGGGATCTTCCCGCTGTGCATCTAAATTTAACAGGTCGGAATCACTCAATTCTTCAGAATGAGATTTAATTAACCCTTGGACGTTTTCATTAAAGGGGAGAAAGAAATGAAGGACGTACGAATTGGTCGCCAACACGCGAAATCACGTGCTTTATAGATAAAATTTCCCAACTGTTATACAAGCAAAATAGTTACCACTTTAAAACCTACAATGATCATAAAAGAGAAGTTAATTTTCCGATGTGTAATAATAAACAACTCATCCCGGAAGACGGATTGATTACCTTATTATCGGAATGGATTCTCCTTTTTGTGACATGCTGAGAAGTGTCGAAGGGTCTCGAATCTGTGGGCGTACTATAGCAGACGACAAATTTTGGAGGTAAAAATTTGGAACATAGTATACATAGTGTACATGGAAGTAGTGTAGTATTCCATTAAAAATAACTTTTTAAATGTTTTAAATCGGTAACTAAATTATTTCATTCTGATGAGTGATTTTTTTAAAATAGCCATAAAAATGTTTAGATAGAAATTTTTTAAAATCTGTAACATTTATTTTTAAGATGTATATAGGTGCACTAATCAAATTTTAGAGGCACACTAATCAAATTTTAGAGGCACACTAATCAAATTTGGATATAAAAAAAAATGACGCATTAATCGAGGGAGTACTGTACATTAGTTGTCACCTTTGTTAGTCTTTACTGTTTTGTCTACTAGTTGTATGTTTACACCTGAAGAAATCCTGTGCAATTAAGATGAGACATCGCGTTGTTACTTAAAATAGATGTTATATATTGACTTTTGACTGAGATCTTGACCCATCAGAATAAACTTTTAATATATTGTGGTTGGTGTGATTTGCATACCCAGGTCTTCTCTTTTATATATGTATTGCAATTATAATTTTGTTTTACTACTAAACGTAATTATTTAATAAATTATGAATCTTTTTAATTACAAATAAATTATTTAATGAATAAATTATTCATTATTTCAGTATATGCTTTGAAGGAAAGGTGTCTGCAAGTAATTCGACCATACTTGCATAATGAAAATGATATTGACAGACTTCGGATTCCATATACCCTTCAGAAAGAACTGAAAGCTATTCTAAATAAAAAAAGAATGACAGTGGGATAGGATAAACAAAATCTGAGTTACGAGTACCAGTGCATCTGAATCAGCAGTAGCATCTATTTTCAAGTTGTTTGTGTGGAAATAGCTTCATCACAAGTAATCTTTTCTTTCAAGGGTGATATGTAAGGATATAATATAACAAATCAACATCTTATATTATATTATACCCTTTCAAGGATATAATATAAGCTGTTGAACTGTTTGCCTATGCAAGTGAAAAAAGCAGAGCGGACTATGCAATAAAATTGGCTATTTTACTTATTAATTTTCTACAATTTTGTACTCTGTTATTGAATATTTTATAACATTATTAGAAATATAAATTTATTTCATTGTATAATGTAACTAAAACTCTTATTAATGTTTGGAGTGTGCTATCTGCTGCTTTTTTCCTGTTAGCAATATAGCAGTTTTCAAGAACATGAAACATAAGCATATAGCATTTTAAGAACATAGTGACACCTTGGTCCTCATTGATTTATGGCAGTTCATGATAAACTTCACTAACAAAGGGGAAAAAAAATGAATATAAGTAATTGAAAAATACTGTAATATTTAATTATAAAGCAGTTACTTAATGCATTCACACAAACATGCATACCTGTCTTTTCTTTTTGGGTATAGTTCGACCACAGAAGCGAGAGCTGTTGTTGGCAGACTGCCAAGAAGAGTCAATTGTTGAAGAGGAGAAAGAAATAAGGCAATGTATGAATTGGTCACCAACACACGAAAGCACGTGCTTTATACATAAAATTTTCCAACTGTCATACAAGCAAAATAGTTACCACTTTAAAAACTACAGTGTTCATAAAAGAGAAGTTAATTTTCCAACGTGTAATAATAAACACTTATCCCACAATATGGATTGATTACCCTATTATCGGAATGGATTCTCCTTTTTTTAACATGTGCAGAAGTGTCGAAGGGTCTCGTATTTGTGGGCATACTATAAGACTGGTAAGGTTATTGTCGTTATCTTACTCTTGGTGAAGTTCTACTTTATGATTGATAATTACTTTCATGATGTTATCCATTCACATTAGTGATTAATGCTCTGAAATTTGGTTTGCTTGTAACTTTAAAACATCCCCAAGAAGTTACACACATTTTGGTTAATTTTCTTGCTTCAGCTTATCCAGCAGTACTTTCTGCACTGTCATTACAAATGAGTAGCATGTTGCATTACATCTTATTTAACCGAGCACTGAATATTTTATCCACAGCAGCACTGACTCAGCCAAAGAAACAAAGTTATTTGCACATCAAAAATAAGAATGCAATGTGGACACATGAGCATATATTCTGATAGAATATAGCAAAATGTAGAAAAACTAAGGTGTAAAAGTAACTTAACCAAATGGAGTATCAAAGAGAGACTCACCAAATCATTTGGTGATCATAAGAGGCAATATAAAAATTGTAGACATGAAAGTCTGAATCATAGAGTAAATGAAAAATTATGCAATGAAGTAGATGGTTGGAGTAATGTAATTAGGCTAAGTACTAAAGATGAAATAAAAAACAAAAAAAAACATTGGAAACCTGAAATATGAAATGGCAGTTTGAAATAGAGGATATCTAACCTGTCAAAAAGGTATTCACATTTTACAACAGTTAAAATCTAATTTAGTGGGTAGAATCTCAGATTGGAATAGATCTCTTGTTGTACCAATTTATTAAAAACAAATAATAATAAATAAATAAACAAGACTATGTCCAAATATGTAATAGCAAAATTTAGTAGAAATAGTGATGACTCACTGTGGCCAGTCTGCAAGACTAATAAATGAAATAAGTTAAAATTACTGATTAAAATTTATTTTAGAAAGAATACTGAAAAAAAAAAACATACTAGCCATGTCAAAAACTTGTGCAATTTTAAAATTCCTGTGTAGTCACAGCATCTATGAAGCCATCAGATGTTCTAATTACAAAATCGCCTTCACTACACAATAAACTAAACTTTTTATACAATATTGCAGTGATGCCATCCAACATGTTACTATATCACAATGTGATTTACAGATTTAACTGCCAATCCATATGCAATACCAGTTGCATTGGATCCACTGTGGATTCTTCAAAACTATGTTTAAATGAATATCACTGTGATTGCAATATCCCTGTACCCGAACACTTACATCAAGCCACAAAAAAAAAAAAAAACGTAGAAACAAATAAATGCTAGCAATATCGACAAAAATCCTACTACTGAAATATTGTTACATGCCATACAATTGAAACACCTCTGAAATCAAGAAGAGCGTTATTGATTTTCAAGGAAACTAAAGAAAATTACATTGCCCACAATCCCTATCCATAACAGCTTAGCTTAATTTCATTCACATAACAGTTACGGTAATCTATTGTTTATCCAACCACAGTGGGAAGGTAATTTGCTGTTCCAATAATTGAAGGGGATGCTTAAGAGTCAAAAGCTGAATAACCGGGAGTAGGGATTCTGGGCAATGTTGCTATCTTCTAAGGCACTTTTGCCTTAGAAGATAGAAATATAACATCTGATAATGTTGGAGTCTTGACAGGTGACAGAATGATTTGGAGAAAAATTGTAGATAGGAAGTTAGTAAATTTCTCATGTAGTACTATCATATCCTATACACCCCTTGAGGGTACATGTCAGGAATTTCATGATGATGAAGAATGCAGATAACTAACCAGGGCTTTTTAGTCTAATGTTTGGTCTTCTCATGGTGCACTCTTTTTTTAAGGTATTTACCTGGATGCGCACCATGAGAAGACCAAACATTAGACTGACTAAATTATATTCTTATTGGCTTAAACCATAATTCAAAATGATGGTACAACGTTTCATGCCAGCAGGGGTGTCAGCTGGATAAACAAGGCCCCTGTTGTTTTTTTTCAGAAAAACCTGGGTGAACAGCAAAACAACTACTGGAAAAAATCTTGGAGCATATCTCCACTCAATGTCAGTGTTCAAGATTGACACCATCAGCATAAGAAACATCAATGGAAAAGAAATGGTGCTAGCAGAAGAATTGGATGAGTACCAGATCGGCATAATAGGTGTTAATGGAAGTTTTTTCACTTGGCTATGCTACCAATTATATATTTGGTTTAATCCTTTATCCAAGTGTAAGCAAACAAAGTTTGCACCTGAAGTATTTTCAGGACTGGGGCAACTCGTGGTAAAGGTGGAACAAGTTCTGATCACTTGCCTTAGTATCTCATAATGCAAAGCACACATCCTTATGGGTATGTATGTCTGGCTCCCACTGATGAGACCTCAATAAAGGTCGAAACCAGTCTAGGTAGTGACCCTTTCCATAATGCATAGCATTATACATACCCAAAGGATATGTGCTTTGCATTATGGGATACTAAGGCAAGCGATCAGAACTTATACCATCTTTACCACGAGTTGTCCCAGTCCTGAAAATACTTCAGGCGCAAACTTTGTTTGCTTACACTTGGATAAAGGATTAAACCAAATATATAATTGGTATAATAGGTGTTACTGAAACAAAGAAGACAAAAACAAGTGGGATCTTTCTAAACAACAAATGCAAGATGTTATATTCAGGCAATAACAATCAGAGAAAAGGAGTGACTATAGTATTCAACACTAAATACAGGACTTATCTTCTTGAATGGTAGGCAATATAGAGAGTGATGTGGACAAATATCAGAATGGGGAACTGGACAACGAAATGTATTTGTGCCTATGGTCCCATAGAAGGTTCTATTACGGAAGAAGTAGAGGAATTTTTCTAGATACTGGAGAAGGTAGCTGACAGCAGAAAAAAAAGAGCAAGAGAAAGAGGAAAAGTTGGTTCTTATTGAAGATCTAAACAGCAGAGTAGGAAATTATTACCAGACATATAGAAATGTTTTTGGAAAATTTGCAGAAAATAGCAAAGTTAATAGGAATGGTAAGTACCTGTTGGATTTCTATTCGGACATAGACTAGTTATTACTAATTCCATATTCTAGCATAAAAATATGCATAAATTCACATGGAGAGAAGGTGCAAGATATAAGAAAGTCTCATTGACTATTATTGTTGATAGTGATATTTCACCACTAGTTCAGGACACAAGAGTGTACAGGAAATTGGAAGTGATCACCATTTAGTTTTGAGCAAGATAAAATTAAATATCGAAAAGAATGTTTAAGAAAAAATGAATCAAAGTTGAGTAGTTTCAGAAGTGAACTGTAGACTCAAATACATAAACATTATTCAAGAAAAAAGTGGAAGAATTTGAACTAAATAGAGTGGCATATGGTGAGGTAGTCTGCAAGGAAAAAAAAATCAGAAGTCTGTGGGGAACTCAGGAAAAATGCAGTGGTGGAAAAGAAGGAAGCACATCAAAAGTTCCTTGCAAGTAAGTCAGCTTGTGCTCTTAAAGAATATAGAGAAAAAAACACAAGAAAGTGAAGCACTGTAAAATTTGCTAAACAAAAGTCATGGGAAATCTGGGAAGAACATAGAAAATAAACATCCGGAAGGTGGCATAATATTCTGGAGGCTGTTAACAAAAAACTTAAAAATGAAGGAATGTAAAAGGAATCAGAGATGATAAAGATAACATGAAAAATGAAGATAAAGATATTCTGGATGTCTGGAGTAATTACTTTGGAAAGTTGCTAAATGAAACAAGCAGTGGTAGAAAACATTCAGCAGGGATGCAAACAGAAATACACATCAATACAGTACTTGAAATACAAAATGCTATTGAAAACTTGGAGTGGTTGAGAGGCAGCTGGAATAGATGATATCTAACTAGAAATAAGCAAATATGGAGGCATAAAACTTTCACAATGGCTATACTGATTTATGCAGTGTAGCACTACATAAATTAGGTCAGGTCAGAGGGTCAAATTTCAGATGATTGGAGTAGAGCTCTCATAGTACCCATCTTTATAAAAGGGAAGTAAAACTGAATGTGAGAATTACAGAGGAATTTTCTCTACTGAGTGTTCCTGGTAATATTTATGCAAGTATACTCAGAAAAAAGGTTAAGAAAAATTGTGGAGGAGAATCTTGGAGAAGAAATAAGCTGGTGTCAGGCCAAATAGAGATTGTTAGGATGATCAAAATGTCATTTTAAAACAAGTAATTGAGAAATCATGGGAATATAACAAGATCTGTATTTAAGTTTTGTAGAGCTTGAAAAGGCATATGACAAGGTGCCAAGAGAAAAGCTGTTCAAAATGCTACAGTTATATGGTGTAAATAGGATATTATATATAGCAATACATTGTCTATATTTAAGTTGTAAGTCATCAGTTAAAATTGAAGATAGTTTGTTAAATCAGGTGCATGAAGGTAGTACAGGAAGATAGTTTGATGTTAAATCAGATGTGAGGATTGAAGATAATACAGGAATATAGTTTCATGTTAAATCAGGTGTGAGACAAGGGTGCACGTTATCTCCACCATTATTCATCATATATATGGATCATATTATGAAGGAAAGTGATATTAAAACTGATATCAACAATTGGAGTTGTTAATCTCGTTCTTTACTTTATGCAAATAATGTTGTATTTTTAAATAAATCCAGCAAAGGTCTGCAGGATTCTCTGACTAAACTGAATAATTGGTGTAATATGTTTGATATCAGCAATAAAAAGACAAAGACTGAAAAAATTCATAGGAAACATCATGAATGAAGAATGTATAGAATAAGTAAAACATTTCAGCTATTAGGCACAATTTTTAGTGAATATGGAAATTGACAACAGAATTAGCAAAACTGGTATGATAGGAAATCAACAGAATACATTTTATGGAATAAGAGAGATATTAGTTGAAATACAAAACAGTGTTCAAACAACTTATGGATCTGAAACCTGAGTTAGAAATAAAACTTGAACAAAGAATTTATTCTCAGAACTCTCATTATCTGTAGATAATGAGAGTTCTGAGAAAGATTAGGAAAGTGAAATGGTGACACCAGTGGCAGTATCATATTAAACACGAAGATAATTATTGTTATTACTAACTTTCATATCAACAGTTTTCCTACAAATTACCCTGATGCCTGTTAGGACTTCAATATCATCAAGATCTTATTTCAAACTTCTAATGCACTATTAACTGCATCAATCCACATAGTTCTCGGTCTTCATTTGGATCTTTTCCTGCCATCAAACACCTGTTTTTGGTAACCTTTTGTCTCCCATTCTGTTTAAACGACTAGTACTCCCTTAGATTAGTATTCTCAGAACTCTCATATCTCTGATCTCTTGTATTTAATCAACTGTTTTGATTCTAATCCAGCATTCAGATCCATAAGCTAAAATAATTCATTAATTTCTCTATTTTTCCATGTAAATTAATCATTTGGCTCTCCACCATACCAGCTTTATTCTGGTAAGTTGCAGTTGATATTTACATGTTCTGCCAAACATTTTCATTGTCTTTGTTTTCTTATTGCCAATTTTCATAACAGTTATTCAGTTTTCTTAAGCAAAACTGATGACTTATACTGGATTTAGGAGTATAACATCATCTGCATTAAATGAAGAGCTTAGATTAACTGTAAACGTATGCTTATTTTCTTATATGTAATATCTTTATCTTTACTCTTCTATCTTTATTCTATTCCTAATTCTTTATAGCTTTACTCTAATGTGCTTTTTCTCTCTTATCCTTTCTCACTTACTCTATTGCATTTTATGTTTATACACCTTTAGGAATCCATGTTTATCCACCTTCTGTATTTTATTAGTCATATGCCAATGAACACTGAAAATTTATTTGTAAGACTGCACCATCAGTATATCAAATATTCAGCATAAGACTCAATAAAACTTCCAGTAGATCTCTTTCTCTCTTTCTTACTAGCGTAAATTCCTTCAACAAAGTTTATATAAGCAGTCGTGGTTCGTAGGTAACTATATTGCACTTTTATTGCCTTAATTGTTTCCTGCTCACAAATCCAATTTTATTTAGGAACAGTGCAGTTGTAAAATAAAGGATCAGGCAGCATTCTTTTAACAAATAATTAAAACACATTTATTTACATTAATATGAACTATACATGAATCAAACGATAGGGAGATTGCTTTCTCTACCCATCTAAAAATCGTTAGCATAAAATTAGAACCCTTTTACTTCAATATTAAATAATCTCTAACTCAAACACTTATTTACTCTCTGCTTACAAATTCAACTTGTTAGACTTCTAGTTTACTCGCAAAGAGGTTAGCCAACTCTCTGTTTAGTTATTTTTACAGATTTTTATGTTGACTTCTAACATTGCCAATTGACTCTCTTATGGACACTTCTAATTACTAATAAACTAACTCTTTACAGTCCATATACAATATATCTCCTAGATTATAAGAGAAAATATACAAAACGATACAACTTACAGAGGCTCTGTATCACACATTCAGTCAAGAGTCTTTTACTAAAGTCTTTATGGCTTTTCTTTCATCTCAAGTTTAGGCTTCCTT
This sequence comes from Typopeltis vanoorti, assembly GCF_054136105.1. Lineage (NCBI taxonomy): Eukaryota > Metazoa > Arthropoda > Arachnida > Uropygi > Thelyphonidae > Typopeltis > Typopeltis vanoorti. The sequence continues at coordinate 60,842,204 of NC_143564.1, forward strand.
CAGGAGTATCTTACTTCAGTGGTATCACATCGGGATATTAGTGGGCTTTTGGACTGCAATCTGTGGTACTCGAATAGCACATATAAAAGGTTTCAGCATACGGGCAATTCTCCTCTGGATCTTACTTCGGGAACTTCTGTTTCTAACTGCCGCCACTTCTGCTACTAATCGCTGATGACTGCAATTGCCACCGACTGGCTCTGGCTCTTCTCAGCAACAGCGCTTCACCTTTGCTCTTTAGGCACTTGGATCTTGGCTCTCCTCTTTTTAACTGGGGCCATGCCTCTTCTCGTTCTTTGCCGCCACTGCTCTGATTCGGACTCCGCATATAGTCTCAGCTCACTTCCGCTCTGGTTCCAACTGCCTCTAGTTCCGACTTCTGATGACTCTCTCTTGATGCCTGGGAGCCCCTTTTCTGGTGACCTGGAAGCCTCTTATGCTCCGCTCATTCTCCTTTTATTTTGCGATCTTGGGGCCTTGCGCTAAGGGTAGTAACCCCAAAGAATTCGGCATGACTCTTTCATCTTCTTTTTAGTTTAACCCGCTCTTTATTCTCCTCCATGCAATCTGTTGATCATATTTTGCTGGGCAGTGAACACTTGTCCCTAAAAGTAGCGGACATCTTTGGTACTTTGCTTCTCCTTTTGGGCCGTGGAAACTTCTCTGAACCTAGCGGCACTCTTGAATACTAACTTTAAAGGTGTTAGCGCAGAGCTTGTAATTCTTATCTTATATACAAAAATAGTAAACAACTTTCCTGCGCTCTTACACATAGCTATACACAAAGTTCCCCAATGGCAAAGCATTGCCTTTGTTTTTGACGTTAAAACAGTAAATACATTTACTTCCCACAGGGTTAACTACATCAATATTTTGCAAAATATACATAGAAACAAACAAGGTTATTTACAGTTCTCATGGGACTTGACCTATGTAAAAAAATCGATGTAAAGCGTTTTGATATTTTTAAACTACATCGAGTTTTTACATAACATCTCCAATTTTGATATCAGTTGTAATGCCATTTTCTTTCTTATTGCGGCCTATATAGATTTGAATAAAAGTGGAGAATAGTGTATACCTAGTAGGAAGTTTTCAGTATTGAGACCACATTGTAATAAGGAGTTTATTAAAAAATAAATAATTAAAACCCGACAAGTTTCATGCATTGTAAGACTTACATCATCAGGGGTAGTGGTACATAAAAATTTTACACATAAAAAAGCCTATTAACAATTAATTACACATATTAGATGTTTTTTTTAATTTGATAAACCAGGATACAAATGGCAAATCCATTATTGTATGTGTGTTGGAACATTGCTAGTTGTTGCTATGATGCGTGCTATATCCCAGGTCCATGGCAGTTAAATTTTTGATGAAAGAAGCAATGCAGCCACTTTGTGACATTTTTTATGTAAGGCAGTGTGATTGCTTCTTTAAATCTTGTTTAAATAAGGGAGTTGCAGGATGTATTAAGGATGTTTCTGATCGTCTTGGATTCAAAACCATTAAGTGTGAGGTTCTGCTTCAGGTAATGCAGTTCTTCATTCCTTTTAATTAGCATGCTTGATATACTCTATGCCCTGTCTTGTAAAGTTTAAATTATGCCTATCTTTTGCAGTGGATGGTGATGTGAAGCAGCATTTAAAAATCCTACCCTTGTGGTAGGTTTTCTGTATTCAGAGAAGGATAACCTTTTTTTTTCCCCCTCTTCATTTACTTCAACTAGGATATCCCGGAAAGGTAATTTTTTGTGCTGTTTCTAGTTCAATGGTGAATTTTATATTGGGATGCAAGTTGTTTAGATAATCTTTGAAAGCAATCAGCTCATCCACTGCAACCAAATGACGAAGATATTGAGGTAACGTAACCAACTTTTGGTTTCTTCTGATAGGTTTTTAATGCATTAGTTTCGAAATGGGGACCCATGACAAGTCCTTCTTTTTGTTCCTAATATTTGTCTTGAAATATGAAAAAAGTGTTTTCCATGCAGTGTTTTAATAGTCCTACAGTGTCTGGTGGAAAAAGACTGATCTTTTTTCTTGCTTCAACAAGAAAAACATCTAGATCCGTCTAAAGTTGTGATTAATCTTTCTTCCAAACATGGAAAAAAATCTCCTAATGAAAAGTTTTAATTTTGCCTTATCTCCACAGAACATTCCAAAAGTAGACATCACAGTGCAAATTGAAAAAAGAATCTTCAATCTTCCTAGAGATTTGGCAAAATCTCTAGGAAAATTCTTGCATTTTATAAGTTACTAAATTCTTAGTAACTTATAAAAATTATTAAAAAATTTTTTACAAGTGGAACTATCTTTTAGAAAAATAAAAGAAACTCAAAATAGATGAGAAAATAAGAAAAGAATTCAGAAATAATTTGAACATTTAATATAAGTATTCAATAAATTACATCTTTACAGAATAACAGTAAATAAATTAAATTACATAAATATACTTGAAATTTTTTTATTAAAATTTCAAGGTTTTTGATTTCATATTCACAAAATTAGAAATAATGGTCTTAACGTTTAATTCTGCACATATATCATTTTCAATAGCTATTAATGCCAAACTAACAAGCCTTTTTTGTGGCATACATGTTCTTAAGTAGGTTTTAATCAATTTTCAACTTGGAAAAGGAATGTTCACTGCTCGCTACACTAACAGGTAAGGTTAATAGTATTCTTAAAGCAATTGAAAAGTTAGGGAAAGATAAATCATTGGACACAATAAAATTAAGAATATCGAAAGGGCTTTTGAATATTTAAATTATCCTTCTGAAAAATATCCCAGAAAGCACATAACTCGTCATATAATTCTATTGCATTTACGTCTTTATTGTTGCAGTCCTTCAAGAGAATCTCTAAATCGTCACAATTTTTTCGTAAATCTTCGTTATTAATTTGTAGTAATCTATACAAGAAATTGAAATTATCATAATGTTTTTAGTTGTTCAAAACGTTCTATTAACAAACACACATTGCAATGTCTATAAGTGTATAAAACACATTCACTCTAAATTTATCTTCTGGCGATTGTGGCGTTTCGTCATGATGCTCATAGTCAAATTGTCGTGTCTTCTTTCATCGTCAAACTTCCGTACCAGTTTTAAATTCTTGTTCTCCATCCACCTTCACTCAGTTCTTTTGCCGTTTTTAGAACTTCTTTAAAATTTGTATTTGATTGATACTCTTGTAAGAATATTTTTAAGTTTTCAATAGATTCTAAAGCAAGTGTAATGTTCATATTTTTGTCTTGAAGCATTTTACTCACAGGGTTTATTCTGTTAAGTAAATCATGCCAAGTTATAAGAGAGCAAATAAATTTTTAGTCCTTTATTTTAGCACATAATGTTTGTGCTTCATGCTGAGTTTCTTTATTAAAATTTTCATTATTTAAAATTACAAAAAGTGCATCATAATTTTCTCCTAACTGATATCGTAGAGGGCGGATTGCATTAATTTTACTATCCCATTGCATTTCGGATGGCTGTTTCAATGTTAGTTTTTTTATGAACTTTAAAAGGATTGCCCAATGTTTGTAAGAGACTGAAAATAAATTTTATATTTCTTGAATAATTCCAAAGAAACTAATTGTATCTGCATTCACTTTGGCTGCATCGTTAATGATTAAATTTAGAGTATGAGCAGCACATGGCACGTAAAACGCTTGAGGATTTTTGTTCAAAAGCAAATTTTGGAGCCCATATTTTTTCCCTTTCATATTTGCCCCATTTTCATGCCCTTGACCTCTCATGTCTTCAATGGGAATGTTCCATTTTTCCAGTTGTTCCATTATTGTTGCACATAAACCACATCCGTTCGAATCTGATATATCTGCAAAACCTAAAATGTTTTCCCTGATCTTGACAATTCCATTGTCACAGAAAATGCGAATAATAATGGTCATTTGTTCTGTTTTACTTGCATCAGGTGTGCAGTCTGAAATTATGGAATAATATTTAGATTTTCGAATTGATAATAAAATTGTATCCCTGATTGCATTACTTAAAGTTTCCAGTATTTCATTTTGACTGTCTTTACTCAAGTGTACCCTATTGTATTCATTGTAGGGCCCTTTCAACATGAGTTTCCATAACGGGATCAAACATAGCAAACAGTTCGACTAATTTTAAAAAACTGCCATTACTCCTTTCATATAATTTATCAGATGATCCACGTAAAGCTAAATTTCGACTACCAAGGAATTTTATAATTTCAATCAAGTGTTCTAAAGCACTCGTCCAATGTTTCTTTTCCATTTCATACATGCTTTGAGTCTGGAAATCAATAGTAGTTTTTTTTTTTTTTTAATTTTTATCAAGTTCCATCCATTTAAAGAAATTTTTCATGTGAGTTAAACTATTCTCATGTCTATGTAAAGTTGTACTTACATTTCTCCAATCGTTATAACCTTTTACAAGACTCAGTAGGTGATTCAGTTGATTTAGTAGGTGCGACAAGTTTGCAACAAAAGCAAAAAACAGAATTTAAAGTTACGGAATAAATGAGCCACGTTCTTGGCATGAGCTCCCGTTTTCCATTTTTCTATTATAATACGTGTCGCCAAATTTACGACCATATGTATCTCTAGGATATATTATATTTTTCTTTTGAACAGGCCCCATTTCAGTTAAAACAGCTTGTAATTTTTCATCAATATTTCCCCATTCACCTGGATCTTCTAAATTTACAAAGACTAGCAATGTGTTAGTTTTGTGGTCAACTACAACTAAATCTTGTTGTAGTTGACTAAATCCTAACTATTTTTCACTTAAATCGTGTTCAATTATCTTGTTCAAGAGTTGCAATAGTACTTTCATGAAAACTGGATGATGTGCGCAGTTCTTCAACTCTGATTTCTGATGTATCGAATTGGTTACAATCTGCATCAGAATATTTTAATATTTTAACAAATTTATTAAGAGCCCCAGTTTTTTTTTTTCTTCTTAATATCTGCTTCTTTCGCAGCATGATGCTTATGATTTTGTGCACCGAATAACTTTTTTTTTTTAATTTTTGATTCCATTTCTATTTTATACCCACAAGAAATTATTACACAACATGACACAGAGACAAAATAATAGTTGGCACTGCGCTACTGAGATGCGTACCATATGACTGGTTAACTAGCAACAAATGTTTTGTACGAAAATTTGTTTCTGCGCATAAAAACTGTTCATCGTTTCACTTTAGATAGATTGCAGTAGACACAACATTCTGCAGGCAAGCATTTAGCCTGCTCTAGCTGCAAATTGTAAACAGCCAGCTGATCAAAGAGGCGGCAATATATATATATTTTTTAATTTTTATTTGGTGTATCCGGCCTTATTTATTTTAATATTGATCATTCTAAGAATTTTTTGTTTCTATGATAAAAATTTTGTTTCTTAAAAATTAACTTATGAACCGCTCCCTGGCGGCAGCGCTCCCATACCCGCTTCCACTGGCCCTGGATCTACTTGTAAATCTTTTCCCACCGGACACTGTAGGACTATTGAAACACCTTGCACTTAATGGTTTTGAACCCAAGGTGATCAGAAAAATTCTTGATACATCTCATGCAACTCCCTTACTTAAACAAGATTTCAAGAATGCAATCACTCTGTCTTACATAAAAAATGTCACAGACAGAGTGGCTGCATTACTCCGTGAGTACAACATAAAAGTGGCTTTTATACCTTTACAAAAAATATCAAGATTCCTACATCCACCAAAACCTCCACATCACCCCCATGAAAAAACCAGGCATCTATGAGATTCATTTTCTTGTGGTTCTTGTGGCATTTGTTATATAGGCCAGACAGGAAGGTCAGGAGAGATCCACAGTCTGAACACATAAAAGATGTCGAAAAAAGAAGACAGCATAAATCAGGCCTGGCATTCCACACAATCACTATTGGTTACCAAGTACTCTGGCAACAGACAAAAATGTCATATATTAAAAATAACTGTTTCACAAGAAAATTTAAAGAAGCCTCACAAATGCTTAGGATCACTACATGATGCAATAAAAAATCTAATATGTGTAATTAATTGTTAATAGGCTTTTGTTGTGTAAAACCTTTATGTACCACTACCTCTGATAATGATAAGTCTTACGATGCATGAAACTTGTCGGGTTTTAATTATTTATATTTTAATAAACTCCTTGTATCACAGTGTGTTCTCAATATACCAAAAACTTCCTACAGAACTGCTTAACCATAGAAACCTAATGTACATATAGTGTATACCTTGGTTTTACAGATTTTACATCAGACTATCTTTCTGTAGCTCCAGTTGTAACTGCTGCTTAATTAGACTATATTGCTGGGTACATTGTTTCATTAAATGCATTTCTCTTGGCACCTTGTCATATACCTTTTCCAAATCTCCAAAACTTTAATACTGATCCCTGTTATATTCTCATTATTTCTCAACTGTTTGTGAATCTGATCCTGATAAACACTGTTTAGCCTGAACACAGCTTGTTCCCTTAGTTTCTCCAACCCAGTTTTTCTTAACCTCTTCTCAAGTATGCTTGGATAAATATTAACTGGGACTCTCAGTAGGGGAATTTTTCTGTAATATTCACATTCATATTTAAGTCCCTCTAATGGTCAGGCAATGTGCAATATATAGCTTTTCCCTGTCAATTCAACCCCCACCTTCCCATGTTTTGGCCTATTTCCATAAAAGGGGGTCTGGCAAAATCGATGAGTATTCCCACTACAAAAGGATGCCCTCCTAGTAGAAGGAAATACCAACTAGGTCCACTAAGTGGTGGATAACCTTCATTGTGTGGTGAAATGCCACCACCCAGTTTACTGGAAGCCTGAAGTGGCAAACTGTATTTTTGGTATGCCCTTGAGAGGTATTACATAGCACTAAGAAGAGGAGGGAAAGAAAACAGAAACCAAACTTTAGAGAACCAAAACCTCCTCCATTTCAATTGGTACAAGAGTTAAAACAATGATGCCAAAGACTGGCTGCCAATTAGTGCATGGGCCCAAACCTGTCAGTAACGAGTCTAGAAGCTTCACAGTCAACTGCCACATACTCTACCAGGTCATATCTAGAGAGAGTCCAAATAGTGGTGTATGGAAGGCACTGTTGAGGCCATGTTATGGCAAGGAGACTGGCCATTCTCTGTATGGATGTCATGCCCAAGAGCCTATACTTGGGCATGACATGTTGCCACTTCCATCTAACCCACAAATCAACTTATGTTGAATCTTACAGACAGTGACACTGCAACAAAAATGAATCTCCTTCATTAACTAATCCCAACAACAAAAAAAAAAGACAACTAATTGCAAAACACAACTCATGACAGAATCTCTACAATAAAAACTCATTTTCACATCCACTTTACTAACATCCATGATATTAACATCAACATAAACCATGTTCATTCACCCTTGCTTGCACTCATTCAGATAAACTTACAACTTACTCTTGACAGAAACCCAGATTGCAGCTACATCCACTACTGTCCATCTTCAATGCCCAAATTACATACTTCATGACTCCTTTCACCACAAGGGTGTGGTATGCCTTTGCAAGATCTCACCTTATTTGCACAAGAATGGCTAATTTAGAATCTCTAGATTTTCACCTTCTCTGGCTCAAGGTGTCCTTGTCCCTTTAGTAATTTTTATGTGCTGCATTTACCATTCTCCAGACTTTGATACCCACTCACACCTCTTCACCTTCCTTTTCATGAAACTTGACTATCTGCAATTCAGCTATTCAAATAGCAAGCTTTTCTTCCTAAGCAACCTCACTGTCCACAATTCCAAATGTCTTTCCTTTTCCAACACCATTGATCAAGCGATCAGAGGTGGAAGTCTTTGCTATAAGCAGTGATCTAATGCTGATAATCCTCTTCACTCTCCCAATACTCTGGATCTCTTTTTAACCAGCTCTCTTTCCAGATACATCTTAGAAGTCAGGTCACATCTCTCCTTTTGGCAACTCAAACCACAATATTGTGTCAATTTCCTCTCTCACAGAATGCTCTTCCTCAAAAAATCCAGCATCACATCTTCTGGCACTATAAAAGAAGCCAAGTGGAATTGACCTCTAGAATTTCTGCTGCTCCTTTCATGATCTGACTGTTGTTTCTGCTTGTGTAACCCTCACGCCTGCTCCAAACAAGTCACAGAAATGATCCTCACTGACTTAAAGGTGCCTTCATTTCCCATTCTACCCCAAATCCTTGTCCATTTTCCAAGGCTCAGTTCAACAGAAAGTGTAACAAAGCAGTTAAAAAAAAAAAAAAAATACAGATTAATGCAGGTGGCTCATATCAAGAACTAGCTTCACACTCAGCCTATACAAAGATCAACAGAACACTTGCTTCCTGTCCAAATAGAAGACCTTGCCTTCCATTTGGACAGGAAGATTTCTTGCTAAGGCCATCGGATGTTACTTCTGCTTACCTGTGCTTTGACCTCTCTTCATCCAGATAAAACCAGTTACAAAATCTAAAGACAAAGTTGACCTCCTAGCATCATTCTTTTCCTCAAATTCCTGGATAGATGATGAAGGCAAATTGTCTCCTATCACTCTGGAATCCAAGAACTATATGCCTCCTTTAGTTTTTCTGCAAAAAAGACATCAGAAAATTACTAAACAAATGCTAAAGAGTCTTCTGGTCCTGATGGCATCTCTCTCTCCAGTTGTTCTCAAACACTGTGCCTCAGAGCTAACACCTTTCCTGTATCATCTGTACAATCATTTATTGACTGCATTCTCTGTAGTGAAACCAATTTTAGCATATCGATCAAAGAGTGGGCAAAAATAAGCCAGTTGATTAAATACTGAACAACAGAGATGATGGGAGGTCTGGGAAAAATTAGAGCCATGAACAGTGCAGATGACATTGATGTCGTTATTAAAAATGAAAAAATTAAAAAAAAAAATAAAACAACATTAATTCTACTTACAGTCTTGAATTTTAATATTTTAAATAATATTGATGATTTAAACAGAATGGATGAATGAAGATTAGCAAAACAAGTGTTTTTGTTTGTTTGAAGTAAAAATGACAGGAAAAAGACTCAGAGGAAGATGAATATATAGATGCGATGCAGGTGTTTTAGAAGATTTACATATAAGAGTTATCATATTAGTTATTACTATGTACAAGTAGATTATGCACAGACTAAGGACCAGTGGCTTCTTCAGATTAAGAACAAATATATATATATTTCTTCAGTGTTTTAGATTAAGAAAGGACAAACGTGTGTGTGTGTATACACACACACACACACACACACACACTGCTCAGAAAGAAGTCAACAGACATCATATTGTGAGGAACAAACAGCCATAGTGCCCACCTTAATAAGATGTGGGACCTCCTTGCTGCAATGACTGCAACAATCATACTTTCCACAAGCATATGATAGTAATGAATGGTAATTTTGGACCATTCTTTCTGTTGGCATGTAATGAGATTCTCGATTGTTGTGGAGTGGACATCACCTGATACTCCAACTCATCCCACAAATGTTCAGTAGGGTTGAAATCAGGGCTCTGTGGCAGCCAGTTAAGTGTGGTGATGTTCACGTCCACAAACAACAGTGCATTGCCTTCCTGAAAGAGACAATGGTGAGTTCCGTAGAAATGCCACAAAGTTGGAAACATTGCATTGTCCAGAACGTTCAGATATCTCTAGAGTTCAATGTTCATGGCACTACAAACAGAGATCTTAGGCCACACAAAGAGAAACAGATATAATACCATCACACTGCCACCTCCAAATTTCATAGTTGGGGTTATGCACTCTAGTAAGAGACATTCACTGGGCATCTGCCACACCTATCCATCTGCTTGGTGGAGGATGTAGCATGATTTGTTTCTCCATAACCCAGCTTTCTAGTTTCCATTTCCCACTGTACATGTCATGTTCTTTGCACCACTAAAGATGATTCTGCATGTTGGTTCGGGTAATGTGGGGCTTGAATATTGCAGTCCTAAGATGGAAACTCATGTTGTGAGCCTCGATGTTTATTCAGATTCGTGTTCCAGTCAATGCGTAAAACTCCATGTTCAATGTGGCAGCCAACAAATGGTGGTTTTTTCATATTATCCTAAGTAGCACCCTAAAGTCATGTTCGGTGAGTGCGGTGGGTTGTCCACTGTGGGCAGTTGACACCCTATGTTTCCATCTCAGTATGGCATCACTGATTTTTGACCTGGGATGGCCAATTTGTCAACAGCTTACTGAACAGGTAAGTCTTCAACATGGCATCCTATCACAATGCCTCTTTCAAACTTTTTCTATTCTCTTCTCACAGCCATTTCACCCAGACACAGTTGCAATGACTTGGGAGCATCATATTCCTCCAATTTATACTGGCTGCAAACTCCTGAATTGTTACATAGCATGATGCACCTTGCCAATGGAGGTGTCCATTGACTTCTTTACAATCATTGTGTGTGTGTGTGTGTGTATATGTATATATTTGTCCTTTCTTAATGTAAAACACTGAAGAAGCCAATGAACCTTAGTGCACAAAACTAATCAGTGCATTATCCACTTATATATATCAACAACCCACATTTTCTAATAGAAAATGTTTAATATTACTTTTGTTAATGTGGTTCATATAGATTAACAAATAACAGTAATGTTAAGTCTAACTCCATACATTTTAGCATATTTTTCGCTTACATATTCTAGTTTTCATAGTTTTTATGTGACTCCCACCCATGAAAGTTTTTGTAAACCTATAGTACATTCATACTCTAGATGGGATAAGAATTTTTGTTTTCTGTTTTATTTTTATCAGATCCAAATATCCTGCTCTAGAGATCAAATAAAGAACTTTTTCAAGCTCCTTCAAGTCTCTAATAAGTGGGATTAGATAAGATACACTAGTAAGATACCTTGTCCTAGCATAGATCAACAAACGCTTGTCATGCCATATCTTTATACAACTTTCAATTTGCATATCATACTAAAAGCAGTTGACTTAAAGTTGCTCTAACTTATTCCATAACGAAGAACACATTTCTTGCTGATGTGAAAGTCATTTCTTAGAATGTTTTGATCTTTATTGAGCTCATTACTGGGAAGCCAGATCTGTGACTGAGCTTTGCATTACAGTAAAAGCCTAATTCTGGTAAGCACTTATTTGTCTTTATATGGCTCGTCTTTTGCCAAGTTTACCTTCAGTGACTTTTCTTAGATGCTCCTTGTCTGCTCATAAATCTTTCCTGGGACATTGAGATTATGGGAATTCTTTATATTTCATGCAGTTCATGTTTATTTTCTGTATATTGTTGCAATCAGATCTTTAGATGGTTTCTGATCTTCTGAAGAAGCCTTCCTGTAAATAGTAAAATTTTTATACGTCACGTTAGATATCATCCAGTCTTGCTGCCTTTCAACATTTCAGGTTTTAATGGATTTTTATTTCATAGTTCCATTAACAAAACATACTACATATCTAATTTAATTACTTTTGCAATTAATTACTCTAAAAATATACTTTTCAGTTTTTGTATTACCTTGTCATTTTTGATTCCTTTAGTGTTATTTTTTCATCCATTTTTTTTTTTTTTTTTTTTTTGCAGTAATTTATAGAAAATTTTGCTGTCTTCAAGATATTTATTCCTCTCAGGTCTTCCTATAAGTTTACTTTGGCTAATTTTATACATTCTGCTATTTCAGAAGATTTTGTTTCGTTTTGGAAAATAGAGGAGTGGTGAGTCTTTGTAGTCTTTAGGTGGACTTCTCCCAGATTTGATGATACTAACAGTATTGTTCATATTCTCCATTCTGATGGTGGATAGTGTTAGTATCTTCATGACTAGCTTACTTGTATGAGTCACCTATGGATCTGAGAGGAACTTCTTTGTGGATTTTTAGTAAGCCATAGAAATGAGGGGTATTCTTCCAAAATGGGCTTCAGTTTTTTTTTTGATAGTGTCCTCATCACACTATCAAAAAATGATGACTTCACACCAATTTCCTTAGTATCCCATAACGTAAAGCACACTTCTTTTGGAAGTGAATAATGCTATGCATTAAGGGAGGTTCACTACCCAGACCAGCTTGGTATCTTCCAGGAAGATACTAAGATTGATGTGCACTTCTAAAAGGAAGTGTGCTTTGCATTATGCGATACTAAGGCAACTGATGTGCAGTTATCAACCTACTATATTCAAGTAACCTAATCATGTGAAGATATGAAAATACTTCACAAGCAAACTTTGTTTGCTTATACTTGGATAAAGGATGAAACAAGAGTATAACTTCTTGGCAAATATGATTTTTGCTTTCTAACCAAGTGGGGGGAAAAACAACTGAATCTGGTAGTTGGAAGTTTATTTTCTACTTGGTTAGACTATAATAAATTTAGTTTAATCCTTTACCCAAGTATAAGCAAACAAAGTTTGTGCCTGAAGTATCTTCAGGACTGAGGCAACTCGTAGTAAAGGTGGACCAAGCTCTCATCACTCCTTGTATCTCCCATAATGCAAAGCACATCTCTTTGCAGACATGTATAATGCTATGCATTAAGGGAAGGGCCACTACCCAGACCGGTTTCGACCTTTATTGAGGTCTCGTCAGTGGGAGCCAGACACAGAAGTGGTGATACTAAGGCAGAAACAATGGAGAGGTCATATTTACTTATAAGAGTTGCCAAAAGGTGTACCATCTTATTATTAAATTACTCTGGATTTAGAGAAAGATGTTGGAAATTTATTTTCCACTTGGTTAAACTATAATAAATTGCCTTAGTATCCTCAATAAAGGTCAAAACCGGTCTGGGTAGTGGCCCTTAATGCATAGCATTATACATGTCCGCAAGGAGATGTGCTTTGTATTATGGGAGATACTGAGACAAGGAGTGATGACAGCTTGGTCCACCTTTACTACGAGTTGCCTCAGTCCTGAAGATACTTCAGGTGCAAACTTTGCATACACTTGGGTAAAGGATTAAACTAAATTTATTATAAACTGAATCGAGTAGAATTTTTAAAAAAAATTAACTCCTTTATAGATGTAAAGTCAGGTCTAAGAGGCTGCTCTTGAGATCAACCATAGATTTACATTTTCCTAACTTAAATACACCTGCTTCAAATCCAGAATTCTAGAAAACGTACTGTGAGACCATCAGCCCAACCTTACCATGCCCATATACAGGACTAATTGGGACTGCAAGGTTATGAAGTGCTTAAGGGTCAAAGCTGTATAACTGACCTCCACATAGCCTTTAAAGGAATGTGGAGAACCGACCAGGGCTTCTGACCTAATGTTCAATCCTCACCTTCTTGTGGTGCATCCTGTTGGGTATCTACCTGGATACTGAATGAACGAGGATGGGCTGGCAATTTGTGATTTAGCCGACCAAATTGTATTCTTATTGGCTCGTCTTTTGCCAAGTTTACCTTCAGTGACTTTTCTTAGATGCTCCTTGTCTGCTCATAAATCTTTCCTGGGACATTGAGAATCAATCCTCACCACTGCGTTCTACCTTCAACATCATCGAAGGGTGAGGATTGAATCTCCTCACCACAATCCTCACCACAAGAAGGTGAGGACTGAACTTGTCCTTATTGGCTTAAACCTATATACAAAATGATGGTACAACATGACAAAATTTCATGCCGGATGGGGCGTCGCCTGGTTAAACAAGACCCCCCCTGTTTCTTCCAGGGAACCAGGGCGAACAGCGAAAAGTCAGCTACTGGAACAAATCTGAAAGCACACCCCAACTCAACATCACCAGAGTTCAAGATCGGTACTATCAACATAAGAATCCTGAATTGCAAAGAAATGGAGCTAACTGAAGAATTAGATAAGTACCAGATCGACATAATAGGGGTGACCGAAACAAAAAATACAAAACTGGTGAGATCTTTCTGAGCAATAAATACAAAATGTTATATTCAGGAAATGACAATCAAGAAAAGAAGGAGTAGTGATAGTATTCAACACAAAATACGAGGCTAATCTTCTTGAATGGCAGGCAGTCTCAAGTAGAGTGATGTGGGCAAATATCAGAATGGGGAATTGGACAATAGGACTTATTTGTGCCTATGGTCCTACAGAAGGTTCTACTAAGGTAGAAGTGGAGGAATTTTTTGATGCTTCAGAAAAAGCTACTGACACAATGAAAAAGGAAAAGTTGATCCTTGTTGGGGATCTAAATAGCAGAGTAGGAAATGATTGTGAGACATACAAAAATATTTTGGGAAAATTTGGAGAAATGAGCAAAGCTAATAATAATGGCAAATACCTGTTGGATTTCTGCTCAGGACATGGACTGGTTATTACTAACACCATGTTCCAACATAAAAATGTGCACAAATTCACATGGAGAGAAGAGGCAAGGAATAAGAAAAGTCTCTTTGACTATGTTATTGTTGATAGTGATGTTTTCTTCCTGGTGCAGGACACCAGAGTGTACAGAGGATTTGAAATTGGAAGTGATCACTATTTAGTCTTGAGTAGGATAAAATTGATTTTCATATTGAAAAGAATAACATGTAAGAAAGTTTTAAAGCGAATAAAAGTTGAGCAGCTCTCAGATGTGAACTGTAGACTAAAATACACAAAGATTATTGAAGAAAAAATGAAAAAGAGTTTGAGAACAGGAACCAAACCTTGGAGATTCAGTGGCAAGCCTTGAAGAAAACCTTGATTGATTCAGACAGAGAGGAATGTGATGAGGTTGTCTGCAGGGATAGAAAAATCAGAACTCCATGGTGGACACAGGAAGTTAAAGAGGCAGTGAAGGAAAAGAAGAAAGCATATCAAAAGTTCCTGGCAAATAAGTCAGCTTGTGCTCTTAGAGAATACAGAGTAAAATGTAAGAAAGCAAAACACTGTGTAAAACTAGCTAAACAAAAGTCATGGGAGGACTTTGGCAAGAACATAGAAAATAAATATCAAGAAGGTGGTAAGATTTTCTGGAGGTTGTTGAAGAAGCTTAGAAAGGGAGGAAAGAGTGCTGTAAAAGGAGTTTAGAGATGATAAAGGTGACATAAAAACGGGAGAAAATGATATCCTTGAAGTATGGAGTAATTACTTTGAAAAACTGCTAAATGAAACAAGCAGTGATGACAGCACAGTGATAAAAAACACTGACCAGACATGCAGTCAGGAATACATATCCATACTTGAAGTAGAAAAGCCATCAAAGGCTTGAAATATGGAAAGGCAGCAGGAGTAGATGATATTCGACCAGAAATGCTGAAGTATGGTGGTATAAAAGTCTTACAGTGGCTGCACTGCATAGTTCAGAAAGCCTGGACAGAGGGACGAATTCCCGATGATTGGAGTAGAGCTCTAATAGTACCCATATATAAAAAGGGAAATAAACCTGAATGTGAGAATTACAGAGGTATTTCCCTACTGAGTGTTCCTGGCAAGATCTATGCAAGTGTACTTGAGAAACGGTTGAGAAGAATTGTGGAAGAAAAGCTTGGTGAAGAACAAGCTGGATTCAGGCCAAATAGACGCTGTCAGGATCAGATCTTCACTTTATGACAAATTGTTGAGAAATAAACTTCAGAACGAAGAAAATAGTGATATGACAAGAAATGGCGAGGTTATACCAGAGAATTGTGAGAGTGTGAATAATAGTATTAATGGTTTTACTGAGAATACAAAAGATGAGATAAACGCAATGAGTGAGATCGCATTGTTGAATGGTGCGATACAAAGGGCAAAACAGCAGCTACAGCGTATGAGCAAAAGTCGACTGAATGAACCAGCCAATAATAAAAAGTATGACAGGAAAAATAGACGTATGAGTGTGAACATGAAGAAAATGAAGGATAGAGTGCTGTATGGAGATTCGTTAGTACGAAGTGTGATAGTAGAGGATTTGACAAAAGCGTACCAACCTGGTGCGACCATAAAGGATGTAACTGAGTATTAGAGGGCAAAAGGAAAAGGTGAAAGAAATGATTGTTGTGGCAGGTACAAATGATTTGAAAGGAGACAAAATGGAAATGATATAAGACCTGAATGAATTGTTTGAGGTAGCAAAAGTCTTTTGCCACGGTATGACAGTGAAATGTTTAAAAGAAGGGCCAAAATTGTGAATGACTTTATGCATGGGTTATGTTTGACGAGTGCTGTGGAATTTGTGGACGTGTGGAGTGAGTTCGATGGGCGAAAGGATCTATATAAGATGGATGGCTCGCATTTGAATGGTTACAGTGTAAGTAGACTTGAGAAAGTGTTGCTGAATGTGGTGGATGTGCAAATTCAGGGAAACTAGATTTATTAAGGGGGAGGGGGTAGATATACAGTCCTTAGGGAGGCAGTTGAATGTAAGAATGAATATAATATGCCCGAGCGAATAAGGACAACAAATCAGAGTGGGATAGTTAATATAAGGCATCAAGGTAGGGTTGGGGTCTTAAATTCATGTACACTAATGCTAGGAGTATCAGGAACAAGAAGGAAGAGTTTTTGGCCATGGTTGGCACTTCCAGACCACAGGTTATTAGTGAAACATGGCTGACTGTAGATGATATAGCTAGTGGGATTGAATGTGATGGGTATAGTGTGTTCAAGAATCACAGGGAGAATAAAATGGGGGGAGGAGTATTGTTGATGATAGCTGATGAGCTGCAGCCAAGAAGAATAGAAGTTGAATTGCAGGATAGAGAAAAGAGCACATTTGAGGCCATTTGGTGTGAGATTGTGGCTAGCAGAACTAAATATACAATTGGGTGCTGCTATAGATCAGGTGATGGAAAAGATGGTGGTGGTGACAGTATGCACAAACAAATAGAAGAAATGAGTGGAAGGAAGGTGATTATTATGGGAGATTTCAATTATGGTCGCATTGATTGGAGTGAGGAGAGGACACACGGGAGGAAGGAATTGGATTTTATGTGTTTATTAAGGGATAACTATCTGCGACAGCATGTAATGGAAAATACTAGGGGTCAGAGAGTGCTTGACCTAATAATTACATCTGAGGATTTGGCTGTAACAAATATGACCACATTGCCACCAATCGGTGAGAGTGATCATAGGGTCTTGACTTGGGAGGTGGCTAAAGGTGTAGAATTTTCAATTAAGACAGGGTACATGTGGAATTATTGGGCTGGAAAGTATGACAAGCCTAGGAGTTAGATTGGTTCAGTGCCATGGCATGTACAACTGCAAGGACTAGAAGTCGATAGTGCATGGGAGGCAGTTAAGAAGTGTTTGCATGAAGCAATGGCTGACTGTATACCTAGAGTCTGAATAATAAATCAACTAGAGGTTAAATGGATGAATAACACCATTAAGATTGAGCTGCAAAAAAAGAAACAACTATGGAGGGAATTTAAGGAGAAAGGTGATAGGCAGGCACACGAACGGTATAAAGTGCAGGGCAGAAGGGTAACGAGTGTGGTAAGAAAAGCAAAAAAGGATTACGAAAGAACATTGGCCATGCAGGCTAAAGAGAATCATAAACAGTTTTTTAGATATGTAGCAAGTAAAAGGAAAAATGTACATGGCAGAATGATTTTAAAGAATGCCGATGGTAGGGAGGTAACTGAATCAGTTGATATAGTTGAGTTCCTGAGTGAGCAATTTGCAAGAATACATCATCCAGGTGGTGACATTGCAGAAACAAATGTACCAGTAGATTATACGGGAATTGTGGTGAATGAAGTGGAGGTGAGTAGTCTATTGCATAACCTCAATGTCAATACATCTATGGGATTGGATGGTATACCAGCTCGTGATGTACGAGAAGCAGCTAAAGAATTGTCAGTACCCTTGACTATTTTGTTTAATTTGAGTCTCGGGTCTGGGTTAGTCCCGAGGGGATGGAAGGAGGGGAAAATAGTTCCACTGCATAAAGGTGGTTCCAAGACTGCTGTTGTAAATTACCGACCGATTAGCATATTAGGAATCATTGTCAAGGTCTTAGAGAAATTAATCAAGAAAAGAATACAGGATTGGATAGATGAAAATGGGATATTGTATGGGGGACAACATGGTTTTGTGAAGGGTAGATCATGCCTCAGTAACTTGCTCACGTTTTATAACACAGTGACGGCTGAACTGGATAGGGGTAATCGGTTTACAGTAATACAACTGGACCTTGCCAAGGCTTTTAATAGGATACCACATAGAACCCTAATCAGTAAACTGGAGCAGATGTGGATAGATATATGGTTGGTGAGATGGACAGGAGGGTGGTTGAAGGAGAGATACCAGAGAGTGGTTTATTCAGGAGTGGAGTCTAAAAGACAGCTTGTGACCAGTGGAGTGCCACAGGGCTCTGTTCTTGGACCACTGCTTTTCAATTTGTTCATCAATGATATAGGAAAGGATTTGAGAGGAAGTGTTCACTTGTTTGCTGATGATGCAAAGTTGGGTAGAGCAATTATGAGTGCACAGGATGTCAAAATTTTACAGAATGATTTGGATAGTTTGGAGGACTGGCCTAGAAAAATGGATGTGAATTTAATGTGCCAAAGTGTAAGGTTATGCACTTTGGGGTGAAAAGAACAGCAGCAGTATATCGCATTGGTGGAACCATACTCCAGGAGATTGATGGGAGTGTTGGTGGATAGGGAATTGAAGTTTAGGGGGCACATTGCAAAAGTGACTAAAACAGCTCACCAAATCACTTGGCTTCTGAAAAATACTTTAACATGCAGAGACAAACAAGTTGTTGTTCCTCTGTATCGAGCCTTGATAAGACCCCATATGTACTACTGTGCCCAGTTATGGGCACCAGGGTTTCTTCGTGATGGGGAGGAAGTGGAGAGGATCCAGAGACGAGTGACCAAGATGATAGCAGGTCTGTGGAATGAACCTTATGAGAATAGGTTGAAGATTTGTGGGTTGCAGAAATTGGTCGATAGGCTAAGGAGGGTGATATGATTGAGACATTCAAATTACTGAAAGGTTTCTATAAGATTGATCCAGAAGATATTATTGAAAATATCTTGGATATTTGTGGTTTGAGGATTAGGGGCCATGAATGGAAGCTGGGCAAGAGCGTGGTTGACAAGGGTGTTAGAGATAGGTTTTTTACTTGGAGAGTAGTGAATGAGTGGAATAAGCTTCCAGAGTCTGTTGTGGGTGCTACGACCGTGAATGAGTTCAAGGCAAGGTATGATAGATACTGCGTCAATGTCGAATAGTTGTTCTTGACATGATGTTAGGGCCTCCGTCGATGAGTCTGTTGACTCCTTGGAGTTGCCCGGAACAATAATAATAATAATAACAATATAACAAAGATCTGTATTTAAGTTTTGTCAATCTGGAAAAGGCATATGACAAGGTGCCAAGAGAGAAGCTATTCAATATGCTACATTTTATATGGTGTCAATAGGACATTATATCAAGCAATACTTAGTTAGTCTTTATTTGAGCTGTAAGTCAGCAGTTAGAATTGAAGGAAGTACAGGAAGATGGTTTAATGTTAAATCTGGTGTGAGACAAGGATGTACATTATCCCTTATGTTATTCATTACCTATATGGATCATATTATGAAGGAAAGTGGTATTAAACATGATATCAGAATTGGAGATGTTAATGTGAGCTCTTTGCTTATGATGTTATACTTCTAAATAAATCTGCTACAAGATTCCCTGACTAAATTGAATAACTGTTGTAATAGATATGGTATGAAGGTGAGCATTAAAAAGACAAAGACAATGAAAATAGGTAGAATTGTTGAAAATGTCAACTGTGTTGTGAACGGAGAACCTGTGGAACAAGTAAAACATTTCAGCTACTTAGGCACGATATTTAGTGAAGATGGTAAATTAAATATGGAAATAGACAACAGAATCAACAAAGCCTGGTATGGTGGGAAGTCAATTGAATAAATTCATATGGAATAAGAGAGAAATTAGTCAGAATACTAAATTAGCTGTATACAAGACAGTGTTCAAACCAGTTTTAAATTATGGATCTGAGAGCTGGGTCAGAAGTAAAACACTTGACCAAAGACTAGAGACCACAGATATGAGAGTCCTGAGAAAGATTAGAGGCGTGAACAGATGGCATCAATGGCAATATCATATTAAAAACGAGGATATTAGGAAAGACCTTGACATTGTCAGCATCCAGGAATTCGTTAGCAGAGGTAATCTCAGGTGGTATGGTCACTTAAATACAATGGGAGAGAAAAGATTAGCAAAACAAGTGTTTTCTGGCAGGTTGGCTGGAAAACAACCCAGAGGAAGACCAAGATATAGGTGGATTGATATGGTATAAAATCCTTAGACGATAGAAATATAAGATCTGATAATGTTGGAGTCTTGATGAGTAACAGACTGGTTTGGAGGAAAATTGTAGATAGGAAGTTTGTAATGATGTAAATTTTTCATGTAGTACTATCATATTCTGTACACCCCTTGAGGGTACATGTCAGGAATTTGATGATGATGAGGTTATGAAGTCTGGTGTGCTTGAAAATGCCTTTGTGACCAAAGTGTATCAGTGTAATAGTTAATTATTATCCCTAAATAGCATCTGCCCCCCCCTTTTTTTTGTTTTGCCATTAAATTGATGTAAATTAAAAATCTACTTA
The DNA here is from genome assembly GCF_054136105.1 of Typopeltis vanoorti. NCBI lineage: Eukaryota > Metazoa > Arthropoda > Arachnida > Uropygi > Thelyphonidae > Typopeltis > Typopeltis vanoorti. The sequence continues at coordinate 60,862,720 of NC_143564.1, forward strand.
TGCTGAACAATTGTAATAACATACAACAAAGTATAGTCCTTAGGGTGTTTTTTTTTTTTAAAAATGTTTTTAATCTATTTACACAAAATATTTGCTTTCCAGAGATCATATTTACAACACTATTCTGTATACATAAATACATATGCATATTATATTACTGCAGTAATGTGAATGTAATGATTTCTGTACAATATGATGAATTTAAACCTCTCTATACTTCTTGGTCATCTGTATCATGTCCTTCCAGTAATACTTGTGTTTCATTCTTTCTGCATCTGAAAAATAATTAAGGGTAACTTTTTATTGTGTTCATGTTTGCTTATCTAACAATGTATACTGACACTGCAAATGAATTATGATCACTCTCATCCAGAATTAGGTTACACAAATAAAGGAACCATATAGGCAAAACCATCTTCCATCAATAAAACTGTAATAAGAACTATAAGATGGAGGAAAACTCACTTATTGTAAAATTTTGCCTAAATGTCATGGGCATCTTTCTGTACTATGACACTTAAACAAAAATTTTACAATAAGCGATTTTCTCTCTCTTTTTTTTTTAATTTTATTCTTATTATGGCAATTCACTGTATTTCATTATTGAAACTGCAAAATGCAAGGAAAGTGGTGCATTACTTTATACAAGCTAATCAACAAGTGACACTGCCACAATTGATACAACAGATCAGATTTAAGGTAATGATTAGTATTAATGTTTACTAATTATTTTTTCCAGTGAATAGCCAATCTGTCTTGAATACTAATTGCAATAACATGGAATATGATAAACACCGGCTAGAAACAGCAGTGAAAGTTTGTTTCGTGTTCGGCAATGACTGTCAGAGTTCAAAATCTATTGAATATCAAGGGGAGGGTTACAACCATTTGGGATGTGAGTAAGAGCAGCTCTTGCTACAGAGATGAAGATGAGGAATAAATGTTGTGCTCTGTAACTAAAATTTTAACAATTCCAATCTTCTGAAAGGAATGATGAGTGAAACTTCATTGTATATATTTGCCAGTGAAGGTTCATGTTCTATGAAATAAGCAAGAATATGGAAAATATCAACTTTAATTTCAATGTAGAATCTATGGGTTTTTTTTTTTTTTTTTTTTAATGAGAACAAAGAAAACGTTTCAGTACAACTTTGTTGTTTTTTTTTGAACATTTTTATTATAAAGGAGCTCTATGTAATCCAAAGGTTTTTATAGGACATGCCTGTCATCTTTCTCTCTTTAAACTCATTCACCACTCTCAAAGCAAAAAATCAAGCATTGAGCTAACTAATAAACAACTTTTAGGAATGACCACCTTGTTCTGCATCCTTCCCCAAAGCCAAGTACTGAAAAATTGCTTCCACTTCAATCCCTTTTAATTAAAAAAAAAGTTTATCATATCCCCCCTTTCTACCCATCAACCAACCTCTGCAACCCAAGCCTTCAATCTGTCCTTGCAAGGAGAATTCCACAGACCACTCTGGATCTTCTCCATAACATCCTTATTTCCAAGAAATCCAGATGATCAGGTCTGTGCATAGTAATCAAAGTCTTGAAAAGAGGAATGATAACTTCTTTATATCTCTTTATTGATCTTTCTTTCTCTCAGGGTTACAGTGGTCAGCTTTCATCGTGTAGAAACTACAGAGATAAAAACATGTTAGAGCAATTACATTACTTACAACTGATCTTATAAACCATTTATAAACTACTTGTCTCACTTTTACAGTATGCCCTTTGAACTTTAACTCTCTATCCATGCACCCTAAATCTCTAGTTTTAATTGCCTGGAGCACAGTCCTGTCAATATAGTACACAGCTCATAATCTTTTCATCTCAAAATGCATAACTTTATGCTGTCTACATTAAACAGACATCCTTATCCTTTGTTCATACTGCAAGTACTTTACATCATCCTGATTTACTACAATGTTACTCAATTTTGCATCATCAAGAAACCGAATATTTTCGTGTATCATTACTGTACAAATTTAATATTAGTGATCAAGCACAGAAACCTGATGCACACTGCTAGTCACCTTCCTTCTCCTTAACTCTGATTCTCCACAAAATCCATCACTGTCATGTAGCCATTCCCTTTATCCAACTCAACTGTCAGTATTATAAAAAATTGAACTACTAAGGCATGACTACCCTTTGCAAAGCCATGATATTTCTCACAGAGTAACATATTCTTATTCACCTATTCCTGAATTTTGTCTCTGATCAACTTTTCCATACCTATACCACTGCTCCTGATATGCTGATTAGTCTACAATTCACTACTTCCATCTTGGAGCGTACTTTAAGCAATGGAACTATTTTACGCTTCTTTCATCCCCTCGGGACTTTAACCAGAGCTGAACCATAAGTTAAAACAATTCAGTCAGAGTCAATGATGCCAATTTCTTTGCAAATTCTCATAATATGCAGGTTGATACCCTATCTAATCCCGTGGCTGAGATTGTGCAATATCCTAAGTACTTTCAATTCAATCTTTATTCTCACATCTGTCACTACAATATTTTCACTGGGATGCAAAGTCTCATTCAATAACTCAACTTTCATCTGTTTCTGTCACTTCCTTACCATCAACCATTCATTAACTGGCTCTCTTTAGTATTGAGTGTGATTTCAGACGAAGCTTATAATAATACAAGTGTGGCTTCATAAGATTTTCCATTCATTTTTTTTATCAACTTTTACATGATTGTGTTAGAAACACTGATAGGTGTTCTAAATGGTGAAAATTTTGCTTCTATAACTCTTTTAGATCATTTTGTAATGTTGCAAAGTTGAACATTGCTTATAATGGCACTGTACTTAATCTGTAAAAAATGAACAAATTTATGTTGAAATATCTGTTCCTTTAAATGTTTTAACATTCAGATAGCATATAACAAAAATTTTAATTTCATTTTAAAACTGTTCATATGTCTATTTTACCTTCCTTTCTTTTTTGAAAAAATCAGAGCTTCCAAATTTAAACAAAATAATTTAATTCTAGAACATTGACATTTCCGTGTTATAAAAATTACAATTTTCATTTCTTCATTTCAAAAACAAATGAATCGTCCTTCCTCTGCTCAGCTGTCTTACTTCCATGTGATCTATTACAGCAGTATACATCACAGTCATTTAACTTTTATGAGGCTGAGCAAACTTAGTGGACCATAGATGGTCCACAAACACCAAACTAACAATTTTCTAAAATAAAGTGTCTCTTGTACTTTCATGTTTGAAAATTTTCCTTTTTTCAAACAAGACCTCTCTTACCCTCAGAATAGTGAACAGTATTTATTGTAAAATGTCTGTGGAATAAATTCCTCTTACAGAATAAAATTTATTAAAATAATAAACTATTACCCAACATTTCAGGCTGTGTTGAGGCCATCTTCAGGAGTCACTCATGATAAAAGTTTAATGGAGTGAAACAGCACTAGGAAACAATTTAAAATAGTATTTAATGTTTCCAGTATTTCATTTCAGTTGCAGAGACATCGTCAGGAAGTACAAAATAAGACTTGTAACACTCACACAAAAGTAGCACAAAACTAACAAACACTTGTTAAGCACAACTTCTGCATATACACCATATCACAATCACTTATTTCAATAACTCAGTATAGAGTTAAAACACTTGTATCGTCCATGTTTTGTTGTATCCTAACTAATGGGATGCCCTCTATGGACAGTTGTCAACGGCCTGGGATGTAAACTGGGATCACAAAGCATTAGTGTTTTCCAGAATTTGGAAAGTTTTATGCAACCATATTTATTTAAATCAGGCTGATTATTCTTTTAAATATTATATTTAATCACAAACCTATTATGACAGACAAGTTGTAGAAAGCTTTTTTCACTTGGTTATAAAGTAAATTATACTTGCCAAGAAATCATACTCTTGTTTATTCCTTTACTCAAGTGTAACAAAGTCTGCACATGAGGTATCTTTATGACTAGGCTACTTGTGTATGAAGGCTGCTGACTTTACATCAATTGCCTCAGTATCCCATAATAAAAAAGCAGACTTCCTTTTGGAACCTGTATATTGCCATACACTATGGAAAGGGTTATCACAAGCATTATGATGAGACCTCAATAAAGGTTGAAACCAGTCTGGGTAGTTATCCTTCCCATAATGCATAGCAATATACACATCCAAAAGGGCATGTGCTTTGTATTATAGGATACTGAGACAATTGATATGAAGTCAATAGTCTCTATATACAAGTAGCCTACTAGTGCTACTTGTGAAGATACTTCACATGCAAACTTTGTTTGCTTATACTTGGGTAAAGGATTAAACAAGAATATAATTTCTTTGTAAGATTAATTTAAATTATAACCCAGTGAAAAAAACCTTCTACAACTACCTCTGATCCAGAGTACTTTAATAATAAAGTGATACACTTTATCACTATGGATAATATATGGATTCTGCATTAATTTCAATCTTGCTATCTTTCTAGTTCTGAAACCCATTGATAAGACCTCAATGAAGGTCTGAAAAACTGATCTGGGTAGTGACATTAACTATATTGCATAGCAATATATATGTCCAAAAGGAATTGTGCTTTTTATTATGATGTGAAGTCAGTGGCCTAGTCATAAAGATATGTGATGTGTAAACTTTGTTTGCTTACACTTGGCAACAATACTATAATTTCTTGGCAATATTAATTTAAACAAGGCAAAATTTGCAAATCCAAGCTATAATATTTGATTCTAGAAATTTCTGACCTAAAATAGTAGCAAGCAATGAAAATGTAGGATAAAATTAAAACATTTCCCCAATGTGATAAATAACTATAAATAACCCAATTTTTAGAAATGGAAACAATCAACTTTGTTTCCAGTGATTTTCAGTTTCAAAATTATCATTTATGCATATGACTTTACAGGAAAAAGAAAAGGTGATAATCATATGATGAGATGTTTGAAAAATATTAAGAATAAGATTGAACTTTCCAGCCACAGCTGTGATGCTGCCAGGTTACTCACATTGTCCTGAAAGAATATAATACCTTTGCAATTAACCAATGTCAGTCAGTTTTGAAGCAAGTCAAGTGCAACATGAATCTATTACAGTTGCACTGATTAGACAAATCTCTCCTGTTTGACCAGATGGTAGAAGTTCATAAGTCCAGCCACATTCTATCAGACAACAAAATATTCAAGTAAATATCATCCAATGCAAATTTTTGAATAATTTTTGGTGTGTGTGTGTTCACTGATTATATTTTCTCCAAATGTTGTGCATATCGTGTTAGTGTAGCATATACCCCCAAGTTTACACTCAATAAACATAGCATATTAAATTTAATGATTATAAACTGGGATTGGAAGCTTTTTTTTTGTTGCTTTTCACTATTTTACTGAACCACACTTTGCAATTTTTATGTCAATGGAAAAGCTGCATATAAGTTTTTGTTAAAATATAAAATTTTTTTTACATTTTTTTATGTGATATCACAACAGCATACTGTTAAACTCTTATCAGGCTGATAAGAGTTTAATCTTATCAGTCTGATAAGATTAAACTTATCAGACTGATAAGATTAATCTTACTAATGATAGTTTGCTGCCTAGATATGGCCCATTGATTAGGCACCACTCAATAATGATTCTCTAAAAATAAATGAAGCCTTACTTAATTGTTTTCTTGTTATCTTTTTTTTTCCGATTTAGAACTCCATCATAGTTATCCATCATCTGAATCATTAATGCTTGGTCACTGGAATCAACTGGAGCAACAGAAATATCACGAACTGCTCTGAATTTACCGCAGTTATTTAAATGTTCATTTTCAAGACGGAAGAAGTTCCAGACAAATCTCCTTTAAAAAAATAAATATAAAATCTGATATAAAATTACTACAGAAAACAAAATCTCATCTAATTCCATATTAAAATCTACAAGACAGCATTTTAGATTGATGTTCTGAAAGTACAATATGTCATTGGAATAATAACTTTACTTCACTTTCTTTCTTCAGAGTTATGGTATCTTTGCCTTGAAAATACAATAATACTTCTTTAAATATATTCTTGGTAAATTTCTATTATCTTTAAAAGGTTCTTCACTTTATAAAGATCCAACAGAAATTTACCGAAAATATATTTAAAGAGTTATTGTATTTTCAAACCAAAGATACCATAATAAGAAGAAGATATTTGTGACTAAAGCACTGAAGCTGTTTCTTTTGAAATAGAGAAGAATGACATATTTAGTGAAGTATATGGAAACTGCAATTATTATGATTAGTAATTGATCATTATGGTAGATTTTAACCATAGACTAAAAGCAGGAAATAGTTTATTATTATTATTAAACAAGACCTCATGGAGTCAAAGACTCATCTAGGAGGTCCTTTTATCTCACACACATCTCATCATACCGGGTCTTAAACACATTCAAACTCCTTGCAGACACCACACTCTCAGGCAAGGCATTCCAATCATTCACAACTCTGCACGAAAAAAACCTGCCTCTCACTCCCCTACTCACACCCTCTTTATAAAGTTTCCAGGGATGACCTCTGGTTCTCCCCTGATCTCCCACTATTCTCTGTAGAACTTCTCCACCATTGATCCTATAACAACCCCTTACCAACTTGTAGGTCTCTATCATATCTCCCCTCTTCCTTCTCTCCACTAGACTCTGCAAATTACATCTTTTCAATCTTTCCTCATACTCGACATTCCAGAGGTCAGAAACTACCTTAGTCAGTCGCCTTTGGACCCTTTCTAACATCTCTTCATCCTTCTGAAAACCAGGTGACCAAATCTGGGCACAATAGTCCATGTGTGGCCTAATCAAAGCCTTATACAATGGAACAAGAATCTCCCTACTTCTACATGTCAGTGTCCTCCTCATCATTCCCAGAAGTCTTTGTGTTGTCTTTACAATTTTGGCGATGTGTCCCCTAAATTTTAGATCCTTATCCACTATCACTCCCAGATCTCTTATTTCCTCTACTTCCAACAATATATTCTCACCAAGCATAAATTCTGCATCCCATCTTTGTTTTCCAAATTTTAAAACCTTACATTTTGCAACATTGAACTCACATCCCCATTTGCTTGCCCATTCACTCAATTTAATCAAGTCTTCTTGCAAGGCCACAACATCTTCACTACTCTTTATGGTTCGTCCCAACTTTGCATCATCTGCAAACAACTGAATATCTCCATCCAAATCTTCGCCAATATCATTAATATACATGTTAAATAGTAATGGCCCTAAAACAGATCCCTGAGGCACTCCACTAGTGACTTTCCTTTTCCTGGATATTGCACCCCCATACACAACTTGTTGATACCTATCATATAGCCAGTCTCCAATCCAATGCACTAATCTATTATCCAACCCCATCTGCTCTAGTTTGATTGTCAACTTATCATGAGGTACTCTATCAAAAGCTTTTGCGAAATCCAAGTATATTACTGTGTATCCTTCTCCTCTGTCCAAGGAAGCAGTCACTTTATTGTAATAAGTAAGTAGATTACTAAAACACGACCTCCCTTTAGCAAATCCATGCTGTCCATCAAAGATTATACCATTGTTGTCAACCCAACTCTGGATCCTAGTTCTCACAAGCTTCTCCAACAACTTAACCACAACACCTGACACACAGATAGGCCTATAGTTTGATGCTTGAGTTCGATCACCTCCTTTATGAAGTGGCACAATCTTGCCCTCCTTCCACTCTTTAGGGACTTGACCAAGTGCAAGACTTGTATTAAAAAAATATGTCAAGGCAGGTGTCAACTCTCTGGCACATTCCTTCAGAATATGCGGTGATATATTATCAAGTCCCACAGCCTTATTTACATCTAGTTTACTCAACTCCCCAAACACCTCTTGCTCACTTACAGTCAGTCTCTCCTCCCCATCATCAACCGCTCTTAATCTCTCCATGAAGTCACATTCACAAGATTGAAAGATCTTTATGAACTGCTCATTAAGTATCTCCACCACACATTCTGCAACAGCTGTCTTTATACCATTTCCTCCAATCAATGTCATCCTTCCATAATCATTCTTTCTTTTGCTGGCTACATATCGAAGAACTCCCTAGGATTCTTTTTAGCTTCATTAGCTAACTGCTGTTCATACCTCTCTTTAGCTACTCTCACCAACCAAGTCACCCTCCTTGCCTGGTCTTTGTAGACCTCATGAAATTGGTTACTTCCACTTCTCTTATGCTGCCTCCACAATGCCCTTTTTCTCTGTATTGCATGCTTAATCTCTTTATTTATCCATCTCCCACCTACCTTATTTAACCTTCTCACCCGTGGTATACATTTAGACATTGCATCCACTAAATATTTTTTGAAAATCCCCCAAGCTGCATTGATCTCTTTTCCAGCTAACTCCTCATTCCATGCTACACCTGCAAGCTGTCTCCTGAGCTCTTCATAATCACCCCCCCTTGTAGTTCCACATATACCCTTTTTTCACAGGGGTCCTTGCACTGCTGGCAACCACCCAAGTAATCACCTCATGGTCACTTTCACCAATTGGTGGATGATTTGATACCTCATTGATAATTACATCCTCCGATGAGATGACCAAATCCAAGACCCTTAATCCTCTTGTGCCCTCTGTTACATACTGTCTGAGGTAGTTATCCCTCAAAAACTCAAGAAACTTATTTTCTTTACTTCCAGTTGCTATCTCTTCATTCCAGTCTATATTGCCATAATTAAAATCACCCATAATGATCACCCTTTTCTTATTTGCTTGGCTGATTTGACTATACATTTCACTATCACCACCATCCACATTACCAGGTCTATAACAACATCCCACCAAGTATTTGATTCTATTCACCTCTATCTCACACCGTACTGCCTCAAAACCACTGGCCCCATTTCCCTCTTGCATCTCTACCTTGTATGGACATAACTCTTTCTCTATCATCAATAGCACTCCCCCTCCCTTTTTACCCCTTCTATCCTCACGAAACACATCATACCTTTCCATCTCTGTAATGGAAGTGAAATTCTTAAAAAATTATTACTTACCATCTTGATGCATTTGTGACTTTCATATTGACAGAAATCCTGTTATGTGACAGCCAAATGCTAATTTATAGACTGATACCACTTAGTGTGGCATGAAGAACAATAGAAATCGGAATATAACAAAACAGTAAATTATGTATACACTGCTTGGAAAGAAATCAATGGACACCATAGTATGAGAAACAAATAGCCCACTTTGGGAATTTTGGATCACACCCATCCATCTGCTTAGTATGTAGAAGATATAGCATGATTTGTTGCTCTATAACACAACTTTCCAAGCTTCACTGGAAATGCTCTTTGCACCACTGAAGACGATGCTGCATGTTGGTTTGGGTAATGTGTAGCTTGCACATTGCAGTCCTACCATGGAAACCCATGTTATGAGCCTTAGTTCTGCATGTTTTTGTGCAGATTCATGTTCCAGTTGATGCCTGGAACTCTGCATTTAAGGTTCGGCCAATGAATGGTGGTTTTTATATATTATCCTTCATATCACCCTATGGTTATATTGAGTGAATGTGGTAGGTCATCCATTGCAAGTAGCACTTGCAGTTGAACTCCCTGTACTTTCATCTCAGTATGGTACCACTGATTGTTGACCCGGGATGGCCCAATTTGTCAACAACTTGCTGAACAGATAGGCCTGAAACATGGCATTTTATCACAATGTCTCTTTTAAACTTCATCAATTCCCTTCATGCAGCTATTTCACCTGGACAGTTACACTGACTTGGGAGTATCATATTCCTCCAATTTATACCGGCTACAAATGTGAATCATTACATAACACAATGCATGTTTCCCATAGAGTTGTCTGTTGACTTCTTTCCAAGCAGTGTACATTACAATGGAAACTTTTTTTTCCCTTCCAGAAATGCACTCACAAAGTAACTACGATAAAACACTATTGCAATGTACGTATGTGTAATATGAGTCTCCATAGGTCAATAAGTTTTGACAGTACCCTTTGGTTGGAAAGACCTGGATATGAATCCCATGTAGGACATGAATAACCTTTATTGGGGCTTTTCAGGTGAAAGTGAGTGAGCCAGTCTGATATGGAGGTGGCAGAGTTTTTCCTTTCAGAAACTCAGGATTTTCATTCTGAAAAACAGACAAATCACATGAATGCAAGCAAATGGCAGTCTATGATGTATGCAAGGATTAACCATCCTATCAAAGAAATATTATTATTATTGCATGGACACCACCATGGAGTAAGGCTCACTGTGGGATTAATCAGGTTTCAAAGATGCCAAGTTACTTGGCCATGTCATTCAACCTAACATGCAAGTGAAACTGAGACTGGAATACATTTAATATGATTAAGGATAACAAGTAGAAAGCCAATCATTATGATTCAAGTTAGACCAATGTATGTGCCATTAGCATTTTTCTATGCCCCTGTAAACCATGGAGGTCTTGGGATTCCCTCATTGCTATGGTTAGTGCCAAGATATTACATAAATTTTCTTTCTCCACTTCAGAATTATCTTGCTGTATCCAGAACTTTGTGCATTAAGGATGATTATCCATACCACTGGATGGGTGCTTGATGGAAGGACACCTTCACAACCATTATAACTGCCTTGGTGAAACAAAGGAGATTGGTTTTAAGGTTGTATCATTCAGTCAATGGAGCTGCATTATAAGAATCTAAACACATTACCCTCTCAATATCAAGGATGAGACTCACTTTATGTCTGAATTTGAATATACAGATTTAATTAGCACAAGAATCAATGCTTTGCTGACTTCAGTTTGTACAATTCTGGGAAGAAGTGATAATAAGAACTGCAAAGCAGGTTGTATAGAAACTTTGGCATATGCTGCTCAATGTTGTTATCACATGCATGGAGTATGTGTTAGAAGATACAATGCAGCAGTGAGAGTTATAGAGAATAGATTGAAGAGCAAAAGTTGAACAGCAGTAGAACCCCACTATAGGACTAACATTGAACTGAGGAAGCCTAACTGTTTAGTAAAGAGAGGAGATGAGTTGTTATTGACATACCAGTTTTGGGTGCTGGGCAACCACTTGCTACCCTCCATCACAAGAAAGTTTCTTGCTGTGCTGAAAACCAAGATTTGCTGCAGCTACTTTAGGAAGAATGCCTCATTGTACCAAAATTTGTCATCAATTGTATCTTTTAAAGGTGTAGAGAGTGTCAGCAAAGTTTATATGGACTTTCTTGAGATAATTTCAAGTTATTCTCTTTGTGTACCTTGCAAGGCACACTGGGGGCATGGAGGACTTACCAGAGAATTCTCAAATCTCCATGTATGGAGATGGATAGCACAGGATGCTTTGAGAGCTTAGGCCTCTTTTTTCCCTACATCTGGGGCTACAGCGTTCAGCAAAATGTGAAATTAGGAAAATAAATAACAGAATGCAGATAACTTTGATGGAATTTCTCCGAATCCTTGCTGTGTACTCAGAAATACCTTTGTTAAAAGGGATGGAAGTTCTGTGGGCTTCTTCCCATGCAGGATGTTGTTGGAAACTGTCAGCTTGGCCAGTTAATAAAGTAGATTGGTAACTTGATAGTTACCAATTCATGTCAGCGAGAGATACCTAAGAAAAGAAAGTTTTCATCATCATCATCAAATTCTTGACATGTACCCTCAAGGGGTGTACAGGATATGATAATACTACATGAAAAATTTACATCATTACCAACTTTCTATCTACAATTTTCCTCCTAATCAGTCTGTTACTTGTCAAGACTCCAACATTATCAGATCTTATATTTCTATCGTCTAAGGCACTTTATGCCGTATCAATCCACCTATATCTTGGTCTTCCTCTGGGTCGTTTTCCTGCCAACATGACAGAGAACACTTGTTTTGCTAATCTTTCCTCGCCCATTCTGTTTAAGTGACCATACCACCTGAGATTAGCTCTGCTAATGCATTCCTGGATGCTGACAATGTCAAGATCTTTCCTAATATCCTCGTTTTTAATATGATATTGCCATTGATGCCATCTGTTCACGCCTATAATCTTTCTCAGGACTCTCATATCTGCGGTCTCTAGTCTTTGGTCAAGTGTTTTACTTCTGACCCAGCTCTCAGATCCATAAGTTAAAACTGGTTTGAACACTGTCTTGTATACAGATAATTTAGTGTTCCGACTAATTTCTCTCTTATTCCATATGAATTTATTCAACTGACTTCCTACCATACCAGCTTTGTTGATTCTGTTGTCTATTTCTATATTTAATTTACCATCTTCACTAAAAATCGTGCCTAAGTAGCTGAAATGTTTTACTTGTTCCACATGTTCTCCATTCACAACACAGTTGACATTTTCAACAATTCTACCTATTTTCGTTCTTTTTATTGCTGATCTTCATACCATATCTATTACAACAGTTATTCAATTTAGTCAGGGAATCTTGCAAACTTGTAGCGGATTTATTTAGAAGTATAACATCGTCCACATAAAGCAGCATACATTAACATCTCCAATTCTGATATCATGTTTAATACCACTTTCCTTCATAATGTGATCCATATGTTAAATATTAAATGTTTAAAAGGAAGGTTTATGAGTTCTAAATACCAAAGATTTTATAATTCTGTATTTATGAGATGGATGTAGTACAAATGAAATAGGTATATAGCAAACCACAAGTAGTTTGCAGTGCACAGAAGTAAAAGCAAGTTATCAGATTCATGTTTGATGAATGGCTAAAAAAGATATTGCTGCTGATGATTCTTTCTACAAAGTAAATTTCATTCTAGGATGTAAATTATTAATTTTGTGGAAAAAGGATAATATTTCTGGCTGATTGCCATTTCAAACAGTGGAACATCATCAACATAGATTACGATTTTTTTTCAAAACATTCCAAATAAAAATTTGGGGATAGAGGTGAGCTCATAGCAACTCCCTTGACCTCTTTATAAAGTTTGTCATTTCAGATGAAAAGTACAAATCATGAATTTGAATAAGTCTACAATATACAGTGGAAATTCTTGGGATAAAAATCTCTGATGTATCTCTTTTTCAAAAATATTCCTCAATGTCAAAGCCAACTGTAATATCTAAAGATTGGGATATGCTTATTATTATTAACATCTGATCTCTATGGAGTCAGAGACTCATCATTGCACACAATGCTCATCCAATCGCGCTTTAAACTGATTCAATGTGTCTTCAAGGCAATGCATTCCCCTCACCAACCACTCTCCATGTAAAGTACCTGCTCTTTTCACACCCTCCTTATACAGTTTTCAGTGGTTTCCTCTTGTTCTACCCCCCTCTCATTCCATGAAAAATCTCTTCCATCAACCTGAAAACAATCCCTGACTAGCTTATATGTCTCAATCATATCCCTCCCCCTTTTCCTCCTATTCACGAGGCTTTGCAACTTACATTCTCTCAATGTACTCCAAAGACCACTGACCACCTTTGTGAATCTTCTGTGGACCCTTTCCAACATATCTTCACCACCACGAAAACCCAGTGACCAAATCTGTGCACAATAATCCATAAGGCCTAATTAAGGCCTTATAATCACATCATAACCTCTCTATTTCTGCATGTCAGGGTCCTTCGCATCATTGCCATTATAGTACGCCCACAGATATGAGACTCTTCTGCACATATCAACAGAAGGAGAATCTGTTATGCAGCAACAGATTCTCCTTCTGTTGGAAAAACTACAAAGATTAATGATCATTGTAGTTTTTAAAGTGGTAACTATTTTGCTTGTATAACAGTTGGAAAATTTTACCTATAAAACACGTGATTTCACGTGTTGTTGACCAATTCGTTCATCGCCTTATTTCTTTCTCCCCTTCAACATGAATTGATTCTTTTTGGCAGTCTGCCAACGAGAGCTCTCCTTTCTGTGGTTGGACTATATCCGATGTGACATCTTCATAACTTGTGCAAAGTGGCCCCTGAATTTCAGGTCCTTGTCCACCATCACTCCTAGATCTCTCATCTCCTCTACTTCCTTTAAAGTTTCCCCATCAAGTGTATACTTTGCATTCCATCATTGCTTACCAAATCTCAAACCTTACACTTTGCAACATTGAGCTGACAGTTCCACTTACCTGGCCATTCATGCAATCTATTCAGGTCCTCCTGTAAGGCCATAACATCTGCTTGATGCTTATTTGTGAGAGAAATTCTGTGAATGTTTTTTTTTTTAAATCAGCGAAATAAAGTAATCAATTAGAGGACTGATAAAATTAGACAATAATTTTGTAATTATTGTCTAATTACGAAATTAGATAGATTTAGGTAGATATGTCTGATGAATTTATAATAGAATGAAGAGAACGGTTATTTTTAAACAGGTTAGAGATGTCAGTACCGACAACAACATTCGCCAGGAACGTTCAAAAATTTGATATCAAGTTATTCATTATATCTAGATTATGAAAGAACGACAAAATGGTTTTGATGATAATGCCATTTTTTGTAAAGATAACCAACTTAAAAAACTGCATTCTTTTAGGTGTCAATCAGCCATGAAATCCTATGGAAGGTGCCATTCTTCTTCTTCCACTCAGAAAGTATAACACAGTGCTAGAGTCAAAATTTGCTGTTCAGCTTCATGGAAAATATAAAGTGTGCAATTCTGTATTTTTTTACCTTAAGATGGAGTTAGGCATTTATGGGTAAATGCAGCTAGAAAGCGTGTAGTTGGTTCTCTGTTTTTTTTTTTTTTTTTATAAGGAGACAAGGATAGGCATTTAGAGATAATTGTATTATCTAATTGCATGCACCTCCAGAAATTTAGATATCCAATTTAGTATGACTACATGTGATGCATCAGCAAATATATCTCATTATGGTTGCACTTTATTGCTGCTTGCTTTAATAAGATATTTTGCAAAATTCTTTATCCTCCTCTTCTCATAATAACCTACATATATATATGCCAAAGTTTTAGAAAATATAATGGGAAGGAATCTGCATTTAGCAAGTCAAAATATTATCAGCATTGTTATCTCGTTCATTACTGGTATGACTAAATTTTATTAATTACCTGAATACTTCAAGAGGTGTCAAAACTGTGACTATCAGATCAGCTTGCATCATTCCCATTTCTGTAAGTGAGACAGATAAAGTCCATCCAAATCGAAGAATCAGATCTTCTATTATAGCAAAATAATAGTATCCCTGAAGGCAAAAAAAATTTTCAGGAACAAAATTCAGTCATTTATCATATCAATTTATTAGTATACACCAGTAGTTCCCAACCTGTGGTCTGCAGACCCCTAAAGGTGTACATCTGAGGGGGTCCTCAATACGTTCATTTTTATATCAAATGTATATCAGCCAAAAACAAAAAAAAATAGTTTTTGTTTTTGGCTGATATACATTTTTTTAATAAAAGCTGTTCCCTTTTCTAGTATTGCTAGTACCAGATGCAAAAACATAGGCATAATTTAAGATAAAGGGGGTCCTCAATACGTTCATTTTTATATCAAATGTATATCAGCCAAAAACAAAAAAAAATAGTTTTTGTTTTTGGCTGATATACATTTTTTTAATAAAAGCTGTTCCCTTTTCTAGTATTGCTAGTACCAGATGCAAAAACATAGGCATACTTTAAGATAAAAAGTAATCAATTCCAATCCTCTTCATAGGAGTCTACTGTATTTTTCAAATTAAAATGACAGTCCTCTACTTTCATAAGGTTGGGAACCACTGGTATACATACATACCATTGTATACAATGTATGTACCACATTAATTTATATAATGTGATACAATGTATACTCTTGATATTTGGGATAATGGAGGGAGAGGGGATGCATGGATATTGAAAAACATGGATAATCTGAACTTCACATTTGTTTAACAATATAAAACAACTTATTTGAATTACAATGGCTTTTATTTGTATTTTTTACATCAGTCCAAGACAGGAAATGAAATAATCTACAGCACATTAATGCTACACGTATGCAGGATGTATGAGAGACGGACTGGGATATCAGCGTATCCCAATACTTAATGCATGTTGTAGCTGTTGACACTCACAATTTATTATCAAAATGTCAAAAATTAATATATCAGTAAACCTAACCACACTGGTGCTGTGTGTAGGCAATCGTTACTAAAGAAGGAACCTATTGATATTTTATTTGCAAGGATGGAACTATAGTTGTTGGGAAACCCTTTGTGAGGAAGACTGTTCTAAAGAACAGTGGCAGTTGGAATAAAAGATTAGAAAGATAAGAAGCATGTTTCATAAATGTGAAGTTAGACCATAAAAGGATGGCAGTTCAGTGGAGCATGACTATAGAAGCACCTATAGAAAATTCAAAACGGAAACATCATCTGTAAGATAAGTGATTGAAACTAGATAGTAATCATTATCAGCTGAATTGCTTGCTCTCCTTTGAACCATCAAGAATTTTTAATTGTTAGGCAAGTTTTTTATGCGCCATCCAAAACAAGTAAACAGTATTTCAAGGATGGGCAGATTTGGGATTTGTACAGAATTAGTAGCTGAAAGGATGAAAAACTAGCTTGCTGAGTGGAAGGCTATGCCTAGTTTTTAGAGGCTGAAGAACCTACTGATGATGTGGTATTTGATACCAGGAAAGGCTAGTCTAAAGAGAAAAATTTGATCCTGTCTAGTCATCCTTTTTTTGAGAGAAGGTGACTGAGTTTCTGATTGCAGAATGATATGCAGATCAGTATTAAAGTCAGCAGTTGCAGAAGACCTAGGTCTTCTGCAACAGCCTGGGATATTTGAGCACTGCAGGATTAAATGAGTAGGAGGAACAGAGTGCCATCATCAGCAAAATTGTGGATGGGATTATTAGTCAGTGAAGGAAGATCATTTATATATGCATTGGTGTCCAAAAGCTAAAAAAAAAAATTTCATAACTACAGTAAAATGTGGACAAATTTATTACCAGCATACTAATAAATTATATTACATAAAAATGTGTTATAAATTTTGTACAAATTAAATTGCAATATATTTTCAGCAAAAGTTACATATTTCCTAAGGAAGTAATTAAGGAATTAATGTACAATGCTTACAGAAAACTATGCAGATAGGCATTTCAATATGGAATATGTCCACCCCGAACTGCAATGCAGCTATTACAACATTGTACCAAGTTATTCAGGAATCCTTAAGGCAAACTGGTCCACTCCTCCTTCAAAGAAAAGAAAAGGCCTTGTTTGTTTTCTGGAGGGGAATTTTAAGCAGCAATGCATCTTCCTATTGTGTCCAAAACATGTTCTATGTGATTGATATCTGGAAAACAAATTGGCCACTCAATTCGATTAATAGCCTCTGTCTCTAGAAGTATCTCCACTGCTCATGTACAATGTGGTGTAGCATTGTCATCCATAAAAATGAATTCTTCGCCTACAGCACCATGGAACAATTGAACACAACATCGAAGAACTTTGTTGCAATACCATTCACCAGTCATAGTCCCTTTTTCCAGCACTTGTAGCTCAGTGCATCCATTAAGCATAATGCCTCCCAACACCATTACCGCCATATCTACCACTTTCACGCCAGATCATGTCGTCTAGAATTGGAGGAAAGACAAACGACTCATCTGTAAAGAGTACATTAGCCCATTAGTATCTTGTTTAAATTTTATGGATACAACACCACTGAAACATGTTCTACATTGAGCTGTGGATAAAGGGAAGCAGACTATAGGCCTTCAGGTGTATAGGCCTACTTGCCGCAGTTTGTAGAGATATCTGCATACCTGTGCTTGAATGGAGCCAGCTTGCAAGCTGACTCTTCCCATGGTAGAGCAAGGGTGACCTCTTAGCAAACATCTGGAACATATTCCATTGGTTTGAATCACTGCTGAGAGCCTAGATACAATACTATGTGAAATTCCAAACTCTCTGGCTTAAGCCATCTGGGACCCTCTGACAGTAAAAGTTTTGGGGCCCTAAAAATTTCTACATTTGCAAAAGTTCACAACATTTCTCTTACAGCCTGGTATACTTCAGTGGCAGTACTGAATTTGTCTTTATCTTCTTTTAAAAATAGTAGAAACTATTCCAATTCATAATTAAAATGCATAATATCTACAATATATTGTTCTTATAGAGCTCTTTTAATTTTTCCACATAACTCAGGGCTCTTGGTGGCTGCCAGATTCAACACTCGCTTGATCCGCCTCTGCTCTCTGGAAATATCAGTAATTCTGTAGCCTTCTTCAAGCTTTCTAACAATTCTTCCCTGCATGAAATCATCCAGATGATGTCCTTGAGACATTACAAGACATCCAAGTTTGCAACTTTATTCATTCACAAAAAGAGCCTCCTTCAAACACGTTACTTAGTGCAGCCTTCTGCACGGTTAGCCTAGTGGCTGTGCGCTTTGCAACCATACGTCTGGAGAAGGAGTGTCCCAGGTTCGATTCTCGTCGAAGACATGAGGAATCTGAGGATCTTCCTCAGCCATAGCCAAGTTAGTCGGTCTTGGGCATGGGCAATAGGGTTTTTTCCGCCAGTTTATCTGGCGTTTTTCATCCCGCAAGCAGGCAAACTGGCCCCGTGAACACACACGGATCTACAGCCATAAATACTTAACCCCCCATGAGAGGGCTCAACTCGCCACAATAGGGACGAGGGAGAAAAAGGGAGGAAACTCCATACGAATAAATAAAAAAAGTGCAGCCTTTTGCCTTTCATCCTGTTGAGTGCTATCACGTGACTCCTTTGCAAGCAATTTGAAGATGTGAATGTGTACCTGCTTTCTACTCAAAATCGTCAGTTATACAAATTGTCACAAGCTGATTTGTTCTTAGGTTTGGACACCAGTATATGTTTAACTGAGAGTACATACACTATAATTAAAAACAAAATTCATATACTTTTTTTTTGTACATTAATATGCATTCCATCAGATAAATTTTAATTTTTGCTTGCTCCCAAGCCATTTTCTTGAGGTGTATGCTCTAAGAATTATGTATAACAAGAAATTATGCCACTAAATTATGGTGCTAAGAAATACACCTATTCTTTTAGCTAGATATACACTTAGAAACATGTTCCTTTCACACACATTACTTGTGTGCACTCTAGTCATAAAGACACATAACCACTTTTATGTCTCTTTAGTATGCATAATTTTATTAATGAAATAATTGGTAAATTAGAAAACATGCACAGATAATCTGCAATCTAAATAATCCACCACTCAGATAAATGAAAATACATAACACTGTAATTAAAAACAAAAAGTTTTTTTTTTTTTAAATTCCTATTTGAAGATTAAAGTTTCATTTAAAACTAAGTTGGTAGTGATTCTGCAACTTATTCAGTTTTTGAAACTTTCAACTACAATAAAAATTTAGTATAAAGGTAGACATTACGGGATATATATATATATATATATATATATATATATATATATATATATATATATATATATATATATATGGGGGGGGGGTGATCTGAAAAGTTCTCGGCCTTGACCATAAATGGCAACACAATCGGCAAGATTTTTTTTTCTAAGTTGGTACATCTGTCATAAGCATCCATGTGAAATTGCAAGTCATTCTATGAAGTAGTTTTTTTGTACAGCTGTCGGAAGACAAAGTGTTGTCTGTATCCCTTGAAATGGATAAAATTGAGTATCGTGCGGTTATAAAATTCTTTGTAAAAGAAAGTTTAAAGCCAAAAGAAATTCATTCGTAGTTCATAAAAGTTTATGACCACTCTTCTCCTTTGTTTTCAGCAATTAAGAAACGGGCTGGCGAGTTTAAACATGACTGTACCAGCCTTGAAAGGTGATCCATGTGAAGGACGTCCAAAAAGTGTAACACCACCAGAAATCATTGATCAGTGCACGATATGCTATTGGATGACCAGCGAGTCAAAGTGCATGAAATTGCTGAGACTATAGGCATTTCAAAAGAACGTGTAGGATATATCTTGCATGAAGAATTGCAAATGAAAAAGCTCTGCGCAAGATTGGTGCTGCGTAGATCAAAAATGCACTCGCACGAAAATCTTTTGCTTGGAGCATTTTAACAAGAATAAAACCGATTTTGTGTATCAATTTATTAGTATGGATGAGACTTGGATTCACCATTACACTAGAATCCAAACAGCAGTCAAAACAGTGGACAGAAGCCGGTTTTTCAGCGCCAAAGAAGACAAGGTCATGGCATTGGTGTTTTGGGATGCTAAAGGCATTTTGTTTATTATCTTGAAAAGGGTAAACCAATAACTGGGGAATATTATTCTGATCTTTTAACCAGACTAGATGAAAAAATTTGTGAGAAGAGACCTAGTTTGCAGAAGAAAAAAAATCATCTTTCATCAGGACAATGCACCTGCCCACAAAGATGTTTTTTGGCAATGGGAAAATTAAGGGATCTGCACTATGAACTGTTGGAACATCCACCCTATTCCTCAGATTTGGCTCCCTCTGACTTCTATCTCTTCCCAAAACTAAAACTCTTCCTCGCTGGTCAGCATCTTTCTTCGAATCAAGAGGTGATTGCAGCTGCTGTAGAGGGGTATTTTGCAGATCTTACTGAGAACCACTACAGGGATGGGATAATGGCACTGGAGCATCGCTCGCTGGGATAAATGTATTAGTCTTAAGGGAGATTATGTTGAAAAAAAAAAAAAAAATTTGAAATTATAAATTAGTTTTTTCATTGTTAGGCTGAGAACTTTTCAGAGCACCCACGTGTGTGTGTGTGTGTGTGTGTGTGTGTGTGTGTGTGTGTGTGTGTGTGTGTGTGTGTGTGTGTGTGTGTGTATATAAATAAATCTAATTCACTTTATTCCCTGAAAAAGGCAGCAAGTAGGTGGAACTCTTTTAGCTCTAGCTTTGAAAGTCAGCAGGCACCCAATTTCTACCTCTAGTCATCACTGATTCAGAGCTATCAGTGATTTCAAGACTTTGGAGTGTACAAAAGTACAGCAAGCATTTTCTACCATGCTTCAGTCTTGTGTTCCTAAACCATAATTATTGTCTAAAATAGCATGAATTTGATTAATTGTGTTAGAGTTCGAAGTGTGTTAGTGGTCGAAAATCATGTGCCAAAAATTAACTTGAGAATTGGTTTAAAAAAAGTCTAAAGAAAAAATTTCTCTAGTTATGACTGTAAATTCTATAACAGCTTTTTCAGACAATTCTAGCATTATGGAAGTATTATCACAAGGCTATTTAGGCATTGTATAAAAAGATTAAAATATTATGCCTACTGGATATGCTAACCACCCGTATGGCTGGCCAAGTGGTTAGCATATCCACTCTCCAACCTGCAGGATGCGGGTTCAAATCTTGCTGTGGACATGGATGTGTATAATTGTCTTTAGGTGGAATATGAATTTCATTGCCCAGTGTGAGACCATCTCCCTGCTTATTGTTGTATTATTGAATGTTACAGGCCATCATCAGTGGCAACAATAGCTAATTGCAAAGTAGAATGTGAACAATGGATTGATTTGAAAAAGTAAGAGCCATCCAATCTTATACATAAAATAGTGCAATGGCATAACTGAGGAAATTTATGTATAACTTCTCAGAAAGGACCATTCTACAGCTTTTAATTCCTTATAATTCAAATAACAAAGAATCAGTGGAAAAAGAATGAAGAAAGCATCTCTTTAACATCAGTAACTGCAAAATCTCAACCTGGATGATACACCTTTGAAAAGTGATCACTCAACAACTCAACCATTTCTTTTGCCTCTGTCACCTTCCTATCATCATCATTGATTAAAAATCATCCTTCCATAGTCATGTTTCCTCTTATTTATTACATAATGAAAACACTCTTTTGGATTTATTTTGGCCTGCTTAGTTAATTTTTTATTCTTAGTTAATTAGTATGCTGATCACATTTCTCTTTATATTCCCTCCACAATTTTATTTTATAGCTGTTTCTTGATATTGCTACCCATCCACTTAATTGCCATTTGGTTTATCTTCTTGACCATAGGCATGCAGTCAGATAATTCTTTTCTCAAACAACCCCTGACATTTTTACCTTGTAGCCTCTTAAGCCATACCGCTCCAATATGCTTCCTAAATCTGTAATAATTGCCAGCTTTATACTTCAACATAATCTCTTTCTTGACATAGAATTCAACATGTGTAGTAACTTTCTATAACAAGGCTGCATGGCCATTCTCTCCAGTTGGAGGGCAGTGTCAACCTTGGTTACAGATACATATTCTGATGCTATTACTAGATTCAACACTCTAAAAACCCTGGTCTCCTCTATTATTATTATTATTATCCAGAGAGGCCCTAAACATCATACCAAGCACTATCCAACATTTGCAGAATATTTATCATGCTCCACTTTGAACTCATTTCACAGTCATGGCACCCACAACAGACTCTGGCATTCTCTTCCACTCATTCACCACTCTCCAAGCAAAAAAATCTAGAAAAAATTTTTCAGAACAGGTCTGGTGAGAGAACTACAGGTCATCAGTTTCCATGGATAGCCCCTAGTTCTTCCACTACCAAACCTGTTCTGAAAATTTTCCTCTGGATTAATCCCATAAAAACCTTTTAGTAATTTGTGTGTCTCAATCATATCACCCCTTTTTTGCCTTTCAACCAGTTTCTGTAATGCACAAATCTTCAATCTATCCTCATAAGGTGCATTTCATAGACCTATCATCTTGGTCACTTGCCTCTGCATCCTTCTCCATCCCTCATCTCCAAGAAACTCAGGTGACCAGATATGTGCACAGTAATCAAGATGGGTCTTACCAAGGCTCTATATTACAGGCATTCTTATATTATATTATACCCTGTCATAATATAGCCTACTTGTCTCTTCTCATTGGGGAGTATTCTTCAGTAACAAGTAATTTGATGAGGTGCTTTAGCCATTTTGCAATACATCCTCTAAACTTTAACTCCCTATCCACTAATACCTCCGAATCTCTGGCTTCATCAATTTCCTGGAGTACAGTTCCATCAGAGTGGTACACAGCTAGTGATCTTTTCGCCCCCAAAATGCATCACCTTACACTTTGCCACATTAAACTGACATCCATTCTCCTTTGTCCAGACTGCCAGTCTGGGCAAAGGAGAATGGATGTCAAATCATCCTACAAAATTTTAACATAATCTTTGTTAACTATTGTTCTACTATACTGACTATACAAAACTACCCAGTTTTGCATCATCGGCAAATAACCAAATAGTTCCTCTCAGATCCTTTCCTATATTGTTAATGTACATGTTAAATAGTAGCGACCCAAGAACAGAGCCGTCTGGCACACTACTAGTCACAGGCTTTCTACTCGACTCTATTCCTGAATAAACTACAGTCTGGGTATCTCCAGACTGTTTATTTATTTATTAGAATTCCACACAACATCCTGTCAAAAGCCTTTGCAAAGTCAAACAGTATCACTGTAAACCTATTACCTTTATCCAACTCAGCTGTCAATGTATTATAAAATAGGAACAAGTTACTGATGCATGACCTACCCTTCAGAACCCACACATATAGTATCTCATTTTTATCCATTCCTGTATTTTGCTCTTGACCAATTTCTCCAGGACTTTGACTACAACTCCTGATATGCTGATCAGTCGGTAATTTGCTACATCACTCTTGGAGCCTCCTTATGCAATGGAACTATTTTCCACCCCCACCCCCACCCTTGAGACTAACCCAGAGCTGAGACTTAAATTAAACAGCATGGTCAAAGGCAGTGGTAATTCCCTAGCAACTTCTCATAAAACTCAAACTGGTATACTATCTAATCCCATAGCTGTGTGCGCATCAAGGTTCTGTATTATGCTATGCACCACCAGTTCATTTACCTCAGTTTCCATATAAGCCTTTGCATATCTTGTTACTGCAATATTTCCACCTGGATGATATACTCTTGTAAAGATTTCACTTACTAATTCTATTTTGCCTGATTCAGTTACCTCCCTACCATCGGCATTCATTAAAATCATTCTGCTATAAACATTCTTCCTTTTACTTGCAATAAACTGAAAGAACTCTTTCAGATTAGATTTGGCTTCTACTACTAATTTCGTTTTATACTCTGCTTTTACCTTTCTTACCACACTGGTTACCCTTCTGTCCTGTGCTTTGTACTTATAAGTCTAGTCACTTTTCTCTTTGAAATTCCCTCCACAATTTTTTTTTTTTTTTTTTTTGTACTCCAGCTTAAAGCAATATCCTAAGTTTTTCATACTTAGCAGTCCTGTAATTTCACATATATCTCCCTCTTAACTGAAAATTCCACACATTTAGCCACCTCACAGGTCAAAACCATATGATCATTCTCTCCAATTGGCGGCAACGTGGTCAAATTGGTTATAGACAAATTCTCGATGCAGTTACTAGATCTAGCACTGTGAAACCCCTAGTATATTCCGTCACATATTGTTTCGAGTAATCATTTCTTAGTAACTGCATAAATTCCATTTCTTTCCTCCCATGTGTCCTCTCTTCCTTCCAATCTATGTTCTCATAGTTGAAATCCCCCATACTTAATACCTGCCCTCCACTCATTGAGCTTATTTGCCAATGCATACTATTCCCCCGAATCATCCTTTCCATTCCCAGGTCTATATAAACATTTAACTGAATATTTTGTTCTGCTGGTCTCTTTCTCACACCAGATAGCCTCAAATGTGCTATTTTCACTGGTCTGCAGTTGAACTTCTACTCTCTTTAGTTGCAGCTCATCAGCTATCATCAATAACACTCCTCCCCATTCTTATGAGGAGGAGTGTTATTGATGACATACGCTTCATATTCTATCGCACTAACTATATCATATTCTGTTAGCCATGTCTCACTAATGCCAATAACATTTGGCCAGGATGAACTAACCAGTGCTAAAAACTCTTCCCCCCCCTTGTTCTGAATGCTCCTGGCAATAAAGTACATAAAGTGCAATAGCCCCTTAGGCCACTGCTGTTTTTATGCTTTATACTAGCTATCCCATTCTGGTTTGTTACCAGTGGTACTAACTTAACATTTTCTGCACATTCTTACACTCAACTGCCTCACTGGTATCTGTGTACTTGCTCAACATCTTCCTCCCTAAAAGCTCTAATTTCCCTAATTATGCATATCTACTTTCACTTCATTCAGCAACACTTTTTCCAGACTCTGAACACCAGATCCATTCAGATGCAAACTATCCTTGTATGAGTCCTTTCGTATCATTAAATTCACTCTACACATCCACAAATTCCACATCATTCCTCCTGCATCAAACCCATTCACTATTATGGCCCTCCTTCTCAACTCAATATTCAATTCTGACATGCTGTTTACTTTCACTTCCACTTTACATTTCACCTCTAGCTTTCCATACCTCCTTTCCTCTCTCCGAGGCTCAGCCTGCATTCATCGTGCTATTCTGCTGATGCATAGCATCCACATCTTCCTTAATCATTCCCTATAGTTAGTCTATAGCAGCAACCTATAATATATTTTGTGCTACTGCTGTATGAATGCTGAGCCTTTATCTTGCACCAGATAGCCTCAAATAAACCATCCTCCCTATACCTCAAATCCTCTTTAACTTCTAATTTTGTTGGTTGAAGTTCTTCATCTGTCATATCCTACTTCCTGTCGTATTCTCTCTTCCTATCCCATTCTCCTTGAAAATATAATACTCTTTACATTCTATCCCTGCAACTATAACATTTTCTGTCAACCAGGTCTCACTAATGCCTATAGTTTTTGGCCAAGTCAAGCTAACCAATGCTAAAAACTCCTCCTCCCTTATTTCTGATATTCATGTATATGGGATGGAATAGAAGAGGAGAAGTAGGTTCAGTGTATTTTCTGTTGCACAGTAAAGGAATGCTGGGCAGCTGGTGCTCTTGTATTAACAGACGTAACAGAAAGTAGAGGAACAATGGTTGCCAATTCACTGAAGCAGTGACCATGGAAGTACCTGTAGAATAGACACAGCGCTGAAAAAAAAACTACTGTTTCAGCCTTCATCCTCTATCTCACAGTAGTGAGATAGAGGATTAAGTGAATCTGTAAAAGAGGGATGAGCCTGATTGCTCACCTCTGGAGAGCAACAACCCCCAAAAAAGTGAGCACTATTCTAAGTATTTGTATATAGTTAAAT
This sequence comes from Typopeltis vanoorti, assembly GCF_054136105.1. Taxonomy (NCBI): domain Eukaryota; kingdom Metazoa; phylum Arthropoda; class Arachnida; order Uropygi; family Thelyphonidae; genus Typopeltis; species Typopeltis vanoorti. Next base: position 60,888,826 of record NC_143564.1, read on the forward strand.
AGCCTCTTGAATGAAAGAGAATGCCTAGTTTATTGGATGCTGAGGAGGCTATTGATGTGATGTGTATTACCTGTAGAGACTGAAGGTTAACGTTAGTCCATGCAGAGAGTCTGTTCTTATCTGGTGATTTGTGTATTACTGAGGATAAGGATAGCTGAGCTGAGATCTCTTTTGCAAGAGCAAAAGGCAAGACTGTGTTTTGGTGGGCACTGAACATGACAAGGCTATCTTTGCCCCACTGAAGGATAGTATGTAGATCAATGTCAAAGTACTGCATGATATTTGCAGTACTCTGCATGATTTGTCAAATGAGTAGGATGAGTGGAGAGTACTATCATCTGCGAAGCTTTGGATAGGATTACTTGTGACTGCGAGTCATTTATGAACAGGAGAAAGTGGGGTGATAAGACAGCCTTGAGACACTCCAGCATTGATGGTGAAGCTGGAAGAGAGGAGCTATCTAGCAAGCCATCTATCTTTCCCAGATGATATATATAATCTGTTCTTCTGAGGATTCTCTTGGAAGAATTACAGTGTATTATAATGGACAAGAATTACATTGTAATAAAGATGACACTCAGTGGTTACTTTTTATCCAAATTACAAGACATCTTGGATAATTATGCTCTTAAGTTTTTTTTTTTTTTTGTATGACATGTATGGTTATCTTGTATGAATTTATTGTCTTGTGTCTAACCATGATCACATCAGTTATAGCGGCTGTCAGAGCTTGCACACTGTTGCCTAGTCTACATATTTAAAGACATTATTTGTACATAACTTGAGGATTTCATACATTGCAATGGGCATGGCATGTACACCTATCTGGATTAAAAATATGGCATGTGGAAAATGGGAATGTGTGTGTGTGTGCACATTAAATGCAAATAATAGGAAGCTTTGGGTGACAAATGTTACTGTTTTGGGCTTTAGCAGCAATGTAGGTAGTGCATCAAAAGCAGTGCTAACTAGATATAAGTAGTGTATTAAATTTAAGGTAAAGAAAATATAAAAGAGGTGTCTGTGGATTTAACCTTGGATAATACTGTGGCAAATGGGAATATTCTGATGGATGGCCATGACTGTGTAAGTGAATGCAGGATATGTATGTGTAAAGGGAGGTGGGGGGGGGGGGAGAGAGAACCACTAAAGAAGGAAATGGAAAGCTTGAAGACTGAGTTGAGGAGGAGGAGAATGAATGAAGAGATTATGAGACTAGAAAGATTAGCTACTGCAAGGAGGAGATGTGAGAGAAAAGCATGAGAGAGCAAGGGAAAGAAGGCAAGAGAACAAGGAATAGAGAGATGACAGGAAGGAGGGAAAATAGGGGGGGGGAGTGGAATCAGCAGAAAGGGTCAGGGATGCAAGTGAAAGAAGAATGAATGAATTTGTTAGGAGCATCATGTATGGAGATTCCACGATTCATGGTGTGTGTGTGTGTGCAGAGTAGAGTGTAAGAGAAGTGCTTGCCTTAAGGAATGATAGAGAGCTTGGCAATGAAGCATGGTGAAAACATTAAAGAGAAGATAGTGATGGTTGAAGATGAAAGAAGAATGAATGAATTTGTTAGGAGCATCATGTATGGAGATTCCACGATTCATGGTGTGTGTGTGTGTGCAGAGTAGAGTGTAAGAGAAGTGCTTGCCTTAAGGAATGATAGAGAGCTTGGCAATGAAGCATGGTGAAAACATTAAAGAGAAGATAGTGATGGTTGAAGATGATACTGAGAGGTAGCAATATGTTAAGGATTGTAAAGCAGAAATGTTTAAGAGGGGAAGATAGTGAGTCTGGTATGATAATGCAGAGTAGAGGAGAAGAAAAGCAATAATGAATGAGATGATAGTGCGAGTGTGTAAGAAAAGAGGTTTACATTCCTTAAATGGAGTGCATTTGAGGATAGAAGAGATGTATGTATGTAAGAGATGGCCTCATATGGGGTCAGTGGCATGCAAAATGAGAGGATGTATATTGTATTTTGCAGAGCTAAATAAAGTCATGAAGAGTAATGATAGCTACATGAATACTGACAATGCACTCACTGGTTATTTTTCTGTATACAAATCTATTGAACATTGGGAATAAAGGGAATGTGGTGTTGTTTGTGGAATAATAAAGGGAATGAGTTTGTGGTGAGTGACTCAGTCTCTCTGAAGATTGTTGGTATCAGTGAAACTTGGTTGACTGAGAAGGATATCCAGAAAGGGATAAAAATTGAAGGGGATGACATATTTTGGCAGGATAGGGAAGGTGAACAGAGTGATGGAGTGTAACTCACAGTAAGAGATGAATTGTGTCCTCTCAGAATAAGGAATCAGAAAGTAAATTCATACTAATGGTTCTGAGAGTATATGATGTAAGGTAGAAGTGGACAAGGCAAGATATTTAGTGGAATGTTGTTGCTATAGACCAAGAAACAGGTGATGAGCAGGAAATGTTTAGGCAAATTCGTTTGCCAAGTGCAAAGTGAGTACTCATTCTGGGACTTCCATTATGGCAATATAAACTGGGTAGAGGAAGCAGCATACAGTTAGAAAATGAATTTTTGGACTTCTTGAGGGACAATTGTCTTAGGCAGCATGTGGTAGAGGAAACATGAGGATCAAGAGTTTTGGACTTGGTTGTAGCATCAGAAGATCTGCTTATGATAAAAATATCATATTTAACACCAGCTGTTGAGCATGACTATGCAGGATGATCAGGCATGCAGAAATATCAAGGAATTTGTGTAGAATTATAAGGCTGGCAAGTTTAATTAACTTAGAAACAAGCTGAGCAGACATGAATTAAAGAAATGGATCAGAAAAGCATAGGAAATAGTTAAGAAGAAATTATTAACAGCAATGGCAGATTGTTTATTTCAAGTGAAGAAAATAAAGCAATTTAGAGTAAAATGGATGACTAGGGAAATTAAACAGGAATTGCAGATGAAAAGAGATTATGGAGTTTTTTCACAGTGTGGTTAGAAGGAGGAAAAATTAGTGCAAATGGATTATATAGCTGGGTGCAGATGATAATTGAATGACCATGTGACACAGCTGGGCTATTTAATGGGTACCACTATTAGGGTATTTCATCTTGGTCAACCAGGCTTTATTCCTAGAGAAAGGATTGTAAGTGAATGAAGAGGATATATTCTAAATACTGAGCACTCCAGATGTCACTAAGACAATAAGACCAGATAGGATTTTGTCATGTGTTTTAAGGGAATCTGCTAAAGAATGACCATGCCCTTAACCCGATTGTTTAACAAAAGTCTTGTAATGGGGCAAGTTCCTGCAGAGTGCAAGGAGATTAATATTATTATTATTATTATTATTACTGACACCTCCAGGGAGTCCAAAGACTCATCGAGAGAGAGGCGCCTGCTCCACAGCTCTCTGTCTCCACCAACTACACCAATGCCATCTACTGTCCACTACCACAACTAGTATTTTTCATAGACAATTACAAACATCCATGCCAACGACGGGATTCAAACCTGCAGCCTTTTGGTTGGAGAGTGGATATGCTAATCACTCAGCCAACCAGGCCAGCAATTAAGATAATGCCATTTCATTTATGTGGTGCTCACCCAAAAAAAACTTTTTTGGATAGTAGCCATACTACAAAAAAAAATGTTTTTTGTAATCCTATAAGTACATTTGTACTAGGGGTGGCTAAGGATTTTTGTATTTTTAAAAATTTTATGTTTTTTATTTATTTTTTATATAGTTTGGAAACCCTGCTCTAGATCATAGACCAAATATGGAATTTTTTTCAAGCCATTTCAGGCTTCTCACGAGTGGGGCAGTAGTTTTATGCTGGCCAATGAAATTCATCTCCCACCTAAAGACATTCATGGATATTCATGCCTACAGTGGGATTAGAACCCACAGCCTGTTGGTTGGAGAGCAGATATGCTAACCACTTGGCAAACTAAATCAGCCATGTAAATGACATAGTTATTATTATTATTATTATTTGGCATCTCCAGGGAATCCAAGACTCATCAAGGGAGGGAGCCTACTCTACCTCCATCTCCACTTCATCTACCCGTCATCCACCAACCGCATCATCTACACCAACGTCATGTACTGTCGACCACCACCACTAATATTTTCATAGACAATCACAAGCATCCATGCCCACAGTGGGATTCGAACCCGCAGCCTTTTGGCTGGAGAGTTGATATGCTAATCACTCAGCCAACCAGGCCGGTTACTAGAATACAGGAAGATATTCATTTGTCTGCAGATGATGTGAAGCTTGAGAGAGAGTTATTAGTAATAGTACTGATGTTTTGGCTCTTCAATACATATAAGTTGGAGCAGTGAATAGATGAATGAAGATATAATTTTAATGCAGCTAAACATAAGGTTTTGAAATTTCAGATCCATAGAAGGGATGACTCATACTTATTTGATTGAGTTACACTGGAAGAAGTAGAGGATCTTGGTGTGAAATTTGAAGTTCAGAGGACCTGATGCAAATATTGAGAATACAACCCAGAGAATTGCTGCAGTATTGAGGAGAAGTATTAGTCAGAAGAAATAAGAGTGGTGATTCCATTGTGTAAAGATCTGATCAGAAAACATCTGGATTACTGTGCTTAGATATGGTCACTGTGATTTGAAGGGGGATGGAATAAGAGGGTGCATGATGGTGGATAATGAAATTATATCAGGACTGAAGATGACAGAGATAGGTAAGCTTTTAAAAGGTATTTACTAGATTAACACTGGGGGGGATTTTTCATATGGTAGAAAGAGAGGAAGGAACAAGGACAAAAGGTTATCCCTGGAAGTTGCAAAATACAAGAGTCATAATGGTTAATGAAGTGCAAAATATAGCCTCTCTTGGCCAATCCACCCCATCTTCTAGTGGCAAAAGGGATTATGATGATAAAGTATTGCCAGCATAAGCATAATATCTGTGGTAGGAAGAAATACCAACTACCACTGTACTATTTATACACTTTGCTGAGGAGTGGTTGACTTTACAAGGATCAGACTAGACCAGTAGTCACCAAAGGGGTCAATATGACATTGTTAGGGGTCGATTGGGGGTCGACAGAAAAATATAAGACATCATTGTATGGGTAATATTTAATTTGGTTAACTTGGATTACCTCCATGACAAAAGACATGGAGGTAATGACAACGCAATTAAGAGTGAATTGTGGGATCAGTACCTCCATCTTACAGGTCCATGAATAGGACCTGTAAGATGGAGTAAGGTCATGAAAATAGTTACTGAGGCCAATCAAGTAGGCCAAAATTACGTATTTACCAATAAACGGATGTTGGTGGTTCCTGCCGGCCGGCGCAGTGGGAGCGAGATTGCAACACATGCGTGGTTCTTATTTACTGATACTTACAAGTATTCGATCCCAGTCTCATTTTTGCGCATCGACATACAAGTGAGCGTTAATGTTCTAAAATTCATCAACATACATATTATAATTCAATCATTATTCATTCACGAACTAAACTTCTCTATGTTGAAGAGTTGAGCAGCGCTGGTAGTAATAGCAGTGATATTAATACCAGTAGTTTATTAATATCACTAGTAATATCAGTGATATTTACTAGTGATAGTAATAGTAGTAGTAATAGTAATATAATAATATATACTATATTATACATACAATAAACACTGTAACTATAAAATAAACAATCTAAAAACTCACATAAGCATCTTTTTTTGCTTGTCCTATTATAATTACGTAATAGTAAAATATAGGGGTCGATAAAAAGTCAAGAAACTCTTGAAGGGGTCGACGGGCAAATAATTTTGGCGACCCCTGGACTAGACCATTTAAACTGATTGTATTTGATTAAGTTTTGAATTTGAAGATGGAATAAATACTGCTACACTATATAATAACAACTTCTTTGCACTATAAAATAAATACTTCTTTTTCACAAAGGCCTTTGTGAAAAAGAAGCCACCGCCTGCATCTCTCAACTCAGGTAGCTGATACACAAGATATCTAATATCAGCTGGTGACAAATTCACAGCAGAGGTCATTTTGGAGGCTTAATGGAATTACAGCACTTGGAAAGGATTAAAACTGATTTTAATGCTTCCAATATTTCATGTCGGTCACTAAGACATCTTCAGGGATAAAAAAAAATGAATTTAACACACACTCAAATACAACACAATACTAAGTGAAACACATGGGTGACTCTAAAGTCTTATCTAGGTGGTGAGCCCTCTATGGGTACTGGCTTAGGATGTAAGGTGGGATCTCTGATAATTAATGTTTCCCAAATTTTGGGGAGTTTTATGCAACATATTTATTTAAATTTGGTTGATTTCTGAGTGCTGCCGCAGATTCTAAAAATAGTGTTTCTTTTTTTGAGTTTACTGTGATTGAGCATGGTGGTTTTTCCAGGAACCTGGAACATAAGGACACCAAAACAAGACTTTTTGCTTGATGGCCTCACCAAAGAATTTTGCAAGTACAACTTGGAAATTCTTGCTGTACAATAAGTAAAATGGATAGAGAAAGGTAGTACACAATCCATATACTGAGGCATTAGGATGGTAAACATCTGCAAGGTGTATGACTTACTTAATAGAAATGCAGGTAATGCTCTTCTTCGATAATAACTATATTAATGTAAGGTTCTTGGTTACTAAATTTAAAACTGGGATTAAGTCTCTGAATGTAGTTAGTTACTTTGCTTCTACCGAGAATTCAGAAGATTATGAGAAAGAGTGCTTCTTTAACTAGCTACAAGACATAATAGGCAGCTTTAAGAAAGATGACATAACAGTTATGTTATTTGAGAGGATTTAAATGCATTGGCTCCAATTACTGGGCAGAAGTAATAGGACCATTTGGAATTAGTAATTGAAGTGACAATAGTGACAGAGAGAGACTCCTTGAGTTACGCAAGCTAAATGGGCCAAGAATAACCAACACCTATTTCAAGCATAAAGATATTTACAAGTTCACCTGTAAAATATTCTAATGGTCTCACCTGATGGTATGCACAAGAACATGGTGAATTACTAATAAAAGGATAAGTTTCGTGTGGATCACTAGGACATACAAAGATACAGAGATGGATATGACCACTAACTTGTTAAGAGCACTGCAAATGAAGCTTCAAAAATGTACACCAAGGGCTCCCACTATCTCTTTTAACACTGATGCATTGGGCAGTGCAGTATTGCTAGAATTGATCAGGATGAGTTACTCAGGTGTTATGAAAGAGCTAACCCACAAGATTTTAATGCAGAAAGTATATGGGATGACTTTAAGAAAGGCTGTGCATGAAACTAATAAATCTGTTTTAGGGCTTAGAGAGAGAGAGAGAGAGAGATGCAAAAGCAGAATTATTTGAGGAGTGAGGCAATGCAGTTAATTGCTGAAAGAAGAGAATACAGAAAGAGGCTGGAGCAGCATTCAAATAATGAGAAGACTAAGATAAAGTGAAATTAATAAACAAGTAAAAGCACAGTTGAAAATCGATAAAACTCCTGGTTAAACAACATGGCAGACAATACAGCTAAAGAGAATAATCACAAAGGACTATATGAAGTTATTAATAGGAATAGGGAGAATGCAGTGAAGTCATTAAAAGATAAAGATTGAAGGACAAGATACCATCATGGCAAAGTGAACAGAGCATTCTGATGACCTTTTAAACAATATTCAGTCTTCTGATCCAGTTGTCCTTGAACAGCTAGTTTGACTTCCTAATTTGATATCAGTCCCAGTACACTGTCTGAAATTAGATTGGCCACTAGTAAATTAAAACTTCATAAATCACCCAGATGTGATGAGATTACTGCAGAAATGCTAAAAGGAGGTAGAGATAATATAGTGACTTCACTCCAAAATCCTAATATGTATGTGCTTTATAATACATCTCATGCTGCATTGGTTGTCGTGCAGAATAATCAGAGCCATATTCAGGGCTTAAGCAGAGGGCCCTGTTTGAGAAGTATATTACATTCTCCAACACAAATCATTGTCACTGTGAATGAGGAATACAGAAGGTATGGGATTAATCTCAGAGGTAAACTTGATATCAGCACTTGGAATATACAGGAGGGGGGGTCTACAGATGGGTACTCTTGGTATTGTCTGTAAAGAGATGGAAAGGTATAAAATTTACAGGATGGTAAACTAGTTATTTATTCAGGAGGTGACTCAAAACATCATGGAGCAGCTGTGTACTAAGGAAAGTTCAGGCAAGAGCTCTTCTCGGTTATAATCCTGTTAATGACAGGATACATTGTATTAAACTTAAGGCTCATCCTACCAATGTGTCAATCATCATAGTTTGTGTACCCCACACAGACAGGCCTGGAGAGAGAGGAGTGCTACGAAAACCTGCAGACTGTGTTGAACTCTCTGCCAAGAAGGGGGGTCTTTTTCACTGTAGGGGACTTTAAAGCAAAAGTGGGAAAGAGTACGAGAGTAAGGCCTGAGTGTGGAATGATTGGTCTGGGCAAACATAACATTCATGGCGAAAGACTGTGGGAATTTGTCCATGCTAACAGATTAGTTATTACTGATACTTGCTTCCAGAAACACCCACAACAGACCTATATTTGAACATCTAAACACTGATGGGTCAAGGCACCAGATTGATTACATCCTGGCTCTCCAACAGTGAAAAACAAGCATCTTCGATGTGCATACTTGTCCAGGAGCAGACTGTGGTACTGACTATCAACTAGTAAGAGCCAAAGTAAGACTGACACTCCTCTGCAATCTTCTAAGTCAGGCCCATCCCACAAGACTGGATGTCAGCATAATCCCTAATGAATTCACAGGAGAAACTTCAACATAGTTGGATGATCTTTTTGAGAGAGGAAAACTTGCCTGAAATGTTGTGAAAAGATATAGTCAAGAAGTATCTAGGCCCAATTAGAAGACCAAGAGAGTTATGGATATCAGATTCAACATGGGATCTGATCGAAAACAAGCGGTTGGTGAAACAAAGAGAGCAAGGACTGAAGAATATAAAAGATTACACAGAGAGGTGAGAAAAGATATAAGACAAGTAAAAATTTTATGCTAATAAGTATGAAGAGACAATTTTAAAAGAAAGAATGTTTCATTTAGTTCATGACCTAAAGTTCAGTTTAAGCCAAAATTGAATGTCATCAAAGACAGGAATGGAACAGTGCTAACAGAAGAACTGGAAATCAAAAACAGATGGAAAGAGTACTGTGAGTAATTGTAGCAGAGAGGATAAGGAAAACTTGGAGGGGCCCTCTTATCAAGAAAATTTTGATTTGGATTCTCCTCACTTAGGCATGAGGCTGAAGGACCAATTAAACAGCTTAACAGCAATAAGGTCCTGGATGTAGATGGAATCCCAGCAAAAGAAGAAGGCTACAGGGGATGGAGGGATACGAGTGTTTCATAGCTTGATTACAAGGATTTGGGAGACAGAATCATGGCCTAGAGATTGGAAGAAGTCGGTCTTCACAAGAAGGGAGATATGAAGGATTGCAAGAACTATAGAGCTATTAGTTTAATCTCTCATACAAACAAGATTTTATTAAAGATCATTCTAAATAGGACTCCAAAATTGAGGCAGAGATGCCTGAGGAACAAGCAGATTTTAAGAAAGGAAAAAGTACCAGAAATCAGATTCTTTGCCTTAGACAGACCATTGAAAAGTATAAATTTAGACTCCCTATGGTAATATGTTTCATAGACTGCTCCAAAGCTTTTGACTGTATTTGACAAATAAGTTCAATATTTGAAATTGTGGGATGTAATAAAATGAATGGGTTTTCCTCAATACATTATCAGGTTGATAGCTAACTTGTACAGTGAGCTGAAAGCCAAGGTAGGAACAGGTGTTGGATTAACTTACTGGACTTCAGGTTGGCAAGGATGCCTATGATCAGCATTCATTTTAGAAATTATGGACTTTACAACCATATTATAAATAAGTATTTTAATTTCCTGACATTTCGACCTTCATATTAAGGTCATCATCTGGAGTACATACAAATATACAAGGACAAGCTGAGTTACATTTCACACAGTATGCTAAAGAGACAATGATTTGATCAATGGTTATTCTACTGGCATGACCTCTAGTGAAAATATAATATAAAAAAAAAATTATATGTATGTGTGTGTGTGTGTGTGTATATAAACAGATAAAATTAATTATTTAGAAACTACATCAAAGCTAAATTCTATTTAAGATAACACAAGAGAAACATTCTTTCATATATAGATTTTCTTAAAGTAATAATGATGTCCTAATTTAACATGACAATTGTTATATTAGATTTAAGATTCTGGATTATCTACAGTCCTGTTTATAGTTAACTCTTAGGGAGAAAGGTCCGTGGGTAGATGTGCCTTCCGTATGCTTGGGATTTTTAGACCATCACTATTGTTCAGATTAGGGTGGTTGATAAGAATCTCACAGGCTTCCTTAAATTTACGTTCATACCAGGTTTCAGTGTGAACCAGTCAATTCTATGTAAAGTGTTCAGGGCATGATCAGAGAAGCCAGCTTCACCATAGTTATTATATTTAATGGTTTTTTTTTTTTTTTTTTTTTTTTTTTTTTTTTTTTTTTATGTTGAGCCCATACACGAGAGGTTGATAGATCAATCTATAGTACATTAGTAATGGGTTGGGAAAGAAGGTACTTGTTCACATTAGATTTGAATGACTAGATTGTATTCCCTAGGGAACACATCAAGGAGAAGGCTGGTCCATAGTATAGCGGTTGCAGGGAAGAAAAAGGAGGAGAAGAAATTTGTTCTGTGGATTTCAAGGTGCACTGTGTAGGGATGTCGAGCAGAGCAGCTGCACGTATTCCAATGATCTTAGTACTAAGTGGGGGGAATTATTGATGCTATTTCGAATGAACATTTTCCATGGAAATATTTGTAGAAGACACATAGTGGAGAGACCAATCATCTGTATGAAAGTGGGGGAAGGGAGTTGGTAAGAGATGGGTCATTAATAAGCCTGACTGCTCTCCTCTGTATGGAGTTGAGCAATTTAAGGGAGCTTTCGGGGTCCCACCCCATATGTGGGAGCAGTATTCGATGGTTGGGCGGATTTGTGATTTGTATAAGGTTAATAGCTGATCAGGGGTGAAGTAATGTCTTGAGCGAAAGAGAAATCCTAGTTTTTTATATGCTGAGGAAGCAATGGTTGTTATGTGTTTATGCAGGAGAGGCTTGATGTCAGGGTAATTCCAAGAAGAGAAATCTCAGATTGTCTGGAAATTTGGGTATTGTCAAAAATAATACTGGGAGAAACTGGTTCTTTTCTATGAGAAATGAGACAGTACTGGGTTTTATTTGCATTTAAATTGACTAGGGTATCTGAACCCCATTGGAGGTCTGAATTAAGGGCAGTGGTGGTTGCTGATCTATAGGTTGAGATGAGATGTGTGGAGTAAGGTTTATCAAAAGAAAGAGAGGAGTGCAATGTGCTGTCATCTGCAAAACTGTGTATTGGGTTGGAGATAAGCTGAAGTAGGTCATTGATATGATATATAGTAGGAAGAGGGTTGGTGAGAGAACAGAGCCTTGAGGAACCCCAGCATTAGTTGAATGGTGAGAGGATAAGGTGCCATCCACCACCACACATAGTGAGCATCCAGACAGAAAACTAGCAATCCAATTACAGAGGTCTTGAGATAGACCAAATGATGGCAGCTTGCTTAGTAAGCCCTTGTGCCAGATGCGGTCAAATGCCTTGGAAATATCAAGTCCAACTGCTTGAGATTTGTCAAACTTCTCCATGGCATTTGACCAGAGATGGGTGTGAGCAGATCTCCTGTTGATCGGCAGCAACGGAATCCATACTGGTGGTCATTTATTGGACAGGTAGTTTCAAGGTAGTGTAGGAGTTGGGAATTGATAATTTTTTCCATTACTTTAGACAGGACTGAGGTGAGCAAGATGGGGGTGGTAGTTGGATGGCAGTGACTTGTCACCCTTTTTGGGAATGGGTTGAATATAGGCTAATTTCCAGGCTGTGGGATGGAATACCAGTGGAGTAAGACAGTATATATAAGCGACATAGGACAGGAGACAGTTCTGGTGTGCAAACCTTCAGGACAATTGGAGGAATGCCATCAGGGCCAGGAGACTTTTTTTGTGTCTAATTTAGACAATGTTTTGCTGATCTCTTTCTGGCAAAAGGATATGGTGGGCATTGTATGTTGGACATCTGGAATGGTTGGGGACATTTGCCATTGTCGATTGTGCGTGCATTGGAGGCAAAGTGTGAGGCCAGGAGATTGGCCTTTTCTGTAGGAGATGATGCAATGGAGTCATCTGGATATGATAGAGGTGGGAATAGTGTTGGGCAGAAATTACGGCCGATTGCTTTGGCGAGATAGATTGACAAATATCAAATGAGACCTAAAGAGAATTGGCATTCAGTGGCACAAAGCAGCAGTGTACACTCAGTACAAATGTATCTAGAACAGGAAGATATTCAATCTGGTCAGACTTCTTTGACAGTTGGCTGCTTGAGGAACTTGTATGTGTGTAAATGTTATATATCTTCAATAATACATAATAACCAACAATAAGATAAACAAACTGTATATGCTTATTTACATTATGCAGCTTTTACATGAAGATAATTATTGTTATTACTATAAAGAATTTAATGTTTAATCCAGACTTTTCCAAAGTTCTTCATAAAGGTTTATAAAGCACTTGGTTTGTAACCTACACTAGGATAAACTGTTTCCTCTCTAAGAAATTTGTTTTCTCCAGCATTCTTGTCAAATAATCCCCAGTCCATCTTTACATCCCAAATATATGTATAGAAAGAACTAACTATAGCAGAAATAATCCAAAGGTAAAAGAATGGATTGTCACTTGATGAAATATAAGCATCTATGGAGAAAAAATAATAATAAATGAATAAATAAAAAGATAAGTCAAATACTATTTTATTGTTGATGTGGTTTGAAATAAATAAATAAATAAATGTTTTCTGTGGTGCTATTCAGATAAATAAAATTATATTAGATAACCAAAAAAGTTTGTGCAGTTTTTGGTAGAGTTTGCTGCAATTACTTCTTTTATTTTGTAGTGGTTTGCAGAGCCAATTTTTTGTATGTGTCATAAGGCATAGGTATGTATGCATCAGTCAATGGGTGTGCTCTAACTTGATGTGTACTCTTTTTCACTGACTTTGAGCCTTTTTAAAATGTCAGCTGAACCTGGTGTAATTCGAGCTTGTTTGCTTTATGAATTTAAACTCAGTTCGAAGGCATCAGAAATGTCCTATAAAATATGTGTGGCATTTGGAAAAGATGTGGTGGCAGAACGTACTGCACAGAAATGGTTTAAAAAATTTGTTTCTGGTGATGAATCACTTGAAGATGCACCATATTCAGGAAGACCCTCCATTATTGATAATGAAGAATTACATGCTGCTGTTGAAAATAATTCCACATTAACATGTCAAGAAATTTCACAAATGTTTAATGTGAGTGGTGAAATAATCTGTTTACACTTGCATCAAATGGGAAAATCATGGAAGCTAAGCAAATGGATTCCACATGCATTATCAGATGACAATAAACTTCAAAGGCTATCAATTTGTTCTTCATTTCTTTCATGTCATAAAAATTAGCCATTTTTGGATTACTTGCTCATTTGTGAAAAAATGGATCTTGTACTCTAACAGGAAGCGAACTTAATCATTGGTTGTCACCAAACAATTCAGTACTGCACACTTCAAAGGCATCACTTCATCCCCAGAAGACTATGCTGTGTGTGTGTGTGTGTGTGTGTGTGTGTGTGTGTGTGTGTGTGTGTGTGTGTGTGTGTGTGTGTGAGAGAACTGGAGCTGTTATCGTCCACTATGAGTTTCTCGCTGCAGGCCAAACAATTATTATGGCTGAGATCTACTCGATGCAACTTGAGCATGTATAAGATGCATTACTTCAGAAACAGCCAGGACTAATTAATAGGAAAAAAATGCTATTCTTAAGGTACAATGCAAAACCTCATACTGCAAAACTTACCCATGAGAAGATTTGTGCTTTAGGATGGGAGATACTCCCTCATCTTCCATATTCTCCTGAGATTTCTCCAAGCAATTATCACTTTTTTTTTGGTGCTAGACAATCGCATGTGAAATAGAGTTCCACAGTAAAACAGAGATTGAAGCAAAGGTGGCTAGGTTTATTGCATCTAAAGACAAAATGTTTTATAAAAGCGGAATTTACAAACTTGTATCTCGTTGGGAAAGAGTTGTAGATGTAAAGGTGTTTACTTTAATGAATAAAATGTTTTATGAAAATTTCTGCACTTGTTGAATTTTTATTATGAAAAACTGCACAGACTTTTTTGGTTACCTTATAAGATGATAAAAAAAAGACATGCATGCAGTTTTTGCAAAGTTAATGGTTCGAAATTTTTTTTTTTTCATATGCAAACTTTGTTTGCTTATGCTTGGATAAAGGATTAAATATAATTTAGCAAGCGCTTTGGCAGGAGTTCATGAAAATGAAAAAGTGACCTTCATCTCTGGCAAGAGGAATTGGAAGTGCACAGTAAGGAGGTTCTGGAAATTAAAACTGAGTTAAATTTTTTGAATAGAGAAATTAGGACTATGGAGATTACTTTAACTGAAGTAACTAAAAGGATTGAGTAAGGGAGAGAAAGGATTAAAGAAGAATACAATTTCTTGTTAAATATAATTTAACAAGAGCTTTGGCAGGAGTTCATTTATTTATTTCATATCCAAACACAAGTAAGTAGTACAGTAGTAAGTAAGTGGTACAACATGATTTACAATAAATTAGGATACATTACAATGAGATCAGCTTAGATTTGGTAGGTGAATTATACAGGGGGAATAATAATTAAATATGAAAAAAAAGGAAACTATATACATAATTTATATACAATAAACATGGTCAGATGTTCCTCCAGTATCTTGCACAATCAACTGCTCTTTCTGTGCAGGATATGAGGTCCTCTTTTGCACAAGGTGATGGAAGAAAGGGACAAGAAAGAAGGTGTTCCATGGACTGGGTTGTCCCACACTCACAATTGTCTGGGCCAGTGAGGTAGCCCCATTTGATGCTGCAAACAAAACCCCAAATGAGGTTTTGTTTGCAGCATCCTGTCGTCCGGAGTCTGTTTAGGCTTTTCCAAGTATGAAAATGAAGTGGCCATCTCTGGCAAGAGGAATTGGAAGTGCTCAGTAAGGGGAGGTTCTGGAAATTAAAACTGAGTTAAATTTTTTGAATAGAGAAATTAGGACTATGGAGATTACTTTAGCTGAAGTAACTAGAACAGGATTGAGTAAGAGAGTCTTTGGTGAATGAAGAAGTAATAAATAGTATGGGAGTGATTGGAGTCAACAGAATGAAAGCATAAGAGGTCTAGAAGAAATGAGATGTTGTAAAAGTGAGGGAGTTAGTAGAAGAGCGTTGAGGGAAAGTAATGAAACTGGGAGAGTCATGCTGAATAGCATAGAAAATGAGGCATTGAGTGACGCTTGTTTGGATTTGAATGAAGTCATGAGTGGTACAATATATGGTGATTCTATGATTAAGGGTATGGAGAGCAGTATGTCTGAGGAGTGCTTGGCTGGTGGATCAATGCATGATGCAGAAAAGATGATAGTTATGGTGGGTACAAATGACCTGAGTGGTAGTATTAATCGGGTAGCAAAAGATTTAAGAACATTGTTAGATCATGATATCATAGATATCATGATCTAACATGATATGTTAGATCACGATATTGACACTTTTCTTCCTCAAAGAAAAGTGTCAAAGGGAGGAGAGCGTGTGTCCTTGTTTTGACAATTATGAGTTAAATAGATGAGCGATGATAATGAATGATATGATTGCAAGAATGTGCAAAAAAAAAGAAGTCTGAAATTTGTTGATGCCTGGAGTGTGTGTTTGAAAGCAAAAGACAGCTGTATGCAAGAGATGGATTGCATCTGAACATGGAAGGTCATAAGTGATTGAAGAAGTTACTGTTTTCTGAACAAGTTGAAAACTAAAATTGAAAAGGTTGAGCGTAAGAGGGAGAAACTTATGCAGTGAATGTATATTTGTTGATCCTTTTTCATGGAATAAATTGCAGAATAGAGTGCATAAAAATCTGAAATAAATCTGCTAAAAACTACTGAAATTAGTGACATGTATATCAGTTCTAAAGCTGGTACAAGAACTAAAGGAAGTCTGCAATTTTTGTATACTTATGTAAGAAGCATTTGAAATAAGAGGAAAGAATTTTTGGCATTAGTCAGTGCAATCTCACCAAAAGTTATAGGCATTAGTGAAACTTGGCTTTCAGCAGAAGATATGGTTACTAGAATTGAATGTGATGGGTATAGTATTTTCAGGGAGGATAGAGAAGATAGAATGGGGGAAGAGTACTGTTGATGATAGCTGATGAGTTGTAGTCAAAGAGTAGTATATCAAGAGGATAGACATGTTAATGATAGTTCATTTGAGGCATCTGGTGTGAAATAGTGACCAATGCAACCAAGTATACAGTTGATTGCTGCTATAGGCGAAGGGGGGGTAGAGGGGGTGATATTGAATTTATGAATCAGCAAATTAGTGCAATGAATGCAGGGTTAGTAATTATTATGGGGGATTTTAATTATGGTGATATCAATCGGAAAGAGGAAATATCATGTGGCAAAAAAGAAATGGAATTCATACACTTCTAAGAGATAATTACTTGAAACAGCACATAACTGAAGAGACTCATGGTGTGAGAGTGTTGGACCTTGTCAGAGGACATATGCATAAGAAAGGTATCCTCATTACCTCCAATTGGTGAGAGCGATCATGTGGTATTGACTTTGGGAGGTTGCAAAATTTGTGGATTATTTTTCTCTTAAGAAGGGGCATATATATGGAACTACAGGTTAGGTAATTATAACAAGCTTCAGAGTGAGCTTACAGTCGTCCCATGGCAGAACATATTGCAGGGGAAAGATGTTAGCAGTGCATAGGATAAAATTGGTGGGTATCTGATCTGCTTGATCTGCAAAAAAAGAAAATGTTATGGAGAATTTACAAGGAGAAAGGAGATCAGTACAAGGCTCAAGCTAGGAAGGTTACCAGCATAGTAAGAAAAGCCAAATCAGATTATGAGAAGACTTTAGTCAAGGAGATCAAGGATAATCCCAAAGAGTTCTTCCACTATGTGACAAGTAAAAGGAAAAATGACTTCGGAAGGATAACTTTAGTGGGTGCTGATGGTATTGAGGTGACAAATTCAGATGTAATAGTAGAGTTACTGAGTGATCACTTTTCAAAAGTCTATCACCCAAGTGAGGATATCTCTGTACCTGTAGCAACAACCAATGTGAGAATTGAAGTTAATAAATCAGAGGTACTTAGTATATTGCAGAATTTAAATGCAAACACTGCTGTAGGTTTAGATGAAATATCAGCTCGGGTGTTGCGTGAATGTGCAAAGGAATTGTCAATGCCTCTTACTTGGTTATTTAACTTAAGTTTGAACTCTGGTATGGTCCCTAGGGAGTGGAAGGAAGGTAAAGTAGTTCCTTTGCATAAAGGTGGCTCTAAGACTGCAGTAGATAATTACAGACCAATCACCATCTTGGGAGTGGTGATAAAAGTATTGGAAAAGTTTTTAAAGACAGAATTCAAGAATGGGTGGATCAGAATATGATACTCTATAGGGGCCAACATGGTTTTGTTAAAGGTCGATCCTGCCTTAGCAATTTATTAACTTTTTATAATAGAATGACAACTGAGTTGGACAAAGGAAATGGCTACACAGTGGTAGCTGGATTTTGCTAAGGCTTTTGACAGGATACCCCAAGGAATACTGTTGTGCAAATTGGAGCAGATGGAGATGGATACTGGTGATATGGATAAGAGAATAACTAAGGGAGAGATACCAGAAAGTGGTGTATGGAGGAGCAGAGTCCAGGATGAGGCAGGTGACCAGTGGTGTGCCTCAAGACTCTGTGCTTGGGCCGTTATTGTTATTTGCACAGCAGTATTCCCACGGAATACTGTTGTGCAAATTGGAGCAGATGGAGATGGATACTAAACTGGTGATATGGATAAGAGAATGACTAAGGGAGAGATACCAGAAAGTGGTGTATGGAGGAGCAGAGTCCAGGATGAGGCAGGTGATCAGTGGCATGCCTCAAGGCTCTGTGCTTGGGCCGTTATTGTTTTAATTTGTACATAAATGATATAGAAAATGGCTGATATAGGAAACAGGAAAAGGAGATGACAAGTAAAAACAGCAAAAGCACATGACAAGTAAAAACAGAAAAAGCACATGACAACAAAAAATTATGCATGCAAAGTAATATGAAGAGAATTGTTGATATGTGTCGAAGCATAAAGAAGACTGCAATGAATGATGTTGGTATGAAAAAAGTAACAAAAGACTTGTGAGTGACGTTGTATGCAGATTCAATTATTATTATGGGCAACTCCAAGGAATCCATAGACTTATCGAGGGAGGCCCTAACATCATGTCAAGAACAACTATTCGACATTCACACAGAATCTATCATACTTCCTTGAACTGATTTACAGTCATGGCACCCACAACAGACTCTGGCAGCTTATTCCACTCATTCACCACTATCCAAGTAAAAAACCTAGCTCTAACACCTTTTTCAACCACGCTCTTGCCCAGCTTCCATACATGGCCCCTAGTCCTCCCACCACCAGTCATATTTTCGATAATATCTTCTGGATCAATCTTCTAGAAATCCTTCAGTAATTTGAATGTCTCGATCATATCACCCTTTTTCCGGCTATTAACCAATTTCTGCAACCCGCAAATCTTCAACCTGTTCTCATAAGGTTCATTTCATAGACCTGCTATCATCTTGGTCACACATCTCTGGATCCTCTCCGCCTTCTCCCCATCAAGAAGAAACCCTGGAACCCATATCTGGGCACAGTAGTCTAGATGGGGTCTTATCAAGGCTCGATACAGTGGAACAACAACTTATTTGTCTCTGCATGTTAAAGTATTTTTCAGAAGCCAAGTGATTTGATGAGCTGATTTAGCCACTTTTGCGATGTGCCCCCTAAACTTCAACTCCCTATCCACCAACACTCCCAAATCCCTGGCCTCGTCAATCTCCTGGAGTACAGTTCCACCAATGTGATATACTGCTGCTAATCTTTTCACCCCAAAATGCATAACCTTACATTTTGCCACATTAAATTGACATCCATTCTCCTTAGCCCAGTCCTCCAAACTATCCAAGTCATCCTGCAAAATTTTGACATCTTGTGCACTCACTATTGCTCTACCCAACTTGGCATCATCAGCAAACAAATGAACAGTTCCTCTCAGATCCTTTCTTATATTGTTAATGAACAAATTG
Organism: Typopeltis vanoorti; assembly: GCF_054136105.1. NCBI lineage: Eukaryota > Metazoa > Arthropoda > Arachnida > Uropygi > Thelyphonidae > Typopeltis > Typopeltis vanoorti. The sequence goes on from NC_143564.1 coordinate 60,908,159, forward strand.
AACGGTAGTGGTCCAAGAACAGAACCCTGCTGCACACCACTAGTCACAGGCTGTCTTTTGGACTCTACTCCTGAATAAACCACTCTCTGATATCTCTCCATCAACCACCCTCCTATCCATCTCACCATCCCTATATCCATCCTCATATGCTGCAGTTTAATGAATAGAACTCCATGTGGTATCCTGTCAAAGGCCTTAGCAAGTTCCAGTAGAATCACTGTAAACCCATTACCCTTATCCAGTTCAGCCGTCACTGTGTTATAAAACGTGAGCAAGTTGGTCAGGCATGATCTACCCTTCACAAAACCATGCTATTCCTCATACAGTATCCCATTTTCATCTATCCAATCCCGTATTTTCCTCTTGACTATTTTTTCCAAGACCTTGACAACGATTCCTGATATGCTGATCGATCGGTAATTTACAAAAGCAGTCTTGGAGCTTCCTTTATGCAGTGGAACTATTTTCCCCTCTTTCCACCCCTTTGGGACTAATCCAGACCTGAGACTCAAATTAAACAAAATGGTCAAGGACACTGACAATTCTTTAACTGCTTCACGTACGACACGAGCTGGTATACCATCCCATCCCACAGATGTATTGACATTGAGGTTTTCTAATAGACTATTCACCTCCACTTCATTTCACCACAATTCCCATATAAACTGTTGGTTCTTTCATTCCTGCAATGTCACCACCTGGACGATACTCTTGCAAAGTGCTCGCTCAGTCTTCTTCTGCAGCTTCTCCCACTTAAGTGGGGTCACTGTTTGTAATGAGTCTCCTCCACACCTTCCTGTCTTGGGCTGTCACCACATCCAAGTTCTTCATCTTCAAGTCCTCTTCTACCAGCTCCCTCCATCTCTTCTTTGGCTGCCCACGCTTCCGCCTTCCTTGCACATCCATCTGCATGACCCTTCTTCCTACATATTCGTCCTCCCTCCTCATCACATGACCAAACCATCTCAACCTTGCCTCCTGTATTTTTGCTCCTAAGTTCGTAACTTTCACTGTTCCCCTGACATAGTCATTTCTCAGATGATCCTTGCTGGTCACACCGCACATCCACCTAAGCATTCTCATCTCTGCTGCTTCCATCCTGCTGATGTTATTTTTCCTCAGGGCTACAGTTTCTATAGCATATGTCATAGCTGGCCTCACTACTGTCCTATAAATTTTGCCTTTCAGATTGATCGGCACCCTCTTATCGCATAACACTCCAGCCATCTCCCTCCAGTTCCTCCAACCCGCTTGTATCCTGCATCCCACTTCCTTCTCAGCTCCTCCATCTTTTTCCACTGTTGAACCTACGTATCTAAAGTCTCTCACCTTCCTGATGACATTTCCTTCCAGCTCCAGATCTGTCTCCTGGCCGCCGCCGACTGCGCAACACATATACTCTGTCTTACTTCTGCTCAGTCTCATACCTCTCTCTTCCAGTACTTTTCTCCATCTTTCCAGTTTAGTTCCCACTTCTTCTCTTGAATCTACACACAACAAGATGTCATCTGCATACAACATTGTCCAAGGCGCATCTTCTCTCACCTCCTCTGTTATCACCTCCATCACAATATTAAACAGAAACGGACTTAATGCTGACCCTTGATGCAAGCCAACTGTTACTTGAAAACTTTATGTCTGTCCCAAACAGGTCCGAACACTTGTCTTCACATTTCTGTACATTTCCCGCACCAACCTGACATATTTCTCCAGCACCTTCTTCTCCCTCAGACACCTCCAGACTTCTTGCCTTGGCACTCTATCGTATACTTTCTCTAGATCAATAAATACCAAATGTAGCTCCCTTTGTTTCTCTCGATATTTTTCCATCATCTGCCGTAACCCAAAGATAGCATCTGTTGTTGATCTACCAGGCTTGAATCCAAATTGTTCCTTTGCAATCTCCACCTCCTTCCTCAATCTACCATCAAGAACCCTTTCTAGGATCTTCATTGTGTGGGAAATCAACTTTATTCCTCTGTAATTTTTACAGTCTTGTGCATCCCCTTTACCCTTGTAGATGGGGACAAGAGTACTCTCCCTCCATTCCTCGGGTATATTTTCCTGTTGGCAAACTTTCATGAACAGGTCCCACAGCAGGTCAATTCCCTCTTCCCCCAGTGCCTTCCATGCCTCCACTGGAATTCTGTCGGGGCCCACCGATTTTCCATTCCTCATCCTCTTCATGGCCTCCGTCACTTCCACTCTACTGATGTTTTGCACCATCCCCTCAGAAGGCTGCCCATCTCCTCTGAGAATCCAAGCATTTTCCTCATTCAAAAGTCCCTCAAAGTATATTTTCCATCTGTTTCTTATGTCCACATCCCTCCATAATACTCCAAAGTGCTTGCTCAGTAATTCCACTATATCAACTGATTCGGTTATCTCCCTACCATCGGCATTCTTTAAAATCATTCTGCCATATGCTTTTTTTCTTTTACTTGCAACATATCGAAAAACCTGTTTGGGATTATCTTTAGCCTACATGGCTAATGTTCTTTCATAATCTGCTTTTGCTTTTCTTACCACACTCATTACCGTTCATGTGCCTGCCGGTCACCTTTCTCCTTAAATTCCCTCCACAGTTGTTTCTTTTTTTGCAGCTCAAGCTTAATGGTGCTATTCATCCATTTAACCCCTACTTGATTTATTATTCAGACTCTGGGTATACAATCAGCCATTGCTTCATGCAAACACTTCTTAACTGCCTCCCATGCACTATCAACTTCTAGTTCTTGCAGTTGTACATGCCATGGCACTGAACCAATCAAACTCCTAAGCTTATCATACTTTCCAGCCTGATAATTCCACATGTACCCTGTCTTAATTGTAAATTCCACACCTTTAGCCACCTCCCAAGTCAAGACCCTATGATCACTGTCGGGGCCCACCGATGTGGTCATATTCGTTACAGCCAAATTCTCAGATGCAATTACTAGGTCAAGCACTCTCTGATCCCTAGTATTTTCCATTATATGCTGTCGCAGATAGTTATCCCTTAATAACCGCATAAAATTCAATTCCTTCCTCCCACGTGTCCTCTCCTCCTTCCAATCAATGTTATCACAGTTGAAATCTTCCATAATAATTACCCTCCTTCCACTCATTTCTTCTATTTGCTTATGCATACTATCTCCACCATCTTTTCCATCACCTGGTCTATAGCAGCACCCAAGTGTATATTTTGTTCTGCTAGCCTCAATCTCACACCAAATGGCCTCAATGTGCTCTTTTCTCTATCTTGCAGTTCAACTTCTATTCTCCTTGGCTGCAGCTCATCAGCTATCATCAATAACACTCCTCCCCCATTTTATTCTCTCTGTCACTCCTGAACACACTATACCCCTCACATTCAATCCCACTTGCTATATCATCTTCTGTCAGCCATGTTTCACTAATGCCAATAACCTGTGGCATGGAAGTGCCAACCAAGGCCAAAAATTCTTCCTTCTTGTTCCTAATACTTCTGGCATTAGTATACATGAATTTTAGAAGCCCATTTGTCCCATCCCTATTTTGATGCCTTATACTAACGATCCCATTCTGATTTGTTGTCCTTTGTATTCGCTTGGGCAATATTACACACATTCATACACTCAACTGTCTCCCTAAAGTCTGAATATCTACTCCCCCCTCCCACCTTAATAACTCTAGTTTCCTTGATTCTGCGCATTCACTTCCACTTCATTCAACAACACCTTTTCAAGTCTCTATACACCAAATCTATTCAAATGCAAACCATCCATCTTATATAATATAATCCTTTCGCCCATCGAACTCACTCCACACGTCCACAAATTCCACACCACTCCTCCTCCATAATCCGCGCATAAAGTCATTAGCAATTATGGCCCTCCTTCTATACTCTTCACTGTCATACCGCAGCAACAGACCCACCATCCTAACTCTCTCACTCTTCTCTTTTGCAACTTCAAGTAATTCCTTCAAGTCCTCTCTCATAGCCATTTTGTCTCCATTCAAATCATTCCTGCTACTACTATCAATTCTTTCATCCTCTGCTTTTGCATTATAATAGACTCGCTTACATCCTTAATGTTCGCACCAGATTGGTACGATTTTGTCAAATTCTCATCTATCACACCTCTTACTAAAGAATCTTCATAGAATACTCGCTCTTTCATTTTGTTTACACTCACGATCATACTCTTATTTTTCTTATCATACTTTTGCCGTTTATTAGTTGGTACGCTTGGTAAACATTTTTGCAAACGCTCCAGCTGCCGATTCGCCCTATGTATCGCTCTGTGCAACTGTGCCATGTCACTCATTGCATCTATCTCAACATTTTTTATTATCTGTTAAACCATTCATTTGCTCTGTATTTGTACCTTCGTTCTCACTTTCAATGCTGCTCTCACAGATATATATGGTACTACCTCGCAAATATCACTATTTTCTACATTCTGACTTTCAACAACAATATCACTTTCACGACCTGAAACACACTTTAAATCCTCACTTTCCTTACACTTTCTGCACACATTCCCTCCACTATCATTTTCTAACCAGACTCCAACCACTCTCCTCAAAGCATACATCTCATAAACGGTGCATTGAATAAACTCCTTTATATTAAAATTTTTGAACGAAGATGGCGATCTGGACGTCATTGTTTTCCTTCTTATTTGTGCCATGTGCACGCTGTCAATCGTATCTATCGAATTACTAATTGAAATAACTCAAAAAACACACAAAAATCACACAGACAAGATTAAGATATGAAAAGTAAACAATACTACGTAAGATTCAAGCAAATTTACTAATTATTACTTAAAATAATACTTATCTTTTCAGGAGCACTCTACATACACTAAACACATGTAGTCCTCTAACGGTCAAACTCCTCATTATGGATGATATGTTAGCTGAAATGCATGAAGAGAAAGTTCAATTTGTGAATGTGTGAGATGAGTATGAAGGAAATGAACTGTATAAGAGTGAAGGACTGCATTTGAATGGTTTTGGTGTGAATCATCTGGAGAGACTGCTGCAGAAAGGGAGAGTACTAAGTGTAGAGAACACATCTGAGCAATAAGAAGCGATGTAGAAGAGCAGTAGAGAGGAAGGAGGGATTGAAGTGGTGCTTATGAATGGAGAAGAGAGCAGCATTAGTGTAGAGAATAACAGAACAAATGTAACACAGAGGAAAACAACAGGATTCAGGGCAGACAGGGGAACACAGGGTGAGAAAGGCTGATGCTCAACCAGGAAGCGAATATGGAGTAGACAAGAAAGGAATGGATGACCTGAGATGGAGGGGAACAGTTGTGTTTGAAGAGGGATTCTGAGATGGGTAATGATAGAGAAGGATGGCTCAAGAAAAGCCACATCTACTAAATGGTATCAGTGAAACTTTTTACAGCTCCAGAAATGAATGGTTATGTTTGTATATGAATGCTAGAAATATCAGAAACAAATGGTATGAAATTGTTCAATTGATTGAGTTCATTCACCCAAAATTTATTGGAATAAGTGAGATGTGGTTTGAATGAGGATGACATCTTGACAGGAATAGAGATGGAAGAGTATGATGTTTTTCGTGAAGATAGAAAAGATAAAAAGGCAGGTGGGGTGCTGCTGATGATAAGAAAGGAGTGATGCACAGACAAGAGGAAATAGTGGCAGTTTGAAGCAGTATGGTGATGAGACAGAAGTGAATAGAATGGAATACTTAGCCAGATGTTGCTAGAGGCCTGGTAATGTGGAGGACAGTGACCATGAAATGTACAAGAAAGTAGTCAAGCAAATAGGAAAAGGGTCATCCTTATGGGTGATTTTAATTATGACAATATAGCAACCAGAAGTAAATAAAATGAATTTCACGAGTTTTTGAGGGACACTTCAGGCAGCATGTAACAGGGCATGTGAGGTTCGAGAGTCTTGGAGTCGATCATCTCATCAGAGTATGTGAATGCCATTATAAATGAGGTATTATATCTTACTTCAGTTGGTAAGAGTGACTAGGATGTGATTACCCGGGTGACTGCCACCCATATGAGGAATGGATATATGCTGAACTACAAAGCTGGGGATCATGAAAAGCTCAGGAGATAGCTTGCATCTGTAGCATAGCATGGAATGAGGAGTTGTGTGGAAAGGAGATCAATGCTGCTCAGGTGCTATCCAAGAACTATCTAAAAGATTAAATAAGGCAGGTTGAAATTGATGAATGAAGAGATTAAACATGCAATAGAAGGCATTATGGAGGCAATCAAGTGATAATAATCAGTTCCCTGAGGAGTACAAAGAACAGGCAAAGAGGAGGACTCAGTTGGTAAGGATAGCAAAAGTGCAGTAGGAGAAGCAGTTAGCTAATGAAGCAAAAAAAAAAAAAATGCCAGGAAGTTCTTTCAATATGTGGCCAGCAGAAAAACAATGATTATGGTAGGATGACATTAATCAGAGAACATGGTATTAGGATAACTGCTGTGGAGGATATAGTCGAGATATTAAATGAGCAGTTCATAAAGATATTTCATCTTTGTGAATGTGACAGCATGTAGAATTTGAAAGAGGTAGACTGTGAGTGAAAACAAAAGGTATATTTGGAATTGAATAAACAGTGTTAATAAGGCTGTCACACTTAATATATCGCCAGATATTTTAAGGAAATGTGCCAGGAGTTGATATCTTCCTTGATATACTTGTTTACTATGAGTCTTACAATGAGTCAAAATTCCAAAGGAGTGGAAGGAAATCAAGATTGTACCACTTTATAATAAAGGTGACAGAACTCAGGCTTCAAATTATGGGCTAATCTGTGTGTGTCAGGTGTGGTGGTTAAATGTTGGAGAGGTTAGTGGCAACCAGGATCCAAAATTGGATTGACAACAATGATATTCTCTTTGATGAACAGCATGAATTTGCTAAAGGAAGGTCATGTGTTAGTAATATACTTACTTATTTCAATAAAGATGACAGGTGCATTGGACAAGGAAAATGGATACACAGTAGTATACCATAGTCCCTTATCTGCTGTTTCAGTTACACATGGTCAACCCTGGTCCAAAAATATTAAATGGAAAATTCCAGAAATAAACAATTCATAAGTTTTAAATTGTGTGCCATTCTGAGTAGCATGATGAAATCTTGCACCATCCCACCTGGGATGTGAATCATCCCTTTGTCCAGTGTATCCATGCTGTACTGCATATGCTATCTGCTGGTTTGTCATTTAGCAGCCATTTTGGTTATTAGATCGACTGTCACTGTATTGCAGTGCATGTGTTCAAGTAACCCTTATTTTTACTTAATAATAAAGTGCAAGATTAGTGATGCTTGCAATTCAGATATGTTTTTCTCGGAGCTGCATTAGCAACAAAATTTTGTGCAATGGCTTATCATTCTGCTTAGTCCATTCTATACACATATTAAAACTGTCAGCTTTAATATGTGTATAGAATTTTTTTTTCTTCAAGTTCTTCATCATCATCATCGTCTTCTAATTCATTCTGTAGCATCATATTTATAATTTCATCATCTGATTTGATTTCGAATTCACTTTCGGTTCTATCTGTAATCCATTCTGCAACATCTGTTTGTGAAATTTCAACATCTGGATTTATATTTTTAACCAAATTATGCACGTTTTGAATTTCCTCTTTTTGTGTATATTTGTGATTCATGCCGAAAATATAGTACGTACTGTACAGTATAAAAAAGCAAACGTGAATACACAATAAATCAAAATAGTACTCCAGTATAACCGTACAATCGACAGTATGAAAAAAATACTGTACCATAATAATAATAAATAAATAATAATAGTTATTACAATAAATAACTTTTATTATTAAAAAGACCAGAAGATAAATGATAAAATATACAAAGAGCCAACAAGTTTCACTAGCCACTGTCTAGCATTTTCAAGGCTGAATTGGTGTGAAAACAAATGCATTGAGTTACATTTCAAAAAACATACACTTTAGTAACTGTTAGGCCGTTACATTTGATCATTCTGTTTGAAGGCGTGCATGTGTTCGAAAGCTTCAGTTAGATACCGGTACATGACCGTGTGTTTTGTAGTTGTTTGCATATTGTAATTCTGTTGAACTGAGAGAGATGATGAGATTTTTCCATATGTCTTTAAGAACAATGCCCTGATTTCTATTTAAATTATTGCCTGTGCGTGTATCTTGCAGAATGTTAACTAATGTAACATTCTGCAAGATCTTTTCCCTCCAGACATCACACAGCTGTTTTATCATTGCCTGAATTCAAATTTCTTCAAATTCAACAACACTGTATACAAACAATTGGAAGGACTAGCCATGGGTAGCCCTCTGTCACCACCATGCACAGACCTTTTTATGGAAAAACTTGAAAAGGATATTCTTTCCACCATTGTACCAAAACCATCAATTTGGTAGAGATATGTCGATGACGTGTTCATCATCTGGAAAGACACCATGGAAAACCTTCTCGTATTTCTGAACAAAATCAACTCACTACACAATAAGATCAAATTCACTATAGAACTAGAGAAGAACAAAAAACTTCCTTTTCTTGACATCCTAGTGAAGAAAGAAGATAACAATTTCCAACTGTCCATTTACAGGAAACTCACAGATACTGGCAGATATCTACATTATTCGTCCAACCATCATAGATCACAAAAACACAGCATCGTTCACATGCTCCGTAATAGAGCCTTAAGGTCGATTTCAAAAGAAACAGAGGTACAGAGAGAACTGTCACTAATATCTAACACTCTATCTCTTAATGGATACCCTTCTAACATTTTAAACAAATGGCTATTTAAAGACAACCACCAACAACGTGTTACAGTATCCCAATATGTGTCCACAGCTGTCATTCCATATATTAATTCAGTTTCCACAAAATTGGCAAGAATGTTAAAAGCTCATAACATCAGAGTGGTTTTTAAACCAACTACCATGATCAGACAAATCTTAGGATCACCTAAAGATGAGGTACCTTTCTTCAAATGTCCTGGAGTATATGAAATTCCATGCACATGTGGCCTTTCTTACATTGGTCAGACTTCTAGAAGTTTTGAAATAAGACGGAAGGAACATGTGGGGGATGTCAATCATAATAGAATCATCACATCTGGTTTAGCACATCATTTCTCAACATCAAATCACGTTATAGATTGGAAAAACAGTTCTGTGCCTTACATCGAGAATGACTACAGATACAGAACTTTAAAAGAAGCAGCTGTGGTATTACGCACAGGCAATAATTTAAATAGAAATCAGGGCATTGTTCTTAAAGACATATGGAAAAATCTCATCATCTCTCTCAGTTCAACAGAATTACAATATGCAAACAACTACAAAACACATGGTCATGTACCGGTATCTAACTGAAGCTTTCGAACATATGCACGCCTTCAAACAGAATGATCAAATGTAACGGCCTAACAGTTACTAAAGTGTATGTTTTTTGAAATGTAACTCAATGCATTTGTTTTCACACCAATTCAGCCTTGAAAATGCTAGACAGTGGCTAATGAAACTTGTTGGCTCTTTGTATATTTTATCATTTATCTTCTGGTCTTTTTAATAATAAAAGTTATTTATTGTAATACATCAGACCAAATATGTACAATTTAAGTTCACATAATAATTATTAATTAAAAATAATAGTACACAACATAATAATACGTAATAAATAAAACTTTTTTCTTTCAAACCGCAGTTCAGATTACTGGAGGGTTCGGATTAGTGAGATACCACTGTATATATAGGGTTTGGTACTAACTGCAGTTTGAGGTATCCACTAAGAGTCTTGGAACATATCCCCCATGGGGGATACGTCTACTGTGTTTAGATTCTGCAAATGCTTTTCATAGATTGCCACATAAGTTGACAGTCAAACTAGAGCAGATAGGGTTGGATATCAGACTAGTGCATTGGACTGGAGATTGGCTATCTGATAGATGTCAGCAATTTGTGTATGGGGAAGCAATATTCCAGAAGAGGAAAGTCACTAGTGGTGTACCTGAGGGATCTTTTTTGCCATTGCTGTTTAATCTGTATGTTAATGATACAGGGGGAAGGTTTAAATGGAGATATTCAGTTGTTTACAGAAGATGCAAAATTGGGATGACTATGAGGAGTAGAGCAGATGCTGTGGCTTTACAAGAGGACTTGAATAGACCAAGTGAATACGAATGGGGATGCCAGTTCAATGTTGCAAAGTGTAAGGTTTTAAAATTTGGAAAACAAAAGATGGAATGTAGAGTATACACTTGGTAGCAATAGTTGGAGGAAATAGAAGAAATAAGAGCTCTGGGTGTGATGGTGGATAGTGATCTAAAATTTACAGGACACGTTGCTAAAATTGTGAGGACAATGCATTGAATTCTGGTCATGATGCAGAGGACACTGACTTGTAGAAGAGATTTTGATTCCTTGCTAGATGCCTCGAATAGGCTATAATGGACTATTATGCACAGATTTAGACACCTGATTTTAGCAATATGTATAAATAAATCAATAAATATATGCATGAACTTTACCTTCTATTACTGTTTTGAGAAGCATCCCCCTTCCATTCTTTCAATGTGTCCAAAGTATTTCAGCTTTCTTCTGTCAAGATCTTTAAGGAACCTTAAAGTTCTGTTGATCTTTTCTAGCACCCACCCATCCATTTGACTTCCTTGCATTATATGATATCCATAGCAGCCTTCTATAATGCCACATCTCAAAAGCAACTATCCTTTTCCTATCAGACTTTTTTAGGTTCTAGGTCTCACACATCCATAAGTTGCTGTTGGAAAAACAGCTGCATCCAGAATCCTCCACTTTGTTCCTGTGGAGATAGATCTACCTTTTCAGATTTTAGACAAGTCTCTGACTATTGTTTAAGCTGTTCCTAGTATTTTTCTGAACAGCAATTCTTCACATTAATAATGGGTTCCAGGTATTCGAACATGCTGACTTCCCTCAATTCTTTCTCTGTTAAGGTACACATTTCTCAGGCTTCCCTCTCTATATTTCCTTTGAGAACCATAATCTTTGTCTTGCTAGGATTAAGTTGAAGTCCTCTGATCTTACTGATCTTATTAACTTTATAAAGGATTTGTTCTAGTTCTTCCTTGTTATTACAAAGGAGTACTGCATCATCTGTGTACCTCAGATTACCGATCAATCTGACACCTATCCTAATTCCTGCGTTAAGCTCATCCAATACTTCATGCATCACGTCCTCAGCATAGATACTAAACAAGTGAAGAGAAAGTAGACATCCTTGCCAACTTGAAGTCAAATAAGTTAATCCTGTACCTACCTTGGCTTCCTGCTCATTGTACAAGTTAGCTACCAACCTGATAATGTGCTGAGGAAAACTAATTAAATTCATTACATCACACAATTTCAAATATTGAGCATATTTGTCAAATATATACTCAGTATTTGTATTGTCTAATACAGTCAAAAGCTTTGGAGCAGTCTATGAAACACATTACCATAGTGCATCTAAATTTATACGTTCAATGATCTTTTATTAACTAGCCATATAACCAACAAACAATGAAGTAAAATATACAAACTGACACTGAACACAAACATACACCCAACTCATAGATATAATGTTTTGACTTACGAGGTGACTCATGCAAGAGTTTCAGTGGGAATTTGTTTAAATCTTTAGAATTAATTAACAAAAATTAATTTTTGTTTTTTCCATCAGCTGGTAAGATGTTATCTCTTGGAAACCCAGATTATCTTTTTTTTTCTTTACTTTTGTTTTCCTTTCTGTTCAATATTTCCATAATCTATTTTTATAATATGATCATTTTCCTCATACTCACATTAATTGCCTAAATATTTGTAGTTCTTATTCTCTGAATCCCCAGCCTTCTATATCCTGTTTTTCATAACTGAAACTATTGCAACTTTCTCTTTTTGTTTTTTTGATTTGACAGGTGTTACTACCATATCATATTATCATTAGTTACACTCCTCTCCATCTGTTTGTTCTTCCTCTCTTTCTAGAAAAGAATATCACTCAATTCTATTCCTGTTGATATGTCATGTATAGTCATTCATCAATGTTTGACTGAAAAAAAATTTTGAGAAAATGAATTCAGTTAACAATGCAAATGCTTCTGCATTATTTCTAATATTTTTTGGATTTGTAAAGAAACATTATACCCTTTGTTGATACTCATAATTGTGATGCTGTTGTTCATTACTGCAGCATTTTGATATTAAATTATTGCTACTGATTCTTGTCATATGGAATGCTTTACTGTAAACCTGTAGTCTTACTATAAAACTTTTCCCAATAAATTGAGAACTCAGAGGAAGAGAGGGTTATTAGTAGTAATTAAAAAAAGCACTATAGTATCACTGAGAACTATAGCAGTCATTTACTATAATGGTCAGTAAGATTTGCATAGGAATGCACATAATTCTATGGTGAATTTTTAATATCCAGTCAACTTCTGTAGTACACATGGAAGAATGATATACTTTTTGGATTAAATGATCCAGGGTCAAATGCTGTTCTGAAGATGAACATTTATAGAAGTTTTTCATCTGAGGATGAATTAGCTGATCTCATACAGAAGGGGTACTGATTTTTCTCCTAGAAACTTGGCTCATCCCTCCCTATTCTTACAAAATAGAACAACTGGTATGGGAACACATGGTAATGAGTAGACATAATAAGTGTAACATTAAAACTGTGATTTCACTCTCAGAGATGGAATCAGTTTTTTTTTTTTTTTTTTTTTTTTTTTTTTTTTGCGAGCTGCACATATGATTGTCCAATCTGTGGATTACAGATGGTAGGATAGAATTTTTCCAACGAAATCCATGGAGTTTATATCTAGTCAATTGTTCATTTGAGACTGCATTGTCTTGAAGGAAAACATTATGTCTTTACAATTAACTACTGCATTCTGAACTTGCTGCAGTTATGCCATATAGATAGCCCTGTAATTATTTGATCATAATAGAAGCACATAACGAATGATATTAACTATATTCTACCAGACTAGCCTAGTTCACAAAGTGAACAGCATATATTGCTTTCCAACCAAATGGCCACAGGTTGAAATTCTACCATGTAAATATCTTTAGATAGTATATAAATTTCATTGCCAATTGTGAGACTTCCATACTACTTACTGAAAGTCTGAAGTATCTTCAAAAAGTTTCATATTTAATCTTAAAACTAGGGTTTCCACATTATCTGATCCTCAGCCCATTCATGCTATTAATCTAATATACTATTATTATTTTCTTGACCTCCATGGAGTACAAGATTCATTGTGGTGAAGTCAGAGTCTGTTGTACTACTCCTTAAACTCAGCCATCATTTACACTTTCACAACCTTCTCAGGCAATGCATTCTATGCTCCTACCAATATTCATGCAAAAAACCTACTCCTTACTCCTTGTAACTCACAGGGATGGTCCCCTTGCCCTTGTTTCTTCCCCTTGTTCTGCCATATGAAAAATCTCCCTAGTGTTAATCCAATAATAATCCTTCAACAGCTTGAAAACTCAGTCATATCATTGCTTTGTTTTCTATCCACCAAACTCTACAATATGCATGCTGTCAGTCTATCTTCATAAGCAAACTTGTACAGTCTTTATATCATTTATGTTATCTGTCTCTGTTGCCTCTCCAAGGTTATTTCATCCCAGTGACCATATTATATAATGGGCCCACTATCCTTTTACCTCAATATTGCAGCAATCCTATGAAATGTCTTCATAACCTTTGTAATATGGCATCTGAACAAACATTTCTGTCTATAATCACCAGATCTTTCACTTCTTCCACTTCTTTCAGTATAATTCTATCAAGTGAGCACACAGCATCCATCTGTGAATCCAAAATTTCAAAACCTTATATTTAATTGCAATAAAATGACATCCTCATTCTTTTTCCCACCTTTCCAAGTTATTCAAATCTTCTTGAAGAGTATTATTACTAATAACCTTCTCAAGCTTCACATCATCTGCAAACAATTGAATATCTCCCTGTAGTTGACAATATCATGACTGACAGCAGTAGTGGTGGTTCCAGTACTGAACCCTGTGGAACAACTTCACTTGCAACCTTTCTAATCCCTGATACTGCTCCCCATATAAAACTCTCTGATATCTGTAAGAAAGCAGTTACCAAGTGGGAGACAGAATTTTTTGACTCTCTCTCCCACTTTCCCTCCTTTCTCTCATCTTTCTATCCTTTGTTTCTGTACTCTTTAGACTTTCTCCAATTTCCTCTTCCTCTGTCTCACTCCCATTCTCTCACCTTTTTCATTCTCTTATGTCCTTCTCTTACACCTACTCTCATTTGCCTTGCACTAGCCAACCTCTCCTGCCTCCTGTTTATTCACCTTCCCCAATTCATGCCTTCCACCTCCTTTATCAGCAGTTCTATTTCTCTCACTGCACATCCTGCTTCAACTGACATTCACATACATAATCACAGCCATCAGACAACCCATCTCTCCTCTGCCACACTGTCCAAGGTTAAATTCATATGCACATCTTTTACATTATCGTCACCCAATAACATGCTACTGGTTTCCACAAATTGGCACTCACCAGTTTCTTAAGTGCCATCTTTAATGCTGCTGAACACCTGAAATGACTCCTAGTGCTTCATACTGCCTACATTTCATTCACACATACACATTCCCGTTCCTCACCTGCAACATTTGTAAACCATGGAATGGATACATACTGCATGTATATCAAGCTACAAAATCCTCAATTATGCTGTGAATGTATATGTGATTTGCATTTGAATACACACACACACATCTACATATGTCTAGATATCTATATCAATGTTAAGTAAATTATACTGGCCATGAATTTCTACAAATAACAATATTAGTTGAATTACCTTTGAACTTCCTAAATAATGCAGAAAAGATCACAACAAAGAAAGTTGTAGAATATTTTCCTGCATTAACCAAATGAGGAAATTTTTCTCCAGAATCCCGATACCGACGAAGACATTGTACAAATCTAAAATATGCAGGTAAACAAGCAACAACAGGGCGTACTATAGACGGTGCAAGGGTATCAACACAACTTCCAAAATCTGAAATAGATAATTGTAATCAGTAGCAAGTTATTTTTAATATCAGCCTAAAAACAAGTAATTCTAGAATTTTGTACCAAATGCAAGTATTTAATGAAATTCGCTTTACTAATTTTCATTCCAATAAAACATTCATGAAAGGCATACAAGTGACTCAGTTTAAATAAATGCCATACAAAAAAAGGATTGTTGAACGTTTTACTTCATTTTTGATATATTAGTTCCCTCTAGTGAAAGATTGTAAACATGTAGCATATTTGTACAATGGGGGGGGGGCTAAATTTAGATTAGATATTATGAGAACCTGCTGCAGGTAAATGTGGTCTATTTTCAAACTGACTGAGGTTTCCAATAAGCTACGGAAATGTCTCACATTAAGCAATAAATCAAAGAAGTTTAGGAACATTTAATGGCACAGCAGGATTTATCCATAGCCACTGGCTAAAAGTAAAGACATTAACTACTTGGCAATCCCAAGCTGATAACTGAAGTGCTACAGTACTTCATTTTTTTATTTCATATCCAAACACAAGTGGTACAGTAGTAAGTAATTGGTACATTACTTACTATTTACAACAAATTAGGATACAATACAAATGAGAACAGCCTAAATTTAGTAAGTAATAAGTAACTATAGAGGGAATATGAAAGAATATATATATGAAATGAAGGAAAAAGAAACTATACATAAGTTATATACAATAAATATGGTCAGATGTTCCTCTAGAATCTTGTGCAATCAACTGCTCTTTCTGTGCAGGATATAAGGTCCTCTTTTGTGCAAGATGATTGGAGAAGGGGACAAGAAAGATGGTGTTCCATGGACTGGGTTGTCCCACACTCACAATTATCTGGTCCAGTGAGGTAGTATCCCCATTTGATGAGGTTCTGTCTGCAGCGTCCTGTCGTTCATAGTCTGTTGAGGCTTTTCCAAATATTCCAGTCCAATTGAGCACAACATGGAAGATGTTCGGCTATTGGAATACCAGTATTATTCTCAAGGTATAGTGCAAACCATTGTTGAAGTCTTGTCTCTGGAGGATTTTTAGGTAACGGTTCAACGGCTGCTAGGAAGCTATGCTGGGATCTTAGTCTTTGGGGCACTGTAGTGTGGCCAAATAGTGGGTGGTGCTTATCATTCATTTGTCTGCTTCTTTTGTCAGCTGAGAATGCAGATCTTTGAATTAAAGGGGGTGCAATACCAGCCAAAGCATACAAGTCTCGTAGTGGTGTTGGTTTCAGGCATCCTGTAATCAAGTGGCAGCTTTCATTCAATGCTGGGTCCAGTTTTTCAGCATGGCAGGATCTGGATCATACAGGGCAGGCATATTCAGCAGAAGAATAGCAAAGGGCCAAGGCAGAAGATCTCAGTGTGCTAGGGTCTGCACCCCATTTGGAGGAAGTAAGCTTTCTTAGTATATTGTTGTTGCATTAACTTTTGCCTTTGTTTTTCTATGTGTGCTTTATATAAAAGAGTGCGATCGAGAATCACACTAAGGTAGATGAGGTTCCAGGAGTGTTCTATATTAGAGCCTTCCCAAGAAATCTTCCTGTTGGCTTCCTTATTGTTAAGGTGGAAAAGGCCAGTCTGGGTTTTCAAGGGGGTTTGGTTTTAATTGATTACTGCTATAATATAGTTAGACTATTTAAGGCAAGTGATAGAATAGTTTCAATGGACTTGAAATTTTTGGATTGAGTAGCTATGGCAAGGTCATCAGCATAGATAAAATTTCTAGTTCCTGGAAAAATGGTGAGATCATTGACATAGATGCTGAAAAGTAATGGTGATAACACACCTTCCTGGGGTAGGCCATTTTTTTGGGGATGCCAGTGGCTGTTTCTACCCCCCCCCAGGTAAACAATAAAGCATCTGTTTTCCAAGAGTGACTGGATCAGTAGGACAAGGTGATAAGATAGTCTCTAGTTATTCTGCATATTTTATTTCTGAGTGTAAGATGGTTTATGGTATCATTGCTGCAGTTAGGTCTACAAAGACTGCTCCTGTAGCTAGTTTTTGCTCATAACCATTTTCTATATATTGAGTGAGGTTGAGAATTTGTAATGTATAGGATTTGCCTGGTCTAAAACCAGCCTGCTCAGCAATAAGATAGAGTTCAATTAGGGATTGTAGCCTATTCAAAATTAATCGTTCATAGAGTTTAAAGAGATTGCTGAGTAGTGATATAGGTTTGTAATTTTTTGCTTCAGAAAGGCCACCACTTTAGCATGCCTCCAGATAGTTGGTATCCTTAGGGTTCTGAGGTAAGCACTGTATAGGTCTAATAATCACTCTTTAGTCCCTACAGATATCATCAAGGCCTGCACATTTTCTAGGTTTTAATAGGTTTATGGCAGTGTTGAGTTCAGTGATCGTGAAATCTGAGTTAATCATATTTTGTTCTTCACTTGGGGTTCTAAACATCTTATTTTTTGGGTGCTTTTAGGGAATTTTCCATTCAGCAGCAGCTGTGAGCAATTTGATTAGCTGTTAACTATGAATGCTCATATGGCTTAGTGAAATCCTTCCTAATTCTGTTGATAAAGTTCCATGCCTTTCTGCTACGATGAGTCATATCAAGAGCTCCTATTTCTTTTTTCCATGAGGAAGGCCTTTCCTCTGCCATCTCTGAGCATCATTTTTCTCCTGCATGGATAGTCTCCTCTGAGAAGGGGTTGTAAAGTTGCAAGTAATTAGCATACTGGGTTTGTTTATCAGTGGAAATGCCTGGAATGTAGTTTGTGCAGCATCCTCGGAAGATGTGTTTGGTGAAGATTTTCCTCAGTATTTTTATGAATTGGGGATACTCTTGAGGGTTTGGAGGGACTAGCCCTATGGAGCAGTCAAGATCTTCCATGAAACCCTTCCAATTAGCTGTTTTGAAATTAAATCGCCATCTGTAAATGGCTGGGTTGAATTAAAGCATTATAGATCTATGTTGAATATGTGGAATGGGATTTAAAACCTTTTTAACACAAGTGTTGGATATTTTTGAGCTAACAAATATGAGGCTGGGTTATATCCCCGCTTCCATCTGCCACTGTTAAAAGATGCAGGGAGTTTAGGATTATGTATCAGGTTTAGAGAAAAGTTTTCAGTCCATTTTTCAATAGTTCCCATCAAGTTCTCCATCTTCATTGGACTTTGTGTAACCCTAGTTAATACTATGGCTGTTAAAGTCACCTAATACGACATTAATCATGCAAGCATTATTATTGAAGATGTTGGGGAAGGAGAAAGCTTCTTCTGGCAGTTTATAAACTGAGGTGATCGAGATATTTTTAAATGTGATTGTAATAATCTCAATGTTTCTGTTGTTCTTTGAGTCAATGGACAATGGAATTAGTTTTCTTTAGTAAATATTGTACTACCATATTTATTATGGGGTATCTCTTTGATGAGTTTCATGCCATGGATGTAAGGTCTGGCAGTACCTTCCCCTCTGTGAGTTTCTTGTAGGCAGAGCACATTGCAGTCATTATCTTGCAAATATTTGCAATGAGCTCTTGCTTGACACTGAAGAAACCTTCAATATTAAATGATATTATTTTTAGGCCTGGTCTGAGGTGGGATCCTTTAGGGCAGGAATTTGGAACATTTTAGTTTGATCACTTGTATTTGGTTGTTAGCAGCTTCAGCTTCACATGGGTACTCACAGGGTGCAGGAACGAGAATCTAGTTGCTGCACATCCCAGTACTTCATTAGCACATAAGAATGTTTCTCCTTGGACTTATCACATGCTGAAGTACTCGTGCCCTTCATCATGTGAGATAACTCCAGAACTACTACTCTTTTCTTCCATGGCATGATTATTGCTTTCACTCTTCTAACCCAAACACCTGCACTGAGCAGGTCACAGAAATCATCACCCTGACATGAAGGCCTTTCATACCTCATTCCATCCAAAATTCCCAACCACTTTTCAAGCCCTGGTTTAACAGATGCATGAAAGTATACTTGAAGAAAAAATTCAGCTTTCTGCATGTTGCTTATCAAGAACCTTGGCTTCATACTTAGCCTTAGCTGAAGCACACAATAGATGTAAAACAATTACTATTATTATAATCCTAAGACCCCCATGGATTCACAGACTCATCTAGGAAGTTCCTTTTGTCATACATGTAGCTCATCATACCATGCCTTACACACACTCAAATTCTCTACAGACACCACTTAGGTAAAGCATTCCAATCATTCACAACTCTCCATGCAAAAAAACCTGCTTCTTACTGCTTGCTCACATCCTCCCTCCTTATAGAACTTCAAGGGATGACCTCTTGTTCTCCCACCATTTTATGAAAGAAAAAAACACTTCAACATTAATCCTCTAACAACCCTTTATCAACTTGTACGTCTCTATCATATCACCCCTCTTCCTCCTATCCACTACACTCTACAAATTGCATCGTCTCTTCATATTCACCATTCCAAAGACCAGAAACTAACTTAGTCAATCATCTCTAAACCCTCTCCAACATCTTGGCAGCCTGAGCGGCCTAATCAAAGCCCCATACAATGAAATCATAACATCCTTAATTCTACATGTCAGTGTTCTCCGCATCATTCCCATAATCTGCTATGTTGTCCTCACAATTTTAGCAAACTGTCCACAAATTTTAAAACCTTATACTCTGCAACATTAAATTGACATCCCTCACACATTTTCCCATTCAGACAGTCTATTTAGGTCCTCTTGCAAAGCCACAACATCTGCTCTGCTTTTCAAAACTCTCCCCAACTTTGCATCATCTGCAAACAACTGTATATTATTATTATTATTATTAAGAGAGACCTCCAGAGAGTCAGGGACTCATCGAGCGAGGCCATACTACATGCACCAGCTATTATACTTATTCTTGAATTCATTCATTCACACTGCTTGCACTCACAACATTCAATGGCAATCTCTTCTGATCACACACCACCCTATGAGAGAAAAATGTAGCCCTCATCCCCTTCTTAACGGCATTCATTCTCAGCTTCCAAGGATGTCCTCTTGTCCTTTCCCTACCCTCCATAATATTATCGCCATTTAAGCTCTTTCCAATGTCATTTACATGCAAATTAAACAGCAATGGTCCCAAAATGTGACTTTCCTCTTCTGAGATATTGCTCACCCATACACAACTTGGTCAACTTCCAAGGATGCCCTCTTGTCCTTTCCCTACCCTCCATAATATTATCGCCATTTAAGCCCTTTCCAATGTCATTTACATGCAAATTAAACAGCAATGGTACCAAAACATGACTTTCCTCTTCTAAGATATTGCCCCCCCCCCATACACAACCTATCAGACAGCCAATCTCCAATCCAATGCACTAGTCTAATATCCAACCTCATCTGCTCTAGACTGATTATCAACTTATCATGTGGTAATCTCTTGAGTAGAAGAGGTGTTACATATGGTTCTGTTATAGCTTTTGAGGATGGTAAGAAGTAGTGTGATTCCTCTGCAATGTTCTGGGTTGTTTAGATTGCCATTTTTGAGTACTATTAGACCTTCTTCCAATTGTGATGGAATATACGATGTAACCAGAGCTATATTGCATATATTTAACAGTCATTTCCAAAGCCCTTTCTTCCATGTTTAATAACCTCTGCTGCCATACCATTCAATCCAGATGCCTTCTCATTCTTTTGGGTTTTTAGTGCAGTTTCAAATTCTTGCACTGGAAAATTGTTACACATAATATAATGGGAAGTTCTTTTTGAATTATTATTTCTGGCAAAGCATCTATAGTGAAGTTCACTGATAAATTATTCAACAAATTTTCAAAGTGGTTCTTCCATAAGACTTTATCATTTTTTATCATTTTGGCCTTCAGGTATCTTCTATTTTTAGCTCTTATTCTTGATGTTTTGAGTGCCTACCTCTTTAGTCTTTTGGGCTTACTTTCTTTGATGCATAAGGAATTAGCTATCTGGTACATTTCTCTTGTTTTATGGATATTTTGATATTGTTCTAAATTTTGACAAATAGCCTGGATATGGTTTTCCTTGTCATTTCAAAAAAAAAAAAAAAAAAAAAAAAACATATATACTAGATTAAATAGTTCCTTTAGCTAAGCATGTAGACTTTGCATCTTCTGATTCCTGTATTGCTGTTTAATGTCATTGCATTTCTTTATTAGTTTTTCAGTGGTTTGTGTTACCCATTTCTTTTGAGAAGAGGAAGAAGTCTTGTTGACCAAAGTTTGTACTGCTACTTCATGGATGGATTACACAATATGAGCAAAACTCTGGGATGGTTCTTCAGGCATTGAACTTTATGTTAGTTAGTTTTTTACTATAATCAGCAAAAACTCCACATGATCTTATTTGTAGTGCTTCTTTTCATTCCAGTGATATTTGTTATTCTTCTTGTTTTAAGTTTAAAAGTGCTGAGATAAAGTTTTTATACATGCACTTACTATTCTATAATTGGAGTTTAGTTCTACATAGTTGTAAGCTCTGTAATTTTGAGCTGATTGTACCCACTTTCCATTGATTAAAATATGATCAAATTGTGATTTTGTCCCATTTGGATGTCCCCAGGTTCATTTATTTCCAGGTTGTATGGAAATTTGCTCTGTAGGTTGGCAAAATTATGAGCGTTTCATAATTCAGAAAATATCCATTTTCATTTGTTGTATTGCAGTGAATGAAAGTTACTATATTTTTTGTGCTTACTGAAACATCTGATCTTATTTGTGCATTAAAATTTTCATCTATGATATGGTGATTGTGTGTTGGTACAGTGCAGAGAAAGTCTGAGAGTTAATTGTAGAAAACATTCTTGGAGTTTTCATCTGAAATTTCAGTGGATGCATAGGTACAGGTTATTGCTGCTTTTTGGTTTGAATTTAAAGTTATGGCCATTATCGAGCCTTGATAAGACCCTATCTAGACTACTGTGCCCAGATTTGGGTGCTAGGGTTTCTTCTTGATGGGGAGAAGGTGGAAAGGATCCAGAGAGACGAGTGACCAAATGATTGCAGGTCTATGAAATGAACCTTATGAGAACAGGTCGAAGATTTGTGGGTTGCAGAATTGGCTGATAGGCAAAAAAGGGGCGATATGATTGAGACATTCAAATTACTGAAGGGTTTCTATAAGATTAATTCAGAAGATATTTTTGAGAATAGGACTGATGGTGGGAAGACTAGGGGCCATCCATGGAAGCTGGGCAAGAGTGTGGTTAGCAAGGGTGTTAGAGCTAGGTTTTTTACTTGGAAAGTGGTGAATGAGTGGAATAAGCTGTCAGAGTCTGTTGTGGGTGCCATTGACTGTAAATGAGCTCAAGGCAAAGTACGATAGATACTGTGTGAATGTTGAATAGTTGTTCTAGAGACATGATGTTAGGGCCTCCCTCGATGAGTCTAAGGCCTCCTTGGAGTTGCCTGTTGTAATAATAATAATAATTATTATTATTCTCTCAGTGACTTTGGAGACAGAGTTGTAGACAGATGTGACTACAGATCCTTTTGTTGGCTAGGATTCTGATTCCTCCATTACCAGATTTGTCTGCTGATGTATAGAAGAAAGTCTGTTTTTTGCAATTTGATGTAACTTCATTCCATTTCAAATCCATTCTCCACCTGTGTTCTTGGATCCGGACTGCATGAAGGTTTGCTGACACTGCTCCAGTGAAAGTTTAATAATCTTTAATAATTTTAATAATCTGTCTGAGCCATATTAGTAAGAGGCAGATCTTATCAGGCTCAGACAAATTGCATGAAGTTTTTAACTTTTTACAAAGAATTAATTTATAGAAACATATTTGATTGTAAATTCTGTTTATTGTAAATAATGTATTGCTTATTTTATTTGAAATTTGTGTTTTGTTCATAACATTTTATTTATTAATGTATTGCTTTACCATTTAATGTTATCTTGAGTACTGCTGTACCATGGGATTTGGAATAGTATGATCTTTGCTGCCCCTGTGCCAGTAAACCATAAATCAACTAACCAACTCTGCTTGGATATGATCACATGGGTTCAGAGGAGGTAAGATGATGACAGAAAAGATCTAATGGAGAATAAAGATAATATCTGGCCTATGGAATTGCATATGTGAGGACAGAGTGAGGAAATGTGACCTTCAAAGTTTAATAGATGGAAGAGAGGAGATATGATAGAAGCAAACAAGATGGAGCCCTAGACTTGTGAGATTTTACACCTCATGGAGGGTAGGGAAAGAACCTTGGGATTACTCCTGGAAACTTAGTAAGGACAGGAAGCATGTGAAGCTCATGTTCTTCTCATTGCGAATGTGTGGAATGAATTACCAGTGGAAGTTGTGAGTGCACCTCTGATGAATATTTCAAAAGAAAAATATAATAGGTATTGAAGTAGGTATCGTTATGTAATCTGGACGAGAATATTCCCCAACAATGCAATAATCCATTATATTTTTAATTGTGAATTCTTTTTAACTTATGTAGCCATATTAAACTGTAGTTTCTGCATCAGTATCAAAACTTTATAATATGAACAATAGCATAGCTGTCATGATATAATATAAATAATGTTACTAGTATATTACTCACCAGTGTTTAATTTCCAATTAGCGATAGTAATATAAAAGCAAACAAAATATTGTGCATCAAGAAACACTGGAACAAGGCTGTTTAATTGATCTGCTAACCAAAAATCTGCAAACTGTACATGAAAAAATGGGGCAGCTACCACTTTACCCTATAATAAAATCAATTAGACCTTTATCAAACATAATCCTTTTATATTAGGTGGGAAACAAAAAGAATAATCAATTCATCACTAAGTCATATCATATGACTTTTTAATATATTGTTTGTAAAGTATTTTTCAATGCTTCATGTGGTCGCATCCCCTTTTCTTTTATGTGTCAGGCTCAATGGCCTGTAACAGCAAATAACTTGTCATCTTAAAAGCCTGATTAATGCTTATGATAGGTCAGTTAATCATATCTGCATTGTCTGCTATCTATGCAAATTACATGCTCTTCTGGATAGTTTACATCTTTTGCAGGATGAAAAAGCCCAAGTTTCTGGGAGAATATAGAGGAAAATCTTTTCCTCTATATGAGATCAGATAATTCATCTTCACAATGAAAAGCTCTGATACAGGTTTGTTGCATCCTAGACAGGATTCAAACCCAGGTCTTTCCAGTCAGAGGGCATTACTGACTGAGATACAGAAGCTCTGGCTTCATGTGCTGTGTCCCTAAAACTGGGTAAAGGAGAATGGATGTCAGTTTAATGTGGCAAAGTGTAAGGTTATGCATTTTGGGGTGAAAAGATTACCATCTGTATACTACATTGGTGAAACTGTACTCCAGGAAATTGATGAAGCCAGAGACTTGGGAGTGTTAGTGGACAGGGAGTTAAAGTTTAGGAAGCACATAGCAAAAGTGGCTAAAACAGCTCATCAGAACACTTGGTTATTGAATAATACTTTGATGAACAGAGACAGCTTTGATAAGACCCCATCTTGACTACTGCACACAGATCTGGGCACCAGGGTTTCTTGGTGATGAGGAGAAGGTGGAGAGGATCCAGAGGTGAGTGACCAAGATGGTAGCAGGTCTATGGAATGAACTTTTACGAGAACAGGTTGAAGATTTGTGGGTTACAGAAACTGTTGATAGACAAAAAAAGGGGTGATGTGATTGAGACATACAAATTACTGAAGGATTTTTGCAAGAGGAAATTTTTCAGAACAGGTGTGGTGGTGGGAGAACTAGGGAGCCATCCATGGAAACTGAGTAAGAGTGTAGTTAGCAAGAGTGTTAGAACTAGGTCTTTTGCTTGGAGAGTAGTGAATGAATGGAATGGGTTGCCAGAGTCTGTTGTGGATACCATGGCTGCGAATGAGTTCAATGCAAAGTATGATAGATACTGTGCAAATGTTCGATAGTTCTTGACATGATGTTTAGGGCCTCACTCAATGAGTCTAATGACTCATTGTAGTTGCTCATAATAATAATAATAATAATATAGTAAAGTTAGACCCTTTTCATACGCTTTACAAGAAAACAGTTACTAAATTATGGAGGCTTATTTTATTCCAAACTACTGCATTTATTCAAATCTAAGACTATTTTTAAGCTGAGAAGTGCTTATTTATAACATTGCTCTGTAATATTATACATAAATTTGTTCCTCTTCTGCCATTGCTAAATAATGTGATGGTTGTCAAATCTGAAAACAGGAAATATGCAAGAAAAGGACATACTAAGGGAATTAAACTGGTATAATTTGTCATACTTTATAAGCAAAATTTTCAGCTAAACATTTGGTCATCTTTAGTTATAATTCTGATGAGGTAAAATGAATAAACATATGCAATGAATGCAAGGGGAAAGTTCAGTTAAAACTATGACTGAAATCCAACAGGAATAAGAACAATTAAAAGAAAATCAATTGTTTGAGTATTTAACAAGACCACCTCTCAGAACTTAGAACTTCAGGGCTGTCAATTTTATTCAGGTTTTGTTTGTGCAATAGTATCACAACTTTCTCTGTACAGTCTTTCTAGTAAAATATAGCATTTATGAAAAACTTTAGGTGCAACGAACCCCTCTTACAGGAAAATATTACATGCTGGACAAGACCTAATTTCTCACATTTTTGGTATCTTATATAATCATGTTCTTCTGGCTGTTGATCTCCCTATTTGATCAAAGTATGATAGACCATATGAATAAGAAAGCTGATAGACTGGAGTCCCACAAGGTTCTGTTTTAAGCCCACTCCTATTTCTCATCTATATGAACAACATTCATCCTCACATAATAAATGACACAAAAATAGCATGCTATGCAGATGTTATAACAATCTAGCACACAAGCAGTAATCCTAAACAATCTGAAAAAGTCCTAAATAATTCAATAACAGGCTTAAAAAGATGGGCAAAGAAACTAAAATTACAGATAAACCCAGAAAAAATAAAACTGAGTAATTCTCCACTGATAGAAAAAATAGACACAATTACAACCCCCCAAATCAAATATATAATACCAAAATATGAAAAACAGTCTCCAAAATACTTAGGCCTAACCATAGATACTGAACTGAGATTTACCACTCATATTACAAATATATCTAATAAAGCTCTTAAAAAGCTTAATATCACTGAAAGGTGTTGTGGAATGAAGTGGGGGTACAAAACTGAAGTCACTCAAAACTACATATACAGTACTCATATGACCCACTATGGAATATGCCTCATCAATCTGGGCTCCAGCTTCTACTAGCTCAAAATAAAATCTTGACAGAGTACAGTCAAGAGCAGCAAAAATTATTATAGATGCAGTCTCATCCACAAATAATTTAAAAGCTCAACAAGAGTGTGGGCTTCACATACTAGAAGACAGAAGAAAACTTTCCACAGTTAAATTCACTAACAGAATCAGCAGGAGCCAACAACAGGATCACATCTCACTCAGGACTTTCGATGCCTGGACAGGAAAATCTAGACCATAGGTTCCCAAAGTGGGCAGTACTGCCCCCCCCCCCAGTGGACACTGAAGCCTTCTGTGGGGGGGGCTATAGTGGGTTCAAAAGCATTTGGGGGCATTCAGGCGGTCTGGGGATCGGTGGTTCTTTATAGAAGAAATTAATAATATATATTTAAAAATTAATTATTTTCGTGATTTTGCGATTAGATAATCATTTAAAATTTAAATATTGCATTTTAATTCATCTTATGCCCGTCTTACAGGATCAATTTTTTTATCAATTTTCTATTTCAATTATTTAATCATTTGAAAATTTACCATATCAGATAGAAATAAATGTCAATGAGAAAATAGAGCATGTATACATGTGTGTATAATAGGTTATGTTTACAGTAGCAAATATATTCGTTATATTTCATTTCAAAATATATATAAAATATATAAAATCACTTTTCTAATTGATTTGTACAAAAATAAACCCAATTTTATATAATTTCATATTACGAGTAAAAATAATAATGGCAAGAAAGAAATAAAATCATAAATTTTAGTTAGCCTAGTTAGTACTAACTTACATTGCTATGTAGAGGGAAAAAACAAAGCAAATATTATTTGAAACTTATACTGTTTTCTGTGGTGGTTATGTTTTGTAGGTTTGTTGTTTATATCTTGTGTAATTATTTTATTTATTAATTATTATTTATAATTATTCGGGCAATGTCGTGGTCGGACGAACAAAATGCGCTTGCATGCAAAATAAAAAATTGAACGTGTCATACAGGATATTTTAACTTCTATTTTTTATATACTTAAAAAATTTATTCATTTTTTACTATTGTAAAAATAGGGGGGGGGGGCATTACAAAATTTATGTCTTGCAAAGTTGGCAGTGGCCCAAAAAAGTTTGGCAACCTATGATCTAGACTAAAGAGATCATCTACTTTACAATATGATAATGAAATTAAAAAACAGATCAACTTAGAACACCTGTCCAGT
Source organism: Typopeltis vanoorti (assembly GCF_054136105.1). Taxonomy (NCBI): domain Eukaryota; kingdom Metazoa; phylum Arthropoda; class Arachnida; order Uropygi; family Thelyphonidae; genus Typopeltis; species Typopeltis vanoorti. The sequence continues at coordinate 60,935,637 of NC_143564.1, forward strand.
GAAATAAGCAGAGAGCCATTCTTTTCCACTATACTAACAAAAAACACAATGATTAACTAGAGGCAAGGAAACGCAAATCAAAACCATAGCTGGCAAAATAACTTCAAACTTCACTTGTGAATTAACAGCCATACAAATAGCTTTCAAGTTCTATCTTTCTAATCCAGTAATAAACATTACAGAAGGAACAACCATCTACAGTGACTGAAAATCTGCACTTGAGGCATTAAAAAATAAAAAAACAATTCTTACACAGGGAATTCATGAACAACTAACAACTTTAAATTTGAAAAATAAGAACTATATACTGCAATGGATACCAGCCCATGTAAATATTGAAGGCAATGAGAGAGCAGGACTAGCCAAAGAAGCAAGATACGTACCTCAAAAATTACACCCACTATCACTAACTGATGCCAACTCTGTCACAAAAATAAGATTGGCAAAACAAACTATCAAGATGAAGAATGAAATCAGCAAAATTAATAAAAATAGAAAAATAACCACAATCATCACCAGAGACTAAGGATAGAACATTTTAAAAGCATGAAAATTCATCTGGTACTAGAAGCTGAGGGAAACTCTTTAATAATTCCAGAGTGTCAAACAATGAAATATTTGTCATAAAAAAGAGATAATATACAGATTATTAAAATGTCAGATGAAGATAGCAGCCTAATAAAAATCTCGGTTTTTAAATTCTCAGAGTTTCTGATGTGAGAAGGAGACTAACAAAGGCTGAAAAGACTAAAGATGTGTGTCAGTTTATAAGCAAAACTGACTACAGAATCA